>NC_141157.1:97547886-97869553 GCF_053477565.2 Lygodium microphyllum
AATGTCTTCATGAGTTTCTTTTTCCTCTTTCAACTTCCATAACTTCCGCTCTGCCATGCTCTAGATCCCGCGTATTTCACAAGACCAATGGATTCAAGCTTGAGTGCTTGCGTGCTTCAAATCAGGCAATGAAGTAGGAGTTTAACTCTAAAACGATGCTTGGTTTTAGGTAGAAAGCAAGGGAGTCGGAGGCCATTCGATCTCTTTTGTGGATTAGTTTAGGCAGAAGAAGCTTTCTGTGCATCAGTTAGAATAGGACTTGTGTGTTTTGTATTAGATTTGAGGCACTAAGGTTGGAGAAATAAGGAAAAAGATAACTCTTTGGATAACTAGGGAACAGGGAAACATGAGAAGAAAGAAAGTAGGTTTTTGCATATCCAAGGAGAAAAATAGAAGTAAGGGGAGAAAGGAAAACCACAAAAGGGGGCACAAGAGAGATATAGAGCTCATTTGCATTCAGAGAGTTTGAGAGAAAGAGCCTATGAGAGAGAGGTAGAGAGTTGCAGGTTGTAGATTACATTGCCTACGATTTGTGGTTTGATGCATTCGGCCTTACCAAGTACACTCAGGACCCTTGTTGCAATCTATTGTGTTGTTCTAGAGTCATAGCATTAATTAGCATGCATTGAACACATTAGAATCATTTTCGTGCCATTCGACATTTTTCCTGTGCCGCTTGGATGACGATCGTAGGCCTTAGGAGCCACTAGGTGTCCACTCGACAACTCCATTCGGACAAAACAACTCAGCCTCGGATGGCCAAGCTTGGGCCTTGGACAACCAATTGTTTGAACTCGGCCTCAGACGGCCACCTCTCGGACACTTAGATGAGTACCCCTCGTCCGAGTCTGAGCCTGATTGATCGGACGTTCAAGTTTGGGACTCGGACCATATAACTAGAACCCCTTGTTTGACTGAGATTTTCAAGCTTTCAAGGGCTAGATAGGCCTACTCCAACTAACCAATGATTTGGTTAAGAACCTAGAACATTAAATGAGTCCTTAGAAGTGGTTGCACCTAGGAAATGGAAGGAAACTTGGCCTAGCAGTCCATAGGAACCAAAAGACCTCGACTCTTAGAGTTGGACACCCAACATACCACTTGTAGTAGCCCCTAAAGAACTCAAGCTCAACTGGTCAGGACTAGTCAAAACCCTTCTTCTAATTGAGTCAAGAGTAGGATAAATTGAGGTAGTTGACTTCATTAAAGGTCACACTTGATAGAATAGGCATATAAGAATGTACGAAAACTAGAAAGTCTGATTTTGCACAATGGACATCACAATGCATTGCTAGAGCATAAGCGTTGCATAATTATGAACAAATGTATGAACAACGTTGGTGCTGAAACATTGGTCAAACTCTACATGTGAAAGTTTTTTGCAAGAGAATCACAACAGGCCTTTCAATATAATAAAACAGGTAGTCAGCAAGTGTTCTACTTCAGAAAGTTTCTTAATGATATTCATTTATGTTCATACAATTCTCCATACCATTATTTTCAATTGAAGCTTGATTGATGATTGATTGAAGCTGTGGTTATGCCTCCTTTGTGGTTCATTAGATCAGCAGTCGGAGGTTTTGTTCATTTTCTTATTCCTGCAATGATTTGCTTTAGCAGCTAGTCTGCTTCTTTCCTCCATAAATTACGCAATCTCGTACTCTTTGAATTAGACAATTGTGCTTCATGCTTGAGATGAATAGCTCACTCATATATATCAGAAATTGGGACCTCTACATTGCTATCTCATGTTATAGTGTGCAGGCCATCTATACCTCTCTCATTAACTCAGTAGTCCCCCTAGTCAGTTGTAATTTTCCCCTTTTGCTTCAGCATTGGAATGATTTCTATGTCTCAATGTTGTATTTATATCTAAGATTGTATGATTCTCCTATACTTGATGGTGATAAGTATGATGTTTGTCAATCATAGAGATTCCATAATAGTTCACATAAATCACTTGTTGATGCATTTCAGAGATTCAGATTCCAGCACTTGTGCACACACAGGATTCAATAATTACAGGCAATGGCAGGAGCCCACACTAGCATACCATTATTTTCAAACAACTGCAAGATTTATGTTGTGTATATTCTATTTCCTACACATGAGAGAGAGAGAGAGAGAGAGAGAGAGAGAGAGAGAGAGAGAGAGAGAGAGAGAGAGAGAGAGAGAGAGAGAGAGAGAGAGAGAGAGAGAGAGAGAGAGAGAGAGAGAGAGAGAGAGAGAGAGAGAGAGAGAGAGAGAGAGAGAGAGAGAGAGAGAGAGAGAGAGAGAGAGAGGTCCTTTACAAGCTATATGAAGCTTTTGAGAAAGAAAAAATCACTCTCTTGATACAATTCCCCAACATTTTATGGTTTATAAAACATTACCAGGTCAATCAAAGAGAGAGAGAAAGAGAGAGCATACTGGTGAAGCCTGCGATTCAGAGCTCTGATAAAGACCTCCGCCTCCGATTCAAAGCTCTAATAAAGACCTCCGTTGAAGCTTGTGAATCACCTGTGAAGCCTGCAAATTACATGCAACCAATTGGCCATGATTAAACCCTAAACCGGTTTCTGCAACAGAGAGAGACCTAGCTGGATGCATGAACATCAAAGATGCCTTCCCACCTTCACGATGTGTATATTTTCATGCGAAGAGAGGGATGATGAATCCAGAAGAACACAGAGAGATGAACACGAATGCATGGCAACCCCTGGCATGACATTTATACATGTGGAGAAACAGGCAACACAGGGAAGCATCTTGTGTAGCAACGGCTCCCTGTGTAGCAATGGCCACAGAGGGAAGCATCCTACCTGGAGCCCACTCATGTGGGCAGAAAATAGAGAGAGAGCCTGGCGGCCAAAGATGCTTCACAGGAGGTGGAGAAACGGGCAATAGAAGAGGTGGAAGCATCCTACATGCCTTTCTATTGCCCTCTGTAGCAACGGGCATGTATAGAGGGAAGCCCTCTGTCCTGGAGCCCACATATCAACAAATAGAGGAGCCAATTAGAGAGCCCGTCGAGTCCGCAAGACGAAACCAGACGGGGGAGCTCCCCCGCCCTGTGGAACGCTGAAAGGGGGCAGGGGGAGCATTGAAGAACCCCTTTCGGGGGAGATGTCGGGCGCCCCCAGTGTGTAAGAGGGGGGCGCCCATTCTCGAAGATCTGGCCTTCTTATTGCCCGGATCTTGATAGCTTGGGTGGCCGCACTTAGGTGTGTAACCACCCTTAGATTTTGTCATACAGACCCGGTCAATTTGAGTCCTTATATGACACTCTTTGGTTGTTGATTATAATCCACAAGCCCAATGGGGCCTTAGCCTAGTTGTAGAGAGTGTGTGTAGATGGTTTATTGAGATCGTGATGTCTATGAACTATTTGCTCATTTGGATACACAAAGATCACGATGTCTATGAACTATTTGCTCGTCTGAATACACAAAGAGATTGTTATGAAATGAACCCATGTTGATGCATGTTGGCCATTCACGCTGCTCGTGCCATGTTCCCACATTTTCTTATTTTCTAGAAGTTAGAGAAATCTATTTTATCTCAAAAAAACTTTTATGCAACTTTGGACTAAGATCAATTGAGTTAGAACAAATTTCACCCTACAAAGCAAGATATGTATGCCTTGGAGGTTATTTTGCCTTATATTAATAACCATAAAACTCTAAAAAGGAATTAGAAAAAGATTGGTATGCAAATGAGTCAACGTGCTTCATTATCATTCTGACACTCTTAAAATCTGTGTATTTTAATGTAAAAGACATGGACTATGATGCATTTTGTGTATGGAAAAGGCTTGGTGACTTATATGAGAAAGAAAGTCTTACTTCATAGATATATTGGTTGAAAAAACTCATTGATCTCTATATGGAGGGGAGACTTCTATATCTAGCCATCTCAATGAGTTCAATACTATTTATAGTGAGTTACCATCCTAGAAGATCACCTTCCATGATTTGGTTAAGGCTATATTATTGTTGGTCACCTTGCTTGAGAGTTGGAACACTTTGAGAATAGCCATTAGTAATTCTACATCTCTATATAGTCTTACAACTACTAATGTTGATAATAGTTTGATCATCATTGAGAAGGTGAATAGAAAGAACAATGCAAGGTGAAATAGCCCTAGTGTGCTCATTGTGAGAGAAATGTTAAATGCTAGGGAAAACTCTCATGAGAAATATTAAATCGAGTAAGTCTCACAACATGTAGAACATGGAATCCTTTGTTTATAATAGGGTTACATAAAGAAGGTTTCCTACAAGTGAAAGAATAAGCAAAAGGACAAAACTCATAATGAGAATGATGGCAAAAAAGCAAGAGATGGCAAGGCAGTGATGATAGTGATGTCTTGTATGTTTCCACATTTGGTGATTTATTATTGGTTGCCCTTGATAATCACATGTCACAAATAAATTTGCCTTTTGGGTTATGAATCATTATTCCATGTCACTCAATAGAGAGAGTGGTTCATTACTTATGATGCTAGGAGATGAGTTGTGTCGATGATTACTATACATGTATTGAAAATATATATTTGTCACTACCTAATGGATGTTCTTTTGTCTTATAGAATATAAGACATGTTCTAGACTTAATAAAGAGTCTGATTGGTACATGAGAACTTGATAGCTGTGGCTACACGGTGATCTTTGGGGATCATGTATGGAAATTGTACAAGGGATCTCTTACTGTTGCCAAATGGTCTAAATCTAATAGTTTGTATTATTTGCATGTTTTTGGGGTTAGAGACCATGTTGTAGTTGTCATTGAATAGCCATCAGCCTCTTTACGGCATCACCGTTTAGGGTGCAAGCGAGTTATTGAAATGAAAGCTTTGTGTTGTTTGAAATATCTTTCATGTTTGAACTTCTCTAATCTTGGCTTTTGTGAGCATTGTCTTTTTAGTGAGCAAAACAAATTGTCACATAAGAGAGCTAATAGTACTAGAAGATTAGAGGGCCTAGATTTGGTTTATAGTGATTTATGAGAGTCTATACCCACTATCTTATTGGGTGGAGCTTCATATTTTGTCACTTTCATAGATCATGCCATTAGAAAGGTTTGGGTTTAACCTCTTTGTAGGAAGAGTGATGTACTAGATGCATTTCAAAAGTTATTGGCATTTGCAAAGAATTAGTCTGGTAAAAAGCTTGAACTGACAATAGTAATGAATATAATCATGTCATTACTAACTTTTATGCAAGTCATGGTAAAAAGCTCAACCAACAATAGTAATGAATATACTTCTCATACCTTTACAAACTTTTGTGCAAGTCATGGTATCAAAATAGAGTTCAAAGCTCTTAAAAATCTAGCTTAAAATGATGTGGCTAAGAAGACGAATGGGACCATTCAAAAAAGGATATGTAGTATCCTCTATATGATGACTTTACTAACGAGTTTGGGCTAAAGCTATAAAGATAGCAATGCACTTGATAAATAGGTCTTCTAGTGACCCAATGGATGGCAATATTCCATAAGAGTTATGGTCTAGAAAGAGTCCTATTTATGAGCACTTACATATATTTTGTTGTGAGGTATTAGAGGCCTAGTTTATGTATGTATGTATGTGTTACTTCAAAGTAGTAATATAAGTTACACGGAACCTTATAGAATTAAAGAGTGAATAAGTGAGCTTGAAAAGAACGTTTAAAAACAAGTTTGATAAATTATTAGGTGGGAAGGGCAAAAAGTGAGTTTTTTTAGCGAACTTTTTTTGGCAATCCCTCTATTTTTGTCTCACATAGTTCATTGATTCCACCCTTAGATGTACCCACCTCCATTTCCACTTCCACCACCATCATTACCTTCACTCACTCACTCACTCACTCACTCACTCACTCACTCACTCACTCACTCACTCACTCACTCTCACTCTCACTCTCACTCTCTCTCTCACTCTCTCACATACACTATCTCTCTCTCATACACATTTGTAATACAAAAACATTAATGCAAGTACTCTAGGTTTGACAAAATTTATATTATATTGTATTATGGCATGTGTTGCAACAAATAGTTCACTCTTTACTTACAAATCTCTCTCTCTCTCTCTCTCTCTCTCTCTCTCTCTCTCTCTCTCTCTCTCTCTCTCTCTCTCTCTCTCTCATACACATTTGTAATACAAAAACATTTGCGTGAGTACTCTAGGTTTGACAAAACTTGTATTACATTGGATTATGGCATGTGTTGCAACAAATAGTTCACTCTTTACTTACAAATAGTTATCTCTCTCTCTCTCTCTCTCTCTCTCGTTTACAATACAAAACAATTTCTACAAGCAAATTGGATCTAGATTTGTATTACATTGACCTTTGGCAAGTGTACTATTGTTCCATAGACTAAGAGACAATGATAGTAAAAAGATTATCATAAATTTGATCATAACTAACCAAACGAGGTATGCCTATTTTTTTTTAAAGAAAATAAAATTCATTTGCTCTAAGAATTCGCATAGTCTTTGCTTTATTGGTCATACTATGGGTGACATTGGAAAAGCTTTTCTACTTCCAAATATGAGATGCAGTTCTCTTTGGTAATCATGGATTCGTGTATAAACATGTCTACATTTGCATCCATTCCAAACGCTCGCTAACATTTTTCTTTATACATGGCTCTAGCAACCTTATTAAACATTAGTTAAGAAATAAAAATTCATCATTAGAGCTTGTACATTTGTGGACTATTTATTGTGGTGGCAAGAAGGGATATTGATTACTGAAAACAAGTATAAATTTTATGCTCAATGAGAGAGAGAGAGAGAGAGAGAGAGAGAGAGAGAGAGAGAGAGAGAGAGAGAGAGAGAGAGAGAGACCATAATCTTGATTTCTCATTGTACATGTCTTTGCTAACTTCACATCACATTGTTGTAATATTAATATTCATAGTCTATAAAATATAGTTATACTTCTTTGAACTAATCATATGTGTATGCTTGTTAGAACTTCCAATATACATACACAAGTACATGTACACATACATATGTATATATATTAACAAGAGAGAGGGAGAGATTTTAGTGATAATAGTTTTTTAAGAAGAGAGAGAGATAGAAACAAGTTTTTAATGAGACACACACATGTGCATGAATGCACACATATATATACACAAAGAGTAATCAAGGTAGGTTTGTCTAGTATATATTAAAAAACTAAAGACATAGCTTTAAAGATTATTGCTCTTGAAAACTCTAATCGGCTTTAACTAAGTAATTCATAAATGGTTTGTCTAGTCTTTAAAATTAAAAATATATTCTAGATACTTTGAATGTAAGGAATTTCAATTGGAAGGGTATTAGGACTCAATGGAGAAGAGAGGGAGAAGAGAGATAAAAATAACTTTTGGACGAGAGAGAGAGAGATTATAAAAATAATTATTGATGAAAGACAAGAGAGAGGTGTCTTTTTAAAAATCATTGATAAGAGAGGAGACAAAGAAATGCGAAAAGTAGTTTGGAGTGCCCTTGGTCTCCACAGCCTCAACCATTTTGACATGCTTTTCTCCCACGTCCAATTCCCACAATAGCCCCATTACCAATTCACAAGGTAAACCTTCAGCTGCTCGAGCCCATACCCAAAAGTGCCATGGGACTAGCACTAGATAGGAGGGGGGTAATGTTACAGCCCATACAACACAAAAAGGAAGACAAAGAAACCCCAAGTTGGAAATAGAAGATAGCCCCAAGTGAGAAAAGTGAAAAAGAAGGCAAGCTCAAGAAAAATGTAGGAAGTGCATGACAATGAGTGCATTTAATATTCTAGCAAGGCACACCGAATATTCTAGCAAGGTGCATCGAATATTCTAGCAAATAAACTATAGGGGCACAATGTATTTCGTTTTGAAAAAGAGCGCCGAGCTCCCTCATGTGCAAATTGTAAACGTAGAAGGACACGAGTAAAAGAACCGTGAGAAGAAGAAAGATATGAGGAAAGAAGACCTTGGCTAAAATGGCCGATCATGTAGAAAAGGAGATGGGTGCCCAAAGGGATGAGGGCATGTATAAAAGTCAAAAAGTGAATAGAGAAGCTCATTCTTGGTGTGTGGCTAAAGTGGATCTCTTCTTCTCTTCTCGTTGCTTTTGCTTGTGCTTGTGTTTGAGAGAGAAAGTGTAAGAGTGTGAGAGAGTGAGTGTGTGAAGGCGAGGGACTGTGGTGGAGAAGCTCTCTATCTTCTCCTCTCTTCTTCTCTTCTCTTCTCTTCTCTTCTCTTGTGTGTATGGCTATGGAGGATGGAGCTTGAAGGTAGAAGATTGAGCTTGCTGGAGCTCATATATCGAATCGTGGAGCTATTGGAGTGCTTGAAGGAGCAGGCTACTCAATCGAGCACTAAGGTAAGGTCATTACAGTCATAGGGATGAGAGCATGTACGACTATGTGAGAGGTAGCCATAGCATTCAGCTTGAAATGCTTGAAGCAATAAGCAATCCGTGGGTCTTGGCGGTCGAGTAAGAGTTTCCACAAATACCTTCCACTTGTAGAAGATGGAGTAAATGCATTCTACTTGTAGAAGTGGGAGTAAATGCCTTCCACTCATAGAAGTTGGAGTATGCCTATGCCTCATACTCCAAGAAATATAGCCATACATATATGTTGAAATCAATAACAATCAGCATCAAATACTTGGTCTTCCCAATGGAGGCAGTGCCCATAGGTTTGCATAAGTTGGTGTGGACTGCCTCCATTAACTGCTTTTGAAAAGCCTTGCATATGGAGTTGAAGTTTAAATGCCCATAACGGGCATATCAAAGTAGTCCAAGCTCATAGGAAATTTGCATAGTAAGGGAAGTGAGCTTAGAGGACCAAGACTGGTGGTGGAAGGAAAGTGAAAAACCCCAATGCACCCTATCTCACCAGTCTTGGCCACACCAACAATCAGCCCAACGGAGGGTATTGTAAAGAGAAGGGTCAATGAAAGCAACCTCATGGCCTAGGTGCAGTACCTAGTCAACAAGGTACAATAGATTGCACCTATACATAGCGAAGGAGCCCCTCTTGCAGGAATCAAGAGACTAGATCTACTGATGCCAAATCATGCCTAGGGCCAAAGGTACCTCACTTGGAAGTCTAAACCACATCAATACCTGTGGCCATGTGCCATAACGAAGATCAAGATGAATTGGTGGAGGAATTTCAGAATCAACTCCACAAGGCAACGGAGGATAAAAATGCCACCCTTGTTACATTCGCAGACTATAGGATGGAGCAAGAAAGGGTGATGAAAATCATTAATAGGGAAATGATTTCATTAAAAGAGGCCTTGAAGGCAAGAAAGGGAGAGTAGAGTCTCAAGGAGTTGTATGAGGAAGAGAGGAAAATTTGCATCTCCTTGGAAAAAATGTGTGCCTTCAACTCTCACAAAAATAAGCACCTAGAACTAGAAATAAAGGCACTAAAGAGGCAAGAAGAATAGGTTACGAAGGAGCTATAGGATGTACAGAACCAACGGGATGAGGTGAACAAGAGGAAACTAGTCAAGCTGCACAACTAGCTGTAGTCAGTTCTCCATGAGCAAGGCATACTTAAAGAGTAGGTGACGAGAAAAACCCATGAAGCTCAAGCAAATGAATACACTGTGGCAAGAGCAAGAGCAAGTCATTGCCACTTTGGTCCAGTATCAAAACCAAGGGTTAGAGTAGATGAAGGAAAGAGTAGAAGAATGGGCAGCCACAAATGAAGATCGAGTCAAAAACTTGCCATATAAGCTTGCACATGCCGAGAGTGAGCATCTCCTAACGAAAACAAAGTTGCTACTGTTGAGACAAGAATGCTAGAGTATTATTAAAACAAAATCCTACTGCAGAGGAAGAGCGGATACCGCCCCTCTTTTTTCACCTCAATGCTGGGATTGATTGCTGGTGCAATGGTGGGCCTCATGATGAGAGCCATCCTCTTGCTAGCATTTTGCATGAACCTCTTAGAGGACTAGTGTGGTTAGTGTGTATTCACTGGGTGTATTCACCCATTTTTGTCCTCTACTCCACTCAATGTCAAAACGAGCTTAAAGGGGTATCTACAAAACCCCTCCAGCCACCATGTAGTTTGGCCCTAGCTCCATAATGGGATGCTCCTTAGCATGCTCCCTCGTTTGAATTGTTGTTTAAAAAGAAGAAGAAGAAGAAGAAGAAGAAGAAAAGGAGCAAAGAAAGCAAAAGAAAATAAAGGATAAGAAAAAGTATGAAGATAATAGCAAGGCAGGAAAACACACCTCACTTGATGAGTGCCACAATCACTGCACCTAGGGGTCCTCAAGTTAGGCACCCCCGGTGATCGAGGTCGATCAACTACATTCATAATCTCCTAGCCCTTTTGCCCCCACTTCACGCTTAGGGCCCATCAAAGGCAAGACATACCTAGTGAGGTCAAACTTGCCTATGGTTAGACTCGTCTCCCTAAGCTACACTGACCACACCTTCTCTATTCATGAACTAGGTCCTCAAGTGTGGAACAACACCTGAGGCTCGACCCAACTCCCAGTTCCACTAGAACATACACGATACACCACACGGTAAGGTAGACACACCCCCTAGGTAGCACACTTTTCTTTTCCTTTTCAGGTAAATGCGGATGTAACCATCATCAGGTAAATGCGGATACACTACACGGTAAGGTAGACACACCCCCTAGGCCGCACACTTTTCTTTTCCTTTTCAGGTAAATGCGGATGCAACCATCGTCATCATCAGAGGCCCTTGACAACCTCTTAAAGTACCCTCTATCTCCACAATCTCAACCATTTTTACATGCTTCTCTCCCACATCCAATTCCCACAATAGCCCCTTCACCAACCCACAGTGTAAACCTTTAGCCACTCGAGCCCATACCCATAAGTGCCATGGGACTAGCACTAGATAGGAGGGGGGTAATGTTACAGCCCATACATTACATACAACCCAAAAAGAAAGACAAAAGAAGCCCAAGTTGGAAATAGAAGATGGCCCTAAGTGAGAAAAGCGAAAAAGAAGGCAAGCTCAGAAAAAATGTAGGAAGTGCATGACAATGAGTGCATTTAATATTCTAGCAAGGCACACCGAATATTCTAGCAAGGTGCATCGAATATTATAGCAAAGAAACTGCAGGGGCGCAATGTAATTCATTTTGAAAAAGAGCACCAGGCTCCCTCATGTGCAAATTGTAAACGTAGAAGGGCACGGGTAAAAGAACCATGAGAAGAAGAAAGACATGAGGAAAGAAGACCTTGGCTAAAATTGCCGTTCATGTAGAAAAGGAGATGGCTGCCCTAAGGGATGAGGGCATGCATAAAAGCCAAAAAGTGAATAGAGAAGCTCATTCTTGGTGTGTGGCTAAAGTGGATCTCTTCTTCTCTTCTCCTTGCTTTTGCTTGTGCTTATGTTTGAGAGAGAAAGTGTAAGAGTGTGAGGGAGTGAGTGTGTGAGGGCAAGGGACCGTGGTGGAGAAGCTCTCTATCTTCTCCTCTCTTCTTTTTTTCTCTTCTATTCTCTTGTCTTGTGTGCATGGCTATGGAGGATGGAGCTTGGAGGTAGAGGATTGAGCTTGCTTGAGCTCGTATCTTGGATCGTGGAGCTATTGGAGTGCTTGAGGGAGCAGGCTACTCAATCGAGCACTAAGGTAAGCTCACTACAGTCACAGGGATGAGAGCATGTATGGCTATGTGAGAGGTAGCCATATCATTTAGCTTGAAATGCTTGAAGCAATAAGCAGTCCGTGGGTCTTGGTGGTCAAGTAAGAGTTCCTAGAAATACCTTGCACTTGTAGAAGCTGGAGTAAATGCCTTCTACTTGTAGAAGTGGGAGTAAATGCCTTCCACTCATAGAAGTTGGAGTATGCCTATGCCTCATACTCCAAGAAATATAGCCATACATATATGTTGAAATCAATAACAATTAGCATCAAATACTTGGCCTTCCCAAGGGAGGCCGTGCCCATAGGTTTGCATAAGTTGGTGTGGACTGCCTCCATTAATTTCTTTTGAAAAGCCTTGCATATGGAATTGAAGTTTAAATGCCCATAATGGGCATACCAAAGTAGTCCAAGCTCATAATAAATTTGCACAGTAAGGGAAGTGAGCTTATAAAGCCCACCCCCATGAGTAGATGAATAGAACATGTACAAGAATCCTCAACAATCACAAAATCTTGGTTAAAGACTGTACGAGTACCTAGTTGTGTGAAACCATGGACAAAAAGAAGGTTAAAGGACAAATCTAGTACGTAAAGGACTTTGGCCTAGTAAAGCATGACGATTGAGCAAAAGGGGAATGGTTCCAATGCCACGAACTAGCATGGAAGATTTTTCACTAATGGTGACTGAACCCCCTCTCGAATGTAGATCCTAAAGCTAATCCTATCATTAGGTCATATGGGAAATGGCTATTATCATCGATCAATGAATTCTCCTCAATAGAGGAAGTAAGGGTGGTATCTTTCACCTCAAATAGATGCATAAAAATAGAATGGGTAGTAGCAAGGATAGCCTTAGAGTCATTCAAACCAGCCTTTAGCTTCAAATGGGGGTACTTTTACCAACACTTCTCCTCAAGACGAGTGCCCTTCCCACAGTGTGGGCAGTTGGGCTTAAACTTCTTCTGTCGTTCCACTTTCGATTATTTGCCTTCTTGCTCCCCTTCTTGCACTTTGTTGGGGGTAAATGAGCATATGCCTACATCATCGGTGTATTCATTACACTTCACTACACTTATAGTACTTGCACACATGTACATCTCCACTTCTAGGAGCTTGAAGGTAATTCCTTCCCCACCATTGTAAGGAGTGAGTTCCTTGCAACAAATGGCATCAATTGATTCTCAAGCTACCATGGCTTCAACATCTCTTGTAATTCTTGGTTGTAAGACATCTTGAATTAAGAAGTGGCAAGCTATGGTTCTCAGCATTTCTTGTTAGTCTTTGTGTAATTTCCATTGAAGAGGCAACCTTCATTACGTTGGTATCAGAGCATGGACTTTGATCCATGGGAAGAGTCACTTTCATGGAGGATTTAGTCACAGGGATAGATAGTAGGTAACTAGAGTACCAAGATTTGGTCACAGGGTTTGGTACAGTTCAAATCGTGCCTAGTCAGAGTTCTCTGCAACAAGTCGAGATTAATTTTGGAGGTTTCTTGAAGGAGATCTTGAGGAAGATGGAGGTTCTTGGCTAAAATAGCAGGTTGTGATCAAATGGAGGCCCATTTTGAAGATTCTTGACCCTAATTGGAGTCTAAATAGGGATTACAGGTGTTAAACCTTGGTCACTTTTTGGAGCAAGCTTCTCTTTCCTATTTCTAAGCTTCTTGCTGAAAATTGCCATGGAGATTTCTTCTTATTTCTCTTCGCCATGATCATTTCTCTTCAAGCCACTTACTGGAGAAGATTCCTGATGTCTCAAGCAACCCATAGACTACTCTATTGCTGAGTATTCATTAAAATAATGATCATGTCGAGCAGGAAGAGGCCAACACAATTTGCGCCATTTTTCAGCCTTTCTTCTCCTAGGAAAAATCAGAAATTTCCTTCATCATTGAAGCTTATCCCTCATTTGAATGATTAATGGTAGCCATGACGTGAAGTGCTTGCCTTTTAATACTTGATTTTTCACTCTTATTTAGCCCTGAAGCTTCCTTCACAACCCTAGCTATGGTTGAAAGTGGACAACATGAATATCTCAACATTTTCTTGAAGTTTTGAGTCAATATTGGTCTCTTTTAGCTTCAAGAAGTGGAAAGCAAGCATCTACAGCCGATGTTGAACCATTCTTGGACTTGAAGCTTCAAGGATAGTTGGCTATGGAGTCAAAACAGGGTAGTAAGCTTTAAGCATCAAATTCTTGGATTATTCCCTTCCATTTCATGGGGCTTTTTCTCTAAATCACTCAACGGACCTCACTTCTACTTCAAGTATCCAAGATCTTGAAGAATCCAAGCAATGCATTCAAGATTGAAGGCTAATCTTTTCTTGAACTAATTTTCGTTGATTTGAACATTGGTATGAGGCCTTTTATCTTGTAGTGATAGTGGATAAAGCAAGAGAGAGACACACTATATTTGGAAACTCCAATAGTCACAATGTGTGATTGTCATTCCCTTATTCAATAGTTACTAAAAGAATAAAGAATAAAGTGATAGTGATGGGTGGGTGTGCGACCATAGTGTGTAGTAAATACAGGATGGTGTAGGCACATGTACCTTTACCCCTAATAAGTGGGACATACATTACCCTACATACATTTTGTATCAATTTTCCACTTGCTCATGATCAAGCCAAATACGAAGGTCTAGGAATATAATCCAAATCATGCATTTATGATGTACTACCCCTTTGGGAGAAAGAGGAGCACCATGGCAAGGTATGCACTGGGTTACCCTTTTTCCTGATAGAGCCAAAGCCAAAATCCAATTGTGTTCCATGTGGGAGTCAAATAAGATGAGAAAGAAGCCTTTACCAATGAATCTATATTGTAGCAATGATGCCTTTCCTTGGAGTGCATTTTCAAACTCATAGCCAAGCATCTTGGTATTTCTTTGCTTAACCTTATGAAGTGATAGAGAGACAAAATCTTTGTGCACATGTTTACTAGACTCTATACTAGCACATTTGTGAACCTCATTGTCTTAAGTTTGATCGAGGATAAGCTGCTTCTCTATAGCTACCATCTAGACACATGAGTTCTTCATAGCTTATAAGTAGTTAACACACTCTCTAGGCTTATTATTCTCATGTATTACTCCGTTACTATTAGTCCTCTAGCTTCGTTGTTGCATCCAATCTATGTTGTTGCCTATAAAATCCTAAATGATTGACTTACCCATCTCCACATGTTTGTGACCTTATTTGGATAAAAATTTTGTGTTTCCATGGTTTGATGAAGGAACTCCTTTTTATACCTACAAAAAATTATTTTGTGATTTTCCTATATTGCAAACTTGCTTGCCACAATATATGAAGCTCAAAATTTTTGACTCAATATTCAATGCAATGCTCATGTTGTTGCATAGTAGATTAATCTATATATATAGCCTTGAACCCAAAAATCTAACCTTGTCTCCATTATTTTACTTCAATTTTCCATGTGACAACACTTTTTGCCATAAGAATAAATTGTTGCAACTTTTTGTACTTATTTATGTTGTCTTTGTAGCCCTAAGCTTCCTTGTGTATTCTATCTTTTCTATGTTACTATCCTTGGCCAATCGGTTTTGAATAACCAAATTTGAGCCACTACTATTATTTTTGCCTTTATCCTTAGAGCTACTTTTGAAACTAGCAAAACAATAAAACTAGCTAACATCATCAAATGAAGCTTGTTGAGTTTCAAGGGATATAAGAGAGTTGTCATTCACAAAAGTTAGTTTTCTGATTGGCCAACTAATTGAACTCAAATACAATACGTTCAACATTATATCTAAGGATACCTTTTTTCCTTTTAGGGGATTCCCAAGGAAATACCTAGATGTGTTTCACAAAGCTCATTAAAGTTTATCTTATCATTTGATTAAAGCTTTAATTAAGATCACTTCTTCTTTTATTTTTTTGCCCTTGTTCTCATTTCATAAAAGAACCCTTCTTTGTCAACAATTCTCTAACTTTATTTGGTTCTTTAAGCACACAAATAATCTCCATATGGCTATTTGCAATAATCTCTATCCAACTATCTTCATTGACCTCCATCAAATTGTATGCATTGGTCGACACTTGGTTATCTAGATTTCTCTTAAAATGATTGCATGTATTGATTGGCCACCTAATGATGATTGGTTATCTTCATTGACCTATACTTGATTATTTATATTGACCTTTATCAAATGGTATGCATTGGTCGACACTTGGTTATCTAGATCTCTCTTAAAATGATTGCATGAATTGATTGGCCACCTAATGATGATTGGTTATCTTCATTGACCTTTACTTGATTGTTTATATTGACCTCCATCAAATTGTATACGTTGGTTGACACTTGGTTATCATATGAATTGAAGAATTTCTTTGAAATCTCCATCAAAGAGACTTCAAATTCAAGGGATTTCCATCTATACTACTCATTTGAGCTGAAGACTTGATCTAGACATCATTCTTCGATCATATTTGGGGCTAATGTGTGGGATTATGGAGTCTATTATTCTCTTGATCATTTTTTGGATTCAAGAAGACGATCTATCAACCTTTATGATTAAGTTTGACTCAAGCAACATCTTCTTCTTCAATCATTGGAAGATGTACTTCTATTACTCTCTTTAATCTCTCTAATTCCTCATCAATTGTTGTTGCATTTCCTATTGCTGAAGGAGAGGTTAAGTAGAGTACTCTTGCATTGAGCTTCAATTTCAGCATTGATTGAATGAACCATAATACTCAAGTATTGAGGCATTGAATCTTGAATCCCAAGCATGAATTGATTGATGAATTGGCCCATTGAAATCAACCTGTTGAAATTGAGGTCTATCATTACTCTTTGCATTGTTTGTTTGATTAGTCCATAGCATTAACCAAACAATTTCCTTTCAATTTTGCTAATGGATTGCTTAACCTCTAACTTTGGGATCTTTTGCTAATTCAATCTATTGAGAATACCCAAGAAATTTATAAAAGGTGAGCATAGTAAATCAGTGAGTCACTGATTACTATAGGTAAACCTTTCTCATCCTCATTTACATACATTTTACTTTCCAATTCCTGCATATCATGGAAATATCAAAATCTTGATTCAGCCATGCATATCATGCCCTTTTTTTAGAACACTGGCTCTACCGTGTATATTCCGACTGAGGAAAAAGGTCGAAGCCAGACGAGATAGCAAGATGATAGTGAGGTGACACTCTCTGCTATTTATGACTCCGTAGGGGTACACAACCTGGGCCCGGAAGGAACTTTGCATACCTTCCGGAGTTTTAGAGCCCATTTAAGTTCTTATCCACCCTTTCATCTCTCACCACAAGTGGTGGACCACGGAAGACCACTTGGGAAAGAGTGGACAAAGACTTGAAAACTTTTAGTACCAAACAAGGCAAAACAGGGCAGTGGGTGACAATTTTGACAGAGATACAGGTCTATAGATACTTTAAAGGTGATCACAGGTTGGACAGAGCCTGTCGGTTGTACTTTAGTGCCCATAGGGGATTCTTAATGATCTATTACCAAATGGGTTGAAACACGGTCCAAACAGTGAGTTTACAGGTGGTTATAGGTTATTGTCTCATCCTGGACAATCGTAAAGAATTAGTTACAAGAGTAGAAATTTTTATTACGAAAAATTAGTTCTAATAATCTATGGATAACGGACAAAGCTAGCTTCGATCCTAGCTATAGAGCACCTCATTTGGACCAACCGTTCAAAAGTTATGGTCATTTAGTGACAAGTGGTGATTGTGGATAACACCTACACAAGTTGACAGGGTACATTGTTTTGATCTGAAGCAACCATATACCTCTTCCAAAAGTGTAACCTCAGTAAATCTGGTATATTATGTGTTATTAGCTTCTTCTAGAGCTATTAAGCACTTAGATTGGAGGAGTATAGCTCTAGTTATTGACCATTCTTTGATAGGCAGTACTGAGCTACTACAGTTTCCATGATGGCAAGGAATAAGAAGAAGGAGCAGGTATTGGAGCACATTAATGAGGGATTAGAAGATTACAATGCTGAAGTAAATCCTACCATAAGGGCTACAAATCAAGGGCAAGAATTTATGGGCAATAGTACAACTAATGAAGAGATCCAATGACCAAGGGTTTCTCATGACAATGATCCTAGAACTGAAGTAAATGTTACTTATAACTCCAATGATTTCCGGCAACTATCAAAGCAAATTGGTAATATGAATGAAGGTCTAATCCAACTTACCCATTCAATGGATGACAAGTTTGGCAAGATGATTACACATATGGAGCAGCAAAACCATAGTTTGGATGCCAAATTTGAACAGCTGGTTACAATATTCAGCAACTTGGGTAACAAATTGCAAAGCAATCCACCTTCCCATGTTAAAGATGTACCTATTAATCATGGCAATGTGAGGTTCACAACTCCACTGGCATATACCATCCACTTTTGAACATGGAGGATCTTCTAAGGTGAATGAAACAGTTTCGTGTCATACCAATTCTTGGAATAGAAACATACCAAACTTTACTAATTTAAGAGATAAGGGACAACAAGATTATTCCCTGCATGATGATAGAAATGAGTTTGTACATGGATGTCATCCCTTCTATAAAGAGTTTGGTTCTCAACGTACTCAAGTTCATAATGTAAGAGATGATCAAGGGTAGTATGCACATGATAAAGCAAGGAATGGAGACAATTTCTAGCATGTTGAAGATCATGATGATAGGTTGCCACAAGGGATATCCACTCATAACCAACAATCACACAAAAACTCATTGTTTGGTTATCAATCTTTTGAAAATAATCAAAATTGACAACATTCATTTACTCATAATCATGGATAGCAAGCAATGAGTGATCATTTTAATATGCAGCAATCTTTTGGATATACCAATCATAATGGGTAGCACTATCATTATGACAAGGAATATAAGGACAAGATCAACATATCTAATTTCAAAGGAGATAATCCTTCACCGACCGAACTTGAGGAATGGATCAACAAATTGGAAATGTATTTCAATCTCTATCCACACAATGATCAAGCAAAGATTTGTTATGCAGCCCTACAGCTAGAGGGATATGCACATACGTAGTGGAGATACATTAGCAAGATTGGGGAGAATTTTCAATCTTGGGAGGACTTCAAATTAGCCATGACTCAAGTGTTCATATCACTGATGGAGAAGGAAAGGCTTGACAGGAAATGGTATGATCTTAGGTAAAGGGGTTCTACAGTGAGGGAGTATTCCAGCCAGTTCTTAAACCTTTCCATGTATGTGGATATGTGGAAGGCATTTTCGATTCAACCAAACTGAATAAATATATTTTTGGTCTTGATCCAAACCTTTCAACTGAAGTTGGGGTAGAGAAGCCTACAAATGTCCATGCAGCCATTCAATATGCTGAAAGGTACATCCAGAAGTATATAAGATATTTGACTTCATTTTAGCCCAAAACATGAATGAATTATCAATCAAATCAACCTATGAGATTTGCACATTAGTTCAGTCAACAAAGAGAGGGATTTAGAGCTGAAAACAGATTTCAAAATAATTTTAGCAAGGTTTCAACTTACCCTATAGGATATGCTTCAAAATAGAGCAATAATTTAAGATATAATGCTGATCCAAAAGGAGAATTCGAGAGGGATGAAGGTGCAGTAACAACAACAACAAGGCACTTCCCAATGACAAATCCAAGGGTCTATGCTATAAATGTGGGGAGAAATGGTCTCTCGAGCACAAGCAGAAGTGCAAAGGATATATAGCAAAGTCTAATATGCTAAATATTAAAGACTCTAATGAAAAAGAGACACAAGAATGAAATCTTTTGCAAGTAGAGGCGATTCCTACTTGTGATGAGATGCATGAGCATGATGATCAGGACACACAGGAGGAATTAAAGATGGTTAATAGTTTCCCTTATGATCTAGGTGGTCCATTTGATACTTGTGGATCAAAGATTGATGATCCTTCTATGGTTTCTTGTCAGCCCATGTTATGCTCCATATCTCAGGATGCATGGATGGGTTGTAAAGGTTAAAATACACTTTGGCTCAAGGGTACTATAAATTCAAAGGTTGCTCATATTCTCATTGATATGGGCAATAGACATAGTTTTGTCAATGCCAAATCATTGTATGAGCTGAAGTTACTACCTCAAGAAATAGATGCCCCAAACTGAAGGTATAAGTGGCTAATGGTGCTCAAGAGTTGAGCAAAGAGATATATCAATAAACTTCTATTGAATTATCATAGTCTTGCACTATTATGATAGACTTGATTGTCCTAGATATGTGTCCTATTGACATTATCATTGGCTGTGATTGGCTTAAATAGCTTGGAAATTTTTCTTTGGACCTAAATCAGATGTTCATGGAGTTTATTTGGAATGGGCAACAAGTAAAACTTAATGGCATAGAGAGAAAACAAGGGGAAATAATCAACAAGAAGAAGATGAAGAAGGAAATTAATGCTATGTCTTGCATTTTCACACTTCTTCTATCAAAGACAGATGAAAACTAGCAATCTACTTCACCTAAGGAGCAAGATCCATGTCTATGTAAACTTTTGGAAGAGTTTAAGGACATATTCCAATCACCTACATTATTGCCTCCTCAGTGAGAAGTGGATCATCCTATTGATTTAATGCCTGGCACTAAACACATCAACAAACCTCCTTATAGGTTATCCAAGTATGAGAGAGAAGAAGTAGAGAAACATGTTAAAGACTTGTTGGAAATGGGGTTTATTCACCCTAGTCAATCACCTTTTGCTTCTCCCATACTACTTGCCAAGAAGAAAGATGGGTCATTTAGGATGTGTATTGACTATAGAGACTTAAAAAAGAGTACCATAAAGAACAGGTACCCAATCCCTCGTATTGATGATTTCTTGGATGAACTCAAGGATGCAAGAGTTTTTACTAAGATTGACTAAAGGTCAGGGTATCACCAAATCAAGATGAAGCAGGGGATGAGTACAATACAACTTTTAGAATAGAAAGAGGTCTCTACCACTTCCTAGTTATGCCATTTAGACTTTCAAATGCACTTACAACTTTCAAGGCTCTTATGAACAAGATTTTGCAACCGTTCTTAAATAAATCAGTCTTGGTATTCTTTGATGATATTCTCATCTATAACAAGAATAGAGAGGAACATCTGAAGCATGTTAGAGAAGTTCTTCTTACCTTAAGAAGACACAAACTTTTTGCAAAGGAAAGAAAGTGTACTTTTATGACTGATGAGGTAGAATACTTGGGTTATATAGTTGGTGAGAAAGGAATTATGGTTGATCCAAAGAAGGTCAAGTACATCAAGGATTGGCCCATACCACAGATTTCTACTTCATTGCAAGGATTTCTTGGATTATCTTCTTTCTATAGGAGATTAATCAAGAATTATGCCCATGTAGCAGCTCCTCTCACTGATAGATTGAAAAAGGAAGCTTTCTTTTGGGATGCTATAACCACTATGAGTTTCAATGAGCTGAAAAGTCTTCTCATCTCAGCACCTATTTTAGTGTGCCCAAACTTTTCCAAGAAGTTCACTATATTTGCTGATGCTAGTGGTAGAGGTATTGGGGCTATTTTATGCCAAGACCATGGTGTTATTGCTTATGAAAGCATGAATTTGGATGATAAAGAAAGGGAACTCCATGTCTATGAGTAGGAAATGTTAGCTATTCTTCATACAATCAAGAAGTGGCACCAGTACGTCTATGGCAGCCATTTTAAGGTGAAGAGCAACCATCGTGTGCTTTGAAGTATTTCCTCTCTTAGCCAAATCTCTCTCCTAAAAAAAGATGATGGTTAGCTACACTTTAGGGATATGATTTTGAGATTTCTTATATGGCAAGCAAGGATAATGTAGTGGTAGATGCCTTATCTAGGATGTGGGCATGTTCTTTCTATCATCTCTACCATATATAAGGATTGGATCCAATACATTCAAGAAGAATATCTTTTAGATGAGCACACTGCCAATCTTATGAAGAAATTACAGCAAGACGATGGATCTGAATTTCCCAATTTCAAATGGCAAAATGGACTTCTTTGGTTTAAAGGGAAAGTATACTTGACCCCTTAGTCATCATTTAGGCCTCGAATTTTACAGGAGATGCATTATTCTCCTTTGGTAGGATATATTGGATTGTTTAGAATCTTTGACAACATCCATGAATGTTTCTATTGGAAGGGACTTTGAAAAGATGTCAAGGAGTATGTGATGTAGTGCTTACCATGCCAATAGAATAAAGATTCAAATTTATTGCCTAATGGTCTTCTTCAGCCTTTTCCTATCCCACATGGTAAATGGATTGATATCAGCATGGATTTTATTATAGGACTTCCTACCACTAAGCAAGGCTAGAATAGCATTTTTGTTGTGGTTGATCGTATTACAAAATCAGCCCACTTCTTACCTACCAAAGTTCAATATTCAGCCAAATAGGTGGTAGATTAGTTCATGGAAGAAATTTTCAGACTTCATGGATTACCTATGAAGATTGTTTTTGACAGGGATTTCAAGTTCATGGGGAATTTTTGGAAAATCCTTTTTACTTCCATGGGTACCAAACTTAACTCCAAGTACTGCCTACCATCCACAAATAGATAGCCAAACTAAAAGGGTCAATAAATGGTTAGAAATCTATCTCAGACACTTTTGCCATGATACACAAAATGCATGGCATCATTAGATTCATCTTGTGGAGTTCTGTTACAATAATACTCATCACATGAGTATTGGTATGTCACCACTTGAGGCATTGTATGGATACAAAGTCCAAGTACCTTCACCATTGTTTCATGACGACAAAGTGAATCCTCTTGCTTGAGAAGAGTTGGAAAAGATGGAAGCCTTAATGAAGCAGTGCAAAGAAAACATCGGGAAGGCACAAGAGACAATGAAATTATATGCGGATGATGAAAGAAGGCATGCGTATTTTGAAGATGGAGAATGGGTATTTTTGAAAGTACCTAAGTCTCGTTATGCTTCTCTCAAGGGTGGACATAATAAGCTTGCTCATCGCTATTATGGTCCATATCAAATCACAAGGAAAGTTGGAGTTCTTGCTTACCAACTTGATTTGCCTTCAATTGCACACATTCACAATGTTTTTCATGTGTCTCAACTCAAGAAATACATTGGCCCTGACATACAAGTTCTTGAAGAACTACCTCCTCTTGATGAAGATGGCTTAATCATCTATGAGCCCAAAAGGATTATTGGCAAGAGAGAGAAGGGAACCGTATTGTTATGGAATATCTTGTCAAGTGGAAGGGATTGCCTATGGAAGAATCATCTTGGAAACATGCTTCATACTTAGATTAGTTTCCATGGCTTCTTCAAGAAGATAATTAGTTCATTGCACAATGGACAACTTGCTATTATAATTTTCTGTCATGAAATAATTGACTTATCGACATCAAAATTGGATTTTGATGATATGGATGGATACCTTATAAAGTATACTTCATTTCTATATCTCCTATTCTTCATTTCAACATTTCTATCCAAAGTTATGTGTCATTTATTATCACTACCCTGTTCAGGACAACATTCCAGATTTTCACTGTTTTGAGCTTATTTTGGAGATTCTTTTCAATGGAAGATTATCTTCTTCAATGCACAACTTCAACAAGGATATTTTGCATTGGTCTCTCATTTCTTTACATTTACCATTCACTTGTCCTTTCAGTCTTCAATGTTTTGCAGACAAAACTTTTGGGTAGGGATGGATTGTAAGAAAACAAATTTTCATGCTACCTTAGTTAGGTAATTAGCCTATTTTAAATTGGAGTATAAAAGGCAAGAGGGTGCCAATGTAAATAATCTATTTAATCATTTTCACATCTCCACTTCTAGGAGCTTGAAGGTAATTCCTTCCCCACCATTGCAAGGGCTGAGTTCCTTGCAACAATTGTCATCGATTGATTCTCAAGCTACCATGGCTTCAACATCTCTTGTAATTCTTGGTTGTAAAACATCTTGAATTAAGAAGTGGCAAGTTGGGCCGAGTCAGCAGGGCCGAGGGCTGAATCTCGAAGTTGGTTCGAATGCTTCACTCGGATGGGCTGAGTGAAAGGCGTCTGAGTGTAGTAGGCCGAATGGCCGGATGGTCCGAGGGCCGAATGACTAAGCGGTTCGAGGGCCGATTTTGGGACTTAGCCCAGAATCGCCATCACTCGGACGGGCTGAGCGTGTTGCATTTTTTCGCCATACTTCAAGGAATTTGTCGCATCGAGCGATGGAGGCCTTCCTACTAGTCGAGCACCTCCAGATCCAACCTGCTCATGTAGGGGAAGGTGTGGAATTACCTAGGCTGGGCAAATAACTCTTGGATGGCCAGATCGAAGTGGATCCACGCGACGAAGCTTTCTCCCTCTCTCCTACTCTCTTGAACCATGCAATACACAATGTGGCCTTTCTTGCCACTCCTGGCCCCTTATCACCCTGCCCAAGTCTGCACTCACCTTAGTCTTGCTCCCCTTACTAACATTTAACCCAAAATTTCATTTTTAGCCCTTCTTTTCCCTGTTTCAGCATGTTATACAACAACAGAAAACCCTAATGTTTTCTCCAATGTTTTGCTCCTATCCTTCGTAAATGCAAGAAAAAATCATAAGGAAAACACCTACACTACTCCATACTTTCCCAAGTCCAAAACAACAAAAACCTATTTGCTAAGGAGATCAAATACCTCTTCAAACTCCCTTGCTTCCTACCTATCTACCTCAAGCACTGGTTCGGGGAAAACCCTACTTCAATGCTCGATTCGAAGTGCGCAAGTGCTCAAGGCTTGAATCCGTTGGTCCCAACAATGGAACCAAAATGTGGGAGCTTTTGCTCAACCGCCAAGACCCACGGACTGCTTATTGCTTCAAGCATTCCAAGCCGAGCACTAATGGCTACCTCTCACATAGCTGATGCGCCATCCATATCTACGGGTGTAGTGAGCTTACCTCCATGCCGATCGAGTTACTTCCTCTCCCACGCACTCCAATAACTCCATGATCCAAGTGCAAGCTTCAAGCAAGCTCCATCCTCAAGCTCCACGCTCCAAGCACCATTGCCACAAGCAAGAGAAGAGAAGAGAAGAGAAGAGAATAGAAGAGAATAGAAGAAGAGAGGAGAAGATGAAGAGCTTCTCCTCCCTGGTCCCTCACCCTCACACACTCACTCCCTCACAGTCTCACACTCCCTCTCCTAAGCACAAGCTCAAGCAAGCAAGCAAGCAAGAAGAAGAAGAAGAAGAAGAAGAAGAAGAAGAAGAAGAAGAAGAAGAGGAGAACCACTTTTGGCCACACACAAGAATGAGATTCTTATTCACTTTTCAACTTTATATACAAAACCCTAAATCCCTTTTGGGCGGTCATCCCCTTATCCCCTTTTTTACATGGCCGGTTGTGGCCTAGGCCCTTTTTCCCATTGTCCTTCTATCTTCCTACCTTCCTTCCTACCGCCCATTTACCTTTACAAATTGCACGGGTGAGAGCCTGGCGCTCTTTAAATTAAACCATGATGCGCTTGCACTCTTTTACAAAAGTATTGCCTTGTGCTTTTTCTTGTGCACTTTTTCCTTTATTTAGGACTTTTCTGCAATTCTTGTGCTTCCATATTTTTCTTAGCGCGCCTTCGTCTTCTGTTTCACTTTTGCCTTGGCCTTTGTCTTCTGCTTTAGATTTTCTAGATTTTCCACCTTGTTTATTTGACGGTTAACAGGTCCCATTGGGGTTGTTTGGTGTCGAGACACTCGATGATGGAAAGGCCACACCTATCCCATTGCATGTCATGACCTGCATGTAGACAAAGTAGGCCGGCATATCATTGCCAAGGCCTAGCAATCTCAATGCAACCTCAATTGAAAAGAAGAGTTAGAGACGGAGGAAGAAAAGGCCAAATGCTAAGGTCACACACAAAACTGAAAGTGCCATGACGATGCCTATTGAAAAGAAAGTCACTAATGTAAAGATAGAAATGTCGGCTCCAAGGGTAGCTGAAAAGGGAAGTACTGTCAGGGAGTACCCCAACCCGAAGCACCAAATTGAAGCCATCGAGAAAGTGGAGTGGGTGAAGGAAGCCCAAGAGAACCTCAAAGACGTTGAGCCCATACTAGAAGACGAGGTCGATAATCTCTCAAGCATGCACACTAGTCCCACCCTCACGACTAAAATCAAGGGATGTGACTACATCACAAGCAGTGCCGCTTAGAGAAAGTCTAAATGCTACATGCCTGCAAATTAGTCAAGGCCATTGGCCAGGAATCGTGGGGTTAAGAGAGAGGCAAGCAACTAGCAACCTCCTTAATACATGCATTGGTGACCACCCCTATGACTCTAAGCTTAGGAGACATGCTTAGGCAGCATCCAATGCTATTGCGAGAGTTGAAATAGTGGGTCGAAGAATCAAATGAGCAAGCCACTGTAGACTTGTATGAGCATGACACAGAGATACAAATACCTAGCCTAACATTGCACTCCTTACCTAAGTCCTTGCACGTGAATGCCTTTTGGGAAGGTACAGAGATGCATGCAGTCCTGCTAATCTTAGCTCTTGGAGATGTCACAAGAAAGGGAATCGTAGACACAGGAGTGGGAGTTAGTATGTTAAGCCATGTGGTACTCCAAACTTGGGGTAGCCCACCGGCTGAGACTGCTAGGTTCAACATCACACTGTGGCTAAAAGGTGAAATCGTTCGGCATGTTAAAGAATTGGCTAGTGATGAAGATTGCAGGAGTCCAATTCTCTATCAACTTTAAACTACAACATCCTGCTAGGTTGACCTTGGATGTGCAATGCGAGAGTCATAGAAGACTAGGGCAACGGTCTCATCTTCCTAAGCAATCGAATGGAGGTGGTAAGGGTAGAGATGGACACTTGGAAGACTACACCAATCGACCTAGATGCCATCTCCACCACACTGAAAGGTGACGGCCTAATTAGGAAATCCTATGGGGTCTTAACCAAGTATATTCCCTATCCTGAGGACGAGCAAGACTAGATGCATGTTCTTGCTACCATTGACCTACCATTCTCAAACAATGAGGAATATGAACAAGCCATCAAGAAATTTGGCAAGCCCAAGGGCACACCCTCAGTATCAATTTGCATGATGGTTGGAAGCTCACACAGAAATCCAACCCTGTCATATTCCAAGTTCTAAACAATAGACGAGAACTCTTGAAGATCCTAGGATATCTGGTTGACAAGTTAGCCAACAACAAATCTCAAGCCACTCCAAGAACTATTGGATGAACTTGAATGGTGATGGTCCAAGGTGCACAATTTAAACTTGATGTACAATTGGGATTTAGTCCCCGACCAATAAGAAGAGATGTTTCAGAACTTGGAGAATGATGAGCAGTAGGACAAAGACGACGAATATGAAGACTGAGGTTCCTTCAGTGATGAGAGCAAAGCGGAAATAAACACTATGAAATACGATATTGGGGGTGTGAAATCGAGCAAATACGAGTTGACTCCAGACCACGCAAGAAAAACACCTTTAGGGTAGAGAAAGGAGCCATGCGCATAGATTATGATTGGTTGTCAGACCTGGTTGGAGCACATAGGCACAATTGACTATGAGCTGGCAAGCCTAGCCCAACCAAGCGCCACGCCACTACTAAAAATAGACTCACCTTCCGAGCTAAGACCACCAAGAGAGACTCCCTCTTCTAGTGAAGATGGGGAGTTTGATTTTGAGTTGGAAGTTAGCTTAGAGAATGATCTCGAGGTACCTCAACCTCCCAAGACTAGATGTACCTAGGAGACCCTACCCATCCAGCTAAGGTGTTGATGGTTAAGGGAGGAACCACGGAAGATGCTTAAATGCATGTAGGCATAAGAGTAGTGAAAACCGCAAGAACTACCAAAGTGATTCACGAAATTCAAAAAAAGGGATAGGGTAGTGATCTTGTTGGGAGCCAAACGACAGGGGCAAGCAAGTGAGCCAATCAAAGGACCTGCTAAGGTCAAGGAGGTCAATTTAGCCATAGAAGGGGAGATACCCCGACCTATGTTTATAGCCAATGACTTGACTGAGGAGGAGGAAGCAAGTCTCACTGCTCTCTTATGAGAGTATATAGATATCTTTGCTTGGTCCCTAGAAGAGCTCAAAGGGGTAGATCCGAGTGTAGTGACTCACAACATACGCATGACACCTGATGCAATGCTAGTCAAGTAGTGGCTGTATCCTATGAATCCCAAGAATGGCCATGCCATCAAGGAGGAAATTGACAAGCTAATAAGAGCACGTTTCATCTATGAAATTGAGCACACAGACTGGGTTTCCCCCATAGTCATCGTATTGAAGAATAATGGAAAGATTAGAGTGTGTGTCAATTGCAAGAAGGTAAATGTTGCTACAAAGAGAGATAATTATCTATTGCTGTACATTGAGCACATGCTCAAGAGAGTGGTTGGCAAAGAGGCCTACAGTTTTGGACAGCTTCTTTGGATACAACCAGGTCCAAGTGCATCCTAATGATAGGCATAAGATTGCATTTGCCACTGAGTGGGGCATCTTTGCCTACATATTTATGACTTTTGGGTTGAGTAATGCACCAACTACATTTCAACGACTTATGTGCACTATATTCAAAGATATGCTTAGGAAGGAGTTGAAGGTCTTTGTGGATGACCTATGTGTTCACTCTACTTGGGGGAAACACTTAGATAAACTTCAAGCGGTCTTTGAACAATGTTGACTATATCGTCTCTCGTTGAACCCCTTGAAGTGCCAGTTTTGGGTAAAGCACGGATACATCTTAGGGCATGTAGTGTCAAAGAACGACATTTTCACAGACTTCTCAAAGGTCAGGGTCATTGTCGATCTTCCACCCCCAATTGATTACAAGGGAGTTCAATGCTTCTTAGGCCACACAGGGTATTATCAACAGTTTGTGTTGAATTATGTATTGATTGCTAGACCTCTATACAAGCTGCTGATCATATTCGAATGGACCAAGGAATGCCAACACACATATGAGGAATTGAAAAAGGCTCTAACCACGGCACCAATTCTACGAGCCCTAGATTGGACACTCACGTTCCATGTGCACATTGACACTTCAAAATTCGTCATACGAACTGTGTTGTGCCAGCCTAGTGAAAACAACCTAGATTACCCAGTGAGCTTTGCTAGCAAACAACTCACTGAGACCTAAATAAATTACTCAACAATGGAGAGAGAGGGCTTGGCCATGGTATTTGCTGTAAAGAAATTTCGGTATTATCTTTTGGCTACATCTTTTATCTTCTTTGTTGACCATCAGGCCCTATTATATCTTGTTAATAAACCTTGTGCTACATAATACATTACTCGATGGCTACTTTTACTTTTAGAATTTGACTTCTCCGTGGTGGTACGTAAAGAGAAGCAACACTACATGGTTGACCATATGTCTCACATCCCCACAGGAGAAGCTGTTGGGGACAAGGCATTGTAGACGAACTACCAAATGCATATCTATTCAACTTGTCCAGTGAAAGGGATTTCTTTAGAGCCAACATGATGCCGTATTGGTTGGTGGGCAGATGGAATAGTTCAAGTACTTGAGCATGGACTACTTGAACGACCAATAGAAAAGGCTCAACTTAGGCGCCTCATCCTGAAGATCCAACCCTATCAGTTGATACCATACCAACTCTACAAGTTGGGCATGATGGGTTGCTACACAGATGTGTGTGTGAGCATGAGATGCATGATGTACTCACAGAGGCACACGACAGAATCGCAAGAGAACACTTCAACGGAGACACGATAACCCACAAGGTGCTATAGTCCCTGTTGTGGTGGCCTACTATTTTTCGAGATGCAGTACGATTTGTAAAGCATTGTGATGAGTGCCAACAAACTAAGGTCCCTATTCATAAAGATCACATGGAGTTAGCCCCAATCATTGCACGAGATCATTGTCTCCATCGACTACCTAGCAAAATGGGTAGAAGCACGAGCTATGAGAAAAAAATACGCTAGGACCACTACCGAGTTCTTATGGGAGCAAGTGATCTCATGATTCGGTTGCCCATCGAACTTGTTAGCAACCAAGACACACACTTCATCAACAAAGTGATAGCTCATCTACTATCCACCTTCCTAATCATCCATCGAAAATCTTCACCTTATTACCCTTAGGCAAACAGACAAGATGAATCCACAAATAAAATCTTGGCGAACATCGTGACCAAGGTAATCTCTACTTTGCACAGTGACTGGGGTAACAAGTTGATGGTGGCCTTATGGGAATGGCTTATAAAATGGATATGGGTATGCGAGAAGGCAAGATGTAAAAGTTGGTTTGACAAGCAGGTCAAGCAGTGAGACTTCGAACAGGGTGACTTAGTACTGTTGTACTCGGTCAAGGGACATAAACAGAAAAATTAGCAAACCGCAGTTATAGCCCACTAACGCTAAGCTCCATATGGGGACCGATCATACACACTCTTGGGAAAGTGCAAGGTTGTAGTTTCTATATTGAGTTTGAAAGCATGATGATGATCTTCTATGTGTTGCCCAACACTAAAGATGTAGGCACAGAGTCGTTGTTAGGACAAACCTTTAATAAGCAAGCTCGTTGTAATGTTGACTACAAGTCATAGCATCTCCATCTAGCCATGGGCAATGTACACATAGTTACAACTTTCAACAAGGGCGGCATGACTCCTTCCATTCCGTAAAGCCACCGATAGAGAAACCCACCATCAAGTCTAAGGAGGGGGTCGTGACTCCTCACAACCCGCCAAGCCTCGATTCTGGGACTCGAACACCTGCAACCTAGTCCATCTATGTTTGTCGTGGTGTAGTCGCGAGGACACAAATGGTGAATGCCACACTTGTAGGTCCTGGTACAAGCTCCAACTTTCTAGATTCAACAAGCACAATACAAAGAAGGTCAAGGAATACCTGAAATGACTAGGCGACAGCAAAATAACTGGATCGAATCCCTTCTGTACCTGCCCTCACAACCTCTCTCTCAAGCTCTCTCTCTCAATGTCTGACTGCAAAATGAGGCTTTCTCTAACCTTTTGAGCCTCTTATTGCCCACTGCTCAAGTCTCCTTCAACCTTATAGTTGCCCCTCTTGCACCCATCTACTCAAGATTTAGATTTTATATCCCTTTCTTCCTGATTTTAGCCTTTTTTCAACAACAGAAACCTTTTTGTTTTCCATGCTTCCTTGGTCCTAATCCTATCCTAATGTTTTCCCTGTTTCCTTGGTCCTAATCCTATCCTAATGTTACAAAAATAAAAAAGAAAACACCTACACTACTCCAACCTGCTTTTCCAAATCCAGAAAACCAAAAACCTACTCGCTAAGGAGATCTAATACCTCTTCAGACTCCCTCACTTCCTACCTATCTACCTCAAGCACCGGTTCGGGAAAAACCCTTACTTCAATGCTCGATTCAAAGCGCGCAAGCACTCAAGGATTGAATCCATTTGTCCCGACAATGGAACCAAAATGTGGGAGCTCTCGCTCAACCGCCAAGACCCACGGACCGCTTATTGCTTCAAGCGTTCCAAGCCGAGCACTAATGGCTACCTCTCACATAGCTGACGCGCTATCTATCTCTACGGGTGGTGAGCTTACCTCCATGCCGATGGAGTTACCTCCTCTCCCGCGCACTTTGGTAGCTCCACGATCCAAGTGCAAGCTTCAAGAAAGCTCTATCCTCAAGCTCCACGCTCCAAGCTCCATTGCCGCAAGCAAGAGAAGAGAAGAGAAGAAGAGAGGAGAAGATGGAGAGCTTCTCCTCCCCAGTCCCTCACTCTCACACACTCACTCCCTCACATTCTCACACTCTCTCAAGCACAAGCTCAAGCTAGCAAGAAGAAGAAGAAGAAGAAGAAGAGGAGAGCCACTTTTGGCCACACACAAGAATGAGCTTCTCATTCACTTTTCAACTTTATATACAAAACCCTAAATCCCTTTTGGGCAGTCATCCCCTTATCCCCTTTTTTACATGGCCGGCTGTGGCCTAGGCCCTTTTTCCCCTTGTCCTCCTATCTTCCTAGCTTCCTTCCTACCGCTCATCTACCTTTACAAATTGCATGGGTGAGAGCTCGGCACTTTTAAAATAAATCATGGTACGCCTTGTGCTTTTTTACAACATATAGACTTGCACTTTTTCTCATGCGCATTTTTCCTTGATTTAGGACTTTTCTGCACTTCTTGTATTTCCAAATTCTTCTTGGCGTGCCTTCGTCTTCTGTTTCACTTTTACCTTGGCATTGTCTTCCGCTTTAGATTTTCCAGCTTTTCCACCTTTGTTCATTTTAGGGTTAACAACAAAGTCACTATCTCCTGTTGGCAAGCCTAACCCCGCAAGAAGTGGACGCGCTTGGATTCACCGAAGGAGAACATCAAGAGCCAAGGCAGGAGGAGGAGGTGGACATGAACTTTGAAATGGGACCACACGAGAAAGAGCTTGTCCCACCGCCTCCTTCCTCACGACCTAACAAGCAACGACACGTAGATATATCTACATAAAGAAAGGCGGCACTAAGAGAAAGAAGAAAACAGATGGTGGAGAAAACACGAAGAAAATGGAATGCCTTGGGAGTAAGGGTACCACCAGCACCTATTCTCTCTTGCGAGGACGATTCCCCAATGAGCTTCCACATCGACCTTGTAATCTGGGAGAGGCAAGAAATGGCCAGAAACCCCTTCGACTTTAATTTTCAATTCCCCACCACCCTGTGTAGAGTTTTGCTCATCAAGGTGGTGGAGGAGGTGATTCATATCGGAGGCAGCTCTCGGGGAGAAAAGGCTGAAGGAGAGAGAGTAGAACCCTACACTATGGAGCATTGAAGATGAGAAATTTTAGCAAAACAAAGTTTTTGAGGTGCCAAGTTCTGTGCCTGGTTATGAATGCCAACCTACATGGAGAAGGCGAATCTGCAATGCCAACATGGACACTTGGATGGCCTTTTGCAACACTCAACTCTTTGAGCGGAACGATCCAACTTTCATGCCATGCCCTCGAAGGGTGAGTGGATTTTGACTCCAGTGTCCACGGCTGCTATGACTTCCCAATAATTTATAATAATCTGCATTGTACTACATATGAAGATACCCTCGTTTTCACATAAGAAAATTCGTATGATACCCTAATCCACTTCGTCAACGAGTTCTCTTCATGCCCTGACCCTGCCTTTATTACCACCCGTAATTACCTTAGATTACTTAGGATACTCCTTGGGCATGACCCCACTCTCCAAGAGTGCGGCCTCCATATCCTTTATTTTGACTCTAATGCTATAGATAGTTACGTGATGGCTCGACTAATGATGCAAGCTGCTCTACTACCCTCATTTTGCTTAGCTCTTCTAGAAGACATGAATGATAGCTGCTTCACTCGATGTAATCATCCATTCCTCTCCACCACCACCCTTCAGGTTTACCTAGATCTCAAGGGGTATCTCCAAAGCTACCAATTCCTTAACAAATCTATTAAGCCTCCCTCTCTGCCTCACTCGGAAGACGAAGTCTAGCCTCTATCATAACTATGTAACTCAAAAAGAAAGGGGGGGGGGGGGAGGGAGCAATGGAAGGAGATATCACAAAAGACACCACGAGTTGTACATCGATCACAGTCATTGCACCTAGGGGTTCTCAAGTTAGGCGCATCAGGTGGCCTTGGTCAACTGGCTCCATGTCTAACCCCCTAGCCCTTTTTGATCCCCCCACTACACATGCTTAAGGCATCTCAAGGGCAGGACATACCTAGGGAGATAACACTCACCTATGGTTAGACATATCACCCTAACCTACCTACACCGCACCTCCTTATGCACACACTGGGTCCTCAACTGGGAGACAACCCCTACGCTTCGACCTAACTCCCAATTCCACTCGCACAAGCACAATGTACCACACAAAAAACCAAGCACATCCCTAAGTAATGCACCTTCTTTTCTTTTCAGATACACACAAAGGCTCCAACTATGAGCTTCAGAGGCCCCATCATCCATGCAATGCGTTCCCGGCCTACACCACTTGAACCGAGTGATCCAATTCTTCCCAAGCCGAATTCCCTTGAGACCCCATCAACATCAACTCACACGTCCACCCTTTCTCATTGAACCTTCACCAGCTCAAAATCGTAAGTGTTCTGGAACCAACACCTGCTTAAGAACGGGGTCATCTCATGAGACAATGTCACCATGCAAGCGAAAAAGGCAGACAGAGGCAACTTTGTCAAAAAGTGAATGAAGAAGCTCATTTGAAATAGTGCAGGAGAAGGAAACCGCAGAGGGCCAAACGACGAATTCATCCAACATCATATTCAATTTTAAAGATGGATCCTCCCATCAGTCTCTCTCCATGCATGGATCCGTCCAACACCATATTCGATTTTAAAGATGGATTCGCCCATCAGCCTCTCTCCACGCAGGGATCCATCCAACATGATATTCAATTTCAAGTGACAAATCCCCTCATGGCCAACAACAAAGGGGGACCCACCCCAACTTCATCTCCAATTTCAAGGGTTGGTCCACCCAACACCAACCCCCGCAAGGGCTTGTATATACACTCAAAAAATCCACCCCGACTACACCCATCCCTTCTTCCACTCCACATCAGTGCCATGGGATTGACATTATACTAGGAGGGGGGTAATGTTAATCCTAGCTTAAGATGGAAGAAAAAGAAGTGAAATACGGAGGCAATGGAAGAAGCAAGACGGAGAACAAGCAAAGGCACAAGGATAGCCTCTAAAATCAAGCTAAAGGCAAAAGCGCATTTTTAAGTGAAAGGCGCTCCAAAAAATTTATAAAACAGCGCCAAGCTCCCTCCTACGGCATAAACTAAGGAAATAGGCCAAGTAGAAGGGAATGGGAAAAAGGACCTTGCCACAATGGCCAGTCATGTAAAAAATCGGGATGGTTGCCCATGGGATTTTAGGGCATGTATATAAAGTTCAAAAAGTGAATGAGAGCTCATTCTTTGGTGTGTGGCAAAGTGGACTCTTCTTCTTCTCTCCTTCTCTTCTCTTGCTTGCTTGCTTGTGAGTGCTTGAGGGAGGGAGTGTGAGTGAGTGAGGGAGTGAGGGTGAGGGATCTTGGAGGTAAAGCCCTCCACCATCTTCTCTCTTTTTCTTATCTTCTCTTCTCTTCTCTCGTCTTGCGCATGGCTATGGAGAACGGAGCTTGAAGGAAGAGGCTTGAGGATGCTGAATCATGGAGCTATTGGAGTGCTCAAGAGAGGAAGCAACTCAATCATGCATCAAGGTAAGCTCAGTACACTCGTAGAGAGGGATAGTGCGTCGGCTACATGAGAGATAGCCATCAGTGCTCGCTTGAAGGAATAAGCGGTCTGTGGGTCTTGGCAGTTGAGTGTGAGCTCACCTCTACATGTGCCTTCTTGAATGAAACATTTAGGAGCTTGAGGTTAATGTAGAGCAACATTAGGGATTTGTCACTATAGAAGAGGATAATCATGTTCTTTTGTAGAATGCCCTCTGCTTCCCCTTTGCACATACTATCAAAAGGATTGATGCATTTTCACCTCATCGATGCATTTGCAAACACTTGGATGTTACCTTTATTTCCGTTAATTGATTCTATTTATGCTTTATTATTTTGGATTATTTGATTACCATGAAATCTCATAAATCCAAGGTAGTTGATATCATGTACTTTTGAGACGATTGATGTATGTCAATTGCATTGGTTTCTTGGCATGATATTTTTTAATAATAAGTAGGGTATTTATGTTTTCCAATAGAGATCCTTACCACATTGGGCATAGCTAAGTATATCCCTATGACTACACACACGGGCCTAGAGTCCAATTTCACCCGTGATGATGCATTGGATCTCATAGATGGTACTCATTACTCACAATTGATTGGATCCCTATTATGTCACTTTGTACACACACACACACACACACTCTCTCTCTCTCTCTCTCTCTCTCTCTCTCTCTCTCTCTCTCTCTCTCTCTCTCTCTCTCTCTCTCTCTCTCTCTCTCTCTCTCTCTCTCTCTCTCTCTCTCTCTCTCTGTGTGTGTAACAAATCTATAGCGAGGAGATGGCTGCGAACGTCTATCTATAGTGAACCTATAGTCTCTCAAACTTGTAGCACCTTGAACATGTAGGGTACACAATACTACAAAAGTGATGCCATATGCTATAGGAGTGAAGCAGTGTATTGCAGGGTGACTTGTGAAGCTACAAGAGTGATGCCTTAATGTTGTAGAGTAGTGTGGTCCTCTTTTGATGTTGCAGGCATGATCCCATAGTCTTGTATGGATCACTCCTATAGTCTTGCCGAGCGGTGTGATGCTATAGGAGTGACGCCAGATACTACAAAAGTGGCGTGCATGTTATAGGTGTGACATGACTGCTATGGGAGTTGTGCAAGTGTTGGTGGGATAATTTCTGCCGCCATCATTGTGTTTATGTTTTGATTTGGATACCATTGAAGAAACCGATGTTTTTGTCATCAAGCATCTCAAGGTTCACATTGCTAGTCCTACTAATTGACGTGTGATCATAGAATACTAATGATTATTTCTTGTATACATGTGATTATTGCTCGAAACACAAGGGAACCCTTGTTTAATGCAATAGTAATATAGTGTAAAACAACTTTGTACGTAGTTTAAATTGTAAAATATGTTGTTTGTAGAGTTAAACTAAAATTCAGCACCAGTAGTGTACACCTACAGGTTTAGACTCGGAAAGTCAACAATGAGTTGCATACACCAATATACTATCATTAGCATTTGTGACTGTATTTATAGTAGGGGCTCAATGAACTAAACCATACTCTTTGCTTTTAGCGAAAATTGTTGCGAAAAAAGCATTAGAGATGCCAAACTATTAGACATGTGAATGAATTAAACATAAGAAAGTGATTTTTGAAATTGAGAAATTGTAGTATGAAAAAGGGGAAGTGTTTTCTATAAGAAAACTCCTTGGAACACGGAAAAGGCTTTTCCGATTAAGGATGATGCTATGCTGCCTACTTGAATGAATAGTACTTGTGGAATTTGATCTATGAAAGAAATCCATCATTGCTCTTTGCTTGGGACCCTATGAGCAAGTTGGTCTCATATCTTGTTGTAATATTGTGCAACACCTTTAGAGCTCCAAGAGGAAGAGCCCTAGACGTCTTTGGTCCTCGTATTCCATAACATAGTGGAGAGGTCCAAACCCCTCACGAAAGAGTCAATGATATTTCCCTCATATGTCATAGTACACAGTACATGGTACATTTGCATATGCCATGCTTCTCTATCTAACTAGCATATCTAATCCTATGTTAGGATATACGTCCATTTTTTCTGTCTCTGTCCTCAACTAGTGGGAGGAGGTGTGTATCTGTCCAATAGTAGCTTGCATACCATGGGGGAGTTGCATGTCCATATACTGTAGTTGGACAATAAATCCATTCTTTAAGAAATGTACAAAGTGGCTCTAGTAAAACCTCATTTTTGGTCCTAGAGGGAGAGGTGACTACATCCAAGTCCTCAGTGTCTCAATTGCCTTCATTAAAACTCCATTTTTGGTCCTAGAGAAAGAGGCAACTTGATCCAAGTCCTCCTTGCCTCAACTCTCAAGACATGTGCCCTAACGACTAAATTCAGCTTTGATTGGCTAAAGGGAAGTATATGATAGTCTAGGTTGTAGTCATAGTGCAGGAGCTAGTTGATCATGGAAGCTCATTCAAGTTGTCACCTTTGTGAGTAATAGCATTCCCTCTCACTTAGTCTCTACTCATTGTCTGGAGGAGGTCAATGTGAGTCTGGGATATCTGTGGTGCAAGAGCTCCCATATCTTGTGTAAGAAAGTCACTATTCTAAAGAGTGCCTCTACAACCATAAGTGTTGCCCCTTAAGGTGGTTTGGGGTACATTTGGAGGGCTTACTGTTAATCATGTGTGATATCATCATCATCACTGGTCTCTTTATGTGGTCCCAACTATCATAATGGTCTCTCCCTAGGTTAGTCTAGTTAACCCAATGGGCTTAATCATTTGTGGTACAGGTTGCAAACCCAAATTTCAACTCCATACAAAAGGGTAGGTGTAAATTAGGTGTCAAGCAACTCTAGCTTGGTGTGAGGTTTTGAAATTGTATATGGACACACTGGCTCTCCAAGGCCCTTATGTTGCATAACCTTGTGCCAATTAGGCCTCAACCTCCCCCTCTTAGTAAAAGTCATAAGCTAGAGAAAGTGACTCCTCAATATACGTATTCTCTCACATGCTCCACTATCTCTTGTAAATGCGAACTCATACATAGATTGGGTCACCCATGCTACTGCAATGTTAAATACCATAACTTTGGTTTTTCCAAGATTCACTATGAGTTCTCTATATGTGCAAAAGCAAATAGTGCATTTAAGTGACACTACAAGCACTCCAACTAGGCTAGCTCTAGCTCCCTCTACCCTATCAATGTAGTCGGATACCTCCTATATGTGCAATCCAAATAGTTTGGGTGAAAGTGGATATCCTTGTTTTACTCTTATGGTGCTGTTAATCCTTTTAAACACCCCCTTAGGTGTGCGTATATGGCTTCTCACTCTCTCATAAAATGCATAAAGGCCCGATTGCATACCCTTTGGTACTCCAATCTCATGCAATCTTTACACGAAATGCGCATACACACACACTCTCTCTCTCTCTCTCTCTCTCTCTCTCTCTCTCTCTCTCTCTCTCATAAATGGTAGCAATGAGCCTGTAACAAATCTGTAGCGAGGAAATGACTGCGAACATCTACCTTTAGAGTGAACCTATAGTCTCTCAAACTTGTAGCCCCTCGAACATGCAGGGTAACACAATGCTATAGAAGTGATGCCATATGCTACAGGAGTGAAGCAGTGTACTGCAGAGTGACTTGTGAAGCTGCAAGAGTGATGCCATAATGCTGTAGAGTAGCATGGTGCTCTTTTGATGTTGCAGGCATGATCTCATAGTCTTGCACGGATCACTCCTATAGACTTGCCAGGTGGTGTGATGCTGCAGGAGTGACGCCAGATACTACAAAAGTGGCATGCATGTTATAGTTGTGACATGACTGCTATGGGAGTTATGCAATTGCTGGCGGGATAATGTCTGTTGCCATCATTGTGTTTACGCTTTGATTTGGATACCATTGGCATCAAGCATTTCAAGTTTCACATTGCTGGTTCTGCTAATTGTCGTGTGACCATAGAATACTAATGACTATTTCTTGTATACATGTGATTGTTGCTCGAAACACAAGGGAACCCTTATTTAATACAATAGTAATATAGCGTAAAACAACTTTGTAATATGCAATTTAATTGTAAAATATGTTGTTTGTAGAGTTAAACTAAAATTTAGCACCGAGCAGTGTACACCTGCAGGTTTAGACTTGGATTAAGTTAAGCTATTGAAACACAACAATGAGTTGCATACACCAGTATACTATCATTAGCATTTGTGACTATTTATAGTAGGGGTTCAATGAACTAAACCATACTCTTTGCTTCTAGCGAAAATTGTTGCGAATAGTAATTAAAAAAAACACTAGGGATGCCAAACCATTAGACATGTGAATGAATTAAACATAAGAAAGTGATTTCTGAAATTGAGAAATTGTAGTGTGAAAAAGGGAAAGTGTTTGCTATAAGAAAACTCCTTTGAACATGGAAAATGTTTTTTTGACTAAGGATGATGCTATGTTGCCTACGCGAATGAATAATACTTGTGGAATTTGATCTATGAAAGAAATCCATCATTGTTCTTGGCTTGGGACCCTATGAGCAAGTTGGTCTCCTATCTTATAGTAGTATTGTGCAACACCTTTAGAGCTCCAAGAGGAAGAGCCTTAGACATCTTTGGTCCTCGTATCCCATTACATGGTGCAGGGGTCCAAACCCCTCACGAAATAGTCAATGATACTTCCCTCATATGTCATAGTACATAGTACATGGTACAGTTGCATATGCCATGCTTCTCTATCTAGCTAGCATATCTAATTCTATGTTAGGATATCTGTCCATTGTTTCTATCTATGTCCTCAACTAGTGGGAGGAGGTGTGTATCTGTCCAATAGTAGCTTGCATACCATGGGGGAGGTGCATGTCCATATACTATAGTTAGACAATAAATCCATTCTTTAAGAGATGTAGGAAGTGGCTCTAGTAAAACTCCATCTTTGGTCCTAGAGGGACAGGTGACTACATCCAAGTCCTTCATGTGTCTCAACTTCCTTCATTAAAACTCCATTTTTGGTCCTAGAGGAAGAGGCGACTTGATCCAAGTTTTCCTTGCCTCAACTCTCAAGACATGTGCCCTAACGACTAAATTCAACTTAGATCAGCAAAATGGAAGTATATGATAATCTAGGTTGTAGTCAAAGTGTAGGAGCCAACAAATCATGGAAGCTCATTCAAGTTGTCACCTCTGTGAGTAATAAAATATACTCTCTCGTCTCTGCTCATTGTCTGGAGAAGGTCAATGTGAGTCTAGGATATCTATGGTGCAAGAGCTCCCATATCCTGTGCAAGAAAGTCACTATTCTAAAGAGTGCCTCTATAACCATAAGTGTTTCCCTTGACTTTGCTTTGATAATAGGGTGGTTTGGGGTACATGTGGAGGACTTACTCTTAATCATGTGTGATATCATCATCATCAGTGGTCTCTCTATGTGGTCCCAACTATCATAATGGTCTCTCCTTAGGCTTGTCTAGTTAGCCAATGGGCTCAATCATTTGTGGTATGGGTTCCAAACCCAAACCTTCAACTCCATACAAAAGGGTAGGTGTAAATTAGGTGTCAAACAACCCTAGCTTGGTGTGAGGTTCTAAAATTGTATATGGACACACTGGCTCCCCAAGGCCCTTATGCTGCATAACCTTGTGCCAATTAGGCCTCAGTTGCCCCTCTTAGTAATAGTGATTTATTGTTTCAAAATTAAGTTTTTATTTCATCACTCAAATAAGAGAATATCCTAATTATGTACAATACCATGTTATATGCAACACTTCCAATAAGAATGTATTTGTATAAAGAAGCAAAGCTAGCTCATGCTTTGATACGATCAAAATACCCTAATTATGAACAATACCATGTTATATGCAACACTCCCAACGAGAATGTATTCACCTAAAGAGGCAAAGCTAACTAACGTTGACAATCAAAATACCCTTCAGCTCTAAAAGAACTTGAGCTCATTTAACCTACAAGGACACTTGTGACAACCCTAAGGGCCCTAACACAACCCTTTGCATAGCCCAAATCACACAATATTGGAGTTCATCAATCCTCAACCTTCTATGCTAGGCATAAAACACCGTCAAGCAAAATATCTCAACTCATACTCAACATTGTCGACTGTGAATCCCTCTCTCTCTCTCTCTACACAACAAAGGTTTCTTTCAAATTCCCTTGTAAAGCAACTCAAATTTTGGAATCCTCTCTGGTGGAATAGGGCAATTGACAATCATTTTTCCTTTCATTGCTCCTCTGAAAATTGTCTGCAACACAACAACTTTTTATATTAGAAAAGTACTATAATTAACTATCAAGTATATAAATGCATCTACACATGGATAACAATAACTATGTTTTTGGCTCGTCTTGGAGTGTATTCACACATATGTAAACAAGTATACTACATAGGCTCGTTGATTGAGGATAGAGGTTGGTATCACTAATTTAGAAGACCTTTGCAAATAGATACTTCCATTGAGAAGAACTTCGATACCTTGGTGACAAACACAGATAAAAGTCTACTTAAGGAAATTTGTGTTATCAGTTTAAACATTACACAAGTGGAAGACTAATTTGCACAGCATACATAGCAACTACTTCAAGCTCAATTGATATCCTCCACATTATTTCAGATGAACTGAACATATACTGTCATGACTTCTTGCTCTGTTCAACTAGGCCTCACTTGCTACCATTCTATTGTCAGGGTGAGACTGATGATATACAACCCGGTGTCACTATTTTGATTCTCCATATTAGAGTCCAGTCACTCAATTTGTGTTAGGCTTCAGACTAAGGCACATACATAGACTATCACTCTTACTGTCTTGTGTTAGGCCTCAGACCACGGCACATCCACTTTCCAAATCTCATCACCCTGTTATTTGAAACTGATTTAATCATGTTCCCTGTATGCACCCAGGTCAGGGGGAGGGGGCAGAGAAAGGTGATTTGCATGTTGTTTCATTTTAATGGTGATTGGATGGACGATGTGTCCAATCAACCATGCATTTCATTTGATAAATGAACAGTTTTCACATGGTGTATGTATGTTCCAATAACCGATTTTTTTAAGTGTAAGTTTTACATACATGTGTACCAGCAGTATGATATTAGAAACGATGCATATGTCCACAAAGCATCAAAAATGTGAAAGACCTGTACAAATAAGTCTGGATGAGAGAGGGTACAAACCTCCACTACATCAATGAAATCTTGCTTTGTATGAAAAGCTCCTATCCATTTTGTGTGATCAGGCGACCTGTCAATTTAGAAAAGCTGCTCCATAAGATCATAGGGGTTGAAGGTGAGTAAGATTCTTCACACTTTTAAGAAACTGACCCAGAATCCATCTTCATGTGTTGAGCATTGAAAAAAAATATGGTTGCAGGGATCCACGTGATGTCAAAGTACTTGACATACACTTGTGTTGCTTCAGCATTAACATCCACAACTGCTATAGAGGCAAACTTGGACACCTCTCGTGCAGATTTTGCAAGCTGCAAAAAGAAAACTTACCAGTTTATGCAACACAACATATTCCTGACACAAGGCCATATGCACAAATATACAGTTCATGCTTTGTTTCTTATCCCCTATATATTAATCCCTTCTGAACTCTCATAGCATTTGAATTCCAGTTTGCTTCTTCACTTTGCACTTCTGTAGACAGGCACGTATAAGCCAATCTGAAAGATCTCAACTTCCACACAAACTATTATTAAACCCCAATTAATACACTGTAATTCTTTGAAGGATCAGATACCTCCAGACTTGCTTCAGTGAAAAGTAGGATCAGAAGAAAAATCATAGACCTTCAAATATAGCAATGGATTCTAAACAAGTTATAAGAATTCACATGCCACTATTTTCACTCTCAGAGGCAACAAACATAATTCTTTCCAAAAGTTTACTCATCTTCCTTGAACAAAATGTTACTACCATCTTTCCAAAGCTTATTAACTTTGTACCTACATTGTTGGAATCAATAAGTTAACCAACAAAGGGGACAAAAGAGGCTTAGTGCCAGAACTTGCTACTGCTGAGAACTAGGGGTGCTATATACTCTAGACTAGTCTTTCTTGGGTGCATACAGTTCCGTTTGAGATAGTGTGTCCAGCTCCAGGTTCGCCACAACAAGTTTCTGTCCAAGGCACTTGTTTTTGGGACACTGATCCACCTGAGTGGGAGCTCAGCCCATCAGTCATGTATATATATTCAATGTACTCTGATTTTCATCTCATTCTCTAATATTAACATTCCCCCACCAATGAGTTGAGTTTCTTGCATCTATCATTATGAGTTGAGAGCGAGTGAGCACTTTCCATTTCATTCTCCCTCATTGCATTAGGGCCAAATGTTTCACTCTCCAGAGTAGCAGAAGGCTGCATATCAGCTACACCAACAAGGCTGTCAGCCAGTTTGTGGCAGCAGAGACATCTGAAAACATGACCTCAAGGTGCATTTCAGCAAATCGTGGCAGCAACAGGCTGCATTATTAAGTTGGATCAGTAGGAAATGCCTTTATCCAGGAGTCAGGACAGTAGCAAACAGGTGCATTGTCATTGAATGAGGCTGAAGTTAGTTGCACGTCCATAAAGGGAGGCAGCAATCGACAAGTTGAGGCAGCAGGAGACTAGATATCAGGAGTTAATTGAAGGGGAAATCACTGGTAAGACCATCACTTGACTTTGAGTTGATCCAAGGTTCGTTGAGTAAATGTCCACTTGGAATTTGACGTAAGTCCAGAAGGTTAGGTTGATCTCCTCATTAAGACAAGTTGATCTATCAGCAAGTTGACCCGACAATTCAATGTGGCACTGCCATCTAAGCAACAAAAACCGTAACTTTGTTTTTCTATTTAGGATATTTTAAAAGTCCTAATTGCAAATAGGAAGCTTATTTTGTGAGAATCCATCTCCAAGGTCTTCAAATTGGAGCAAACATTCCAACACCACCTCTTCAAATCCGGTTGGAAGGACCAATGCTAATGCTTTAAGTGATGCTCTTCAATTCTTTATCATTTAAGGCTTTAGTAGATATGAGCAATCTTATCTTCAAAAGTGCAAAATTGCAAATTACTCCAACTTGTACTTGTGGCCTAGTAAAATGGTAAGCAACATCAATATGCTTTGCCTTAGTATGATACACAAGATCCTTTTTGGGGCTGTAAATGGAGACCAACATACGAATTAATACAATACAATACCCTTAATGACTTTGGTATCTCAACACCCCCTCTCAAGCCAAAAAAGGTGCCCTAAGAGGAGTCAAAGAGACATTCTCCACCCTGTATGACTTTTAAATGTACATAAAGTTTAAAAATGCAGGAGTCCCCAAAGAAGATTAGGAGAAAGGTAGTCGATGATTAGGGTAGCACTATAAGCCAAGAATTCCACCCGAAAGGAAACCTATGAAGAAGAACAATTGCATAATCCTATGCCTAGAGAGTGAGGACACTATCCCCTTCTCTGTGTTGGACAAGATGTGAAGGCACAACCACCAAGTCATGGCTAAAACATTGAAGACCCTGAACCTATAGATCCTAGGTGTCAACGAGTGAGAGAGCAGCTCAAGGCCAACCACCCCATCAAAGCGTAAATGAAGAATGAGGAGGCTTTACCACGATGTGTGAAGGACCACACAAGTAGTGACCCCCTCTAAGAGTGGATCCCTCAATTATAGGTTCAAGGTGACCGATATGGGGTTCTTCATTTCTTCCTCGGACATGAGATATGGTAGAGAGAGGGGGATCTTTTTCTCTCAACAATGTTATGCCCAAGAGCTCTTGGCTGCCTTTGAGATGTCACGTTGTCCCATTTCTACTTTCATGGATCCTAATTGGGAGGTTTCAGCTTATGGAGATTCAAAGGCCATTGATGCTTCCAATATCGAAGGCTAGTGGGTTGCAAATAAGGGATAAGAAGAGTGGCTAGGCAACCTCTTAGTTATAGATGTGGATCCTTCCAAAATTAGGGTTTTGGGGTTGTTTTAATGAGCTAATGAAGATTTAATATGCAATGCATCTTTTTAAGATTAAGACTGGCTTTCAAGCCCAAAACTCAAGGGACTACAAGCATGGCTCAGTCCATAATACCCTGAGGCATCCCACCCCCAAGCAATCAAGGCATCAAGCCAAGGGTGCACATTGACTGTCCAAAGACCAACCAAGACTATAGAGGCGATGGTTATCTTACCTCATGAGCATAAAGGGTCACCCCAAAGAGGCCAAGGTATCAAACAAAGGATGCTTGTCAATTGCCCAATGTCCTATCAGGACTTGCAAAGGCAATTAAACCGCTTTGAGCTTCCTTTTTTTTCTTTTTGGAAGAATAACTCTGCCCATAGGGAAATATGTAGATCCAACATTACAAAATAGAAGACTATCCCAACCACCTATCCAAGGTGTCACGGACAAGAAAACGTGGTGAAGAGAAGTAAGATGAGACCACAAAGGAACAATGAGAATCCCATGTCCCCAACACAAAAAGGACCAGTGCAAACCTACATGTTAGTCCTAATTTGAAATATAAAACCCTACAAAAGAGATTAGAATCCGTAAAACAAAGTATTATAGTGAGAAAAGTAAAGCTAAACTAAATGAAGAACAAAAGTAAAGAAATGTGTTAAGGGAGGAATGCAACGGAAGACAAATGAAGGAAATCCTAAATCTGAAGTAGCTATGGACCCGACTCATTAGCCTAATGAGCTAAGAGTGATAAAATAGTGCTAGACTAGCCTAAAGTACTCTAAGAAACCTAGAGAGATTGTCAGAAGAACATAAAATTTTGATGTTTTCCTTAGCATTTGATTAGGTTGTTAATAAGATGTGCAAATGAGAGGTGCACATGTGATCTGCAAGTTAGTTATTTCACAATGATAAGCCAAGAACCCTGAGATATCAATGAGTGTCAAAGACAAAAGTTGTAATGAATTATACTAGTCAAGTACTAAGTAGTGCTTGTTAGTTTGGGCCTCTGGTATTTAATTAGCCATTAAAATTCAATGAGTGACACTAGGAACTAGGCATTAATTAATTGATTGATGCCAGTTTAGGGGCTAATTAATACTCGGGATCACTTGGGAGTCAAGACTCAAAATGGCCTAGCCAATTTAATTGTGGATGGGCATATTCAATTTTCTATGCAAGGACAATGTCTATATTATGAAATTCTGAAAATTAATTAAATCGCTGAAAAATCTAATTAGAAGGCTACCACTTGGCAAAACTTGCCCATGCAAGTGAAGCGAAGGCTATTAAAGGTTGGTGGAGATTCACTCCAACTATTCAACAAATTGTAGAGGTTGAGAGAAAGAAAAAGAGTATTGTCTAAGAGGGTATCAGCAAGTTTTGGCCATTTCCAACGAGTGAGTCTTAAGTGTCAATAGAGGTTGAATACCACTCCAAATAGCAAATGGCCTAGCCAATTTATTATTTAATTATGGATAGAAACATTTAATTTTGGGAAGGGTCAGAAGGATTGAAATTGATTTTTACAACTATTTAATTTTAAAAATTAATTAAATGACTGGATAATACTGAAAATGGATTTAGAAGGCTGCCCAAATTGCTTGCCGATCGTATGTATAGAAAGGGGCTTTTGGATCAGCAAAGGAGATTGTGGAATCTCAACTTGTATACTGTCCATTAGCAATTAAAGATAAAGAAATACCAAAAGGGGCACTAATTCTAGGGCCAACTAGGTGTCTATTGTCCAAGATTGTTAAGGTAATGTGTGCATTTCAATTTTTACTCAGTTATTAATTGTTGTAAAGTGCTTGATCAGGTTTTACCACCCTATCCAAGGAGGAAGGCTAGTTTCACCAATAGCTGGAATTCACTCGCTAAATTTTTCAAGAAGCCAACTATCCCAATTGAATTTGGGGCTAGATTTGACCAGCCAAGGGTCAATTAGAGGCCAAACCAGGCTCTACAAACTTCTCACACCGCTTCAACCTCTGCTAAGAATGCCTTCCACTCATAAGACTTACTTGAATGGGTCTAACTACACCACTTGGTCTAATTTAACACGGCATGTGTTAGACTCTCAAAGTGAAATCTTTGTGGAGTATCCAATCCAATTGTCTAAGATTGCATACCCAAAATCTATAAGACTCATTCCAACTGATGAGGGCATCAAGAGCTCTATTGAGGATCTCTACAGCTGCAACAAATGCCCTAAAATTGCTCATCCCCAACTAAATATACTGATGTGTCATTGGCAAACTCCACATCAAGGACCTCCTTGAACTCAAGGATGCACTAGTAGTTGAATGTTGAACCTCTCTCCTCTAACCCCACTAATGAGAGGACTTGGCCCTGGGCTGAAGATGTAAAACATATCTCCACCTCTTTGATTTCAATTCAATAATAAAAAACCATATAAAGTGGATCAAAGGATCTGATTGGTTTCCTGGTTAGAAAGAAACTGATGACAGAAATTCATGAGTCGGGAAAAATTCACAATCACCATCTTCCATTTCATAGTTATGGCTATTTGTCCACCCAATAACAAGAAAACAGATCAGAACAACACATGACAAATGATTAAGAGTATTATATATGCAAGCCAAATGCATGCCTCAAACACGGAGAAAGAGAGAGTGCACATACGATTTCATCAAGCTGCATACACACAGCATCAGAAGCCTGCCCAAACCGTAGCACAAGTACTTTGTCCAAGGTGTCACAAATGATCTTATCCACCTCCTCCTTTCTTGTCAAAGTTGGCAGAAGGTAGCTCATGCTGACACAAAATTAAATAGAGGGCTTCAGCCAAAGTTAGGAGGTTTTTATTTTAGGAACGTTCTAAAGAAGATTAAGAATCAATGTTGCATGTCCCATGTTTAGCCAAAGTCACTAAGATTGATGTTGGACTGTCCTCCAAACATAATTGGACTATTTAATCCATTACGAATGGTTGGAAATTTTTGTGTCTGGTCCATTAAGAATGATAGGAAATTTTTGTTGGGTTTATAAAGTTTTTCAAGGTTCTTTGATTGATTATATCATTAAGAATTACAAGAAGTGTTTCCCAAGTTTTTGAAGCTTTTCAATGTTTTTGCTTGATTTTATCCTCCTCCTACCAATTATTGAATAGTGTTCATGTACTCAACCCTCTTCAAGCACTTCCCTCACTTGTGGAAATCTTATTTGGAATTCTCCCAACCTGCTTTCCATTTCATATGCTTGCATATAGAGTCTTTTACTCACCTTTTTAAAATTTACATTCATTCAACATCGTAAACCTTAACTGTCCTCTGTCTATACAATTTACCTCTAAGCTTTACATGCTAAACACCACAAAACACATTCCAAAACATCAAAGCTCTTGTCATTAAAGGCTTTACAATTTACCTCTAGGCTTTACATTCTAAAAACATCATAGCACTTGTCATTGAAGGCAATGAAAGATGGAAACTCTTAAGAAACACATGACATAAGGGGATTCAGAGGCAGAAGCGATGCTACTGCTCCAATATTGCAGCAGTGATGTTGTGTATATACAAGGCGAATGGCTGCTCAGTACCTTATGAGTTGTATTTCCAGCCCCAAGTGCACTCTTTAACTCTATGCAGACCCCATCCACTTCCAGGTTGGATATGTTGATCAGCCTTCAGCTATCACTGTTCAGCACGTTTGAATATGAATGCCTGCTAAGGAAGACAAGGAGAGACTTGCGGACTGATAATGATTGCATGATTGAAGAGGACTACCTACCATAGGACAAGTGCCCATCCGTCCTCATAGGGTGTGCTCCCAAATGTACCACCAAGCCTGACACTGCTGACATGGCACACATTCCAAGAATCCAAGCCAAATGTCAGATAGACAGAGAAGAAAATAATTCTAATTAGAAAAGGCTATTTGCATATACTGCTCTGCTCTCTTGCTCTCTCTGTTTGCTCCACAATGGCACCGCTTCATAAGACTAACAGTGGACTGCCACATCTCTCTTTTTTTTTCATGAAGAAGCTCAAATTAAATGAAAGTACTTACATCAAGCCTTCTGGCCAGCCATTAAAAACCATGAAAATCCCAGTGTGATTACAAGTCAAGCCAAAAGGCTACCAAAATCTAGCACACAAATATGACATAGGCAGCACAATAGAGCTAGAGTGAACAATATCCAGCCAAGGAGCAGCTGCGTCAGGGAGGACCAGTTCCGCCGAAAACATGGAAGAGAACTGCCATAACAGCAATCTACTCAAGGCCGAATCAAAAATGAAGGCATTACATGTGCACCAAATGTGCCAAACAGCTGCCCGCCTGAGAAAATAGAAGGGTCAAGATGATCTAACTGCAGAGGGGACAAAGAAGGCAGCTTGCCCAAGACCCACGAACGGACGGACATACACCAGTGAATCACCGAGATCCACACGCACAAAACAAAGCTCCAAACCTATCTCACTACGGGCATACACTAACGAATCACAGAGATCCACACACCCAAAAAAAAGCTCCAAACCTATCTCACTATAGGGCAAGAGATGAAGAGATGAATCGGTCTCATCACATGTAGTGCAAAAGATACATCAACACTGTGAGATCTTGCAAGCACATAGCACATCCCAGTGGTCCAATTCTGAGCAATGCCCAATGGTGATTCGTGTGGTGTAGACACTTATTAGAGTGTCAATGCAGGGTGTGTACACCTAGTGTCTTAGGACATTAAAGTAGTGACAATAGGCTCTAGAGTAAATAATCCTAACTCTAGTTAGTTGGTGGAAATATGATATGGTCAACCTTAGACCTGAACCTTAGTTATACTTTCATCTATCTTTTCAGTTCAGCAAGCAAGCGACTACTATTCACTATCTGCTCTCTTGTTGTTAGAGATTAGTCATCCCCTGGAGTAGCATTTCTCAGACAGATATGGGCCTTCATTTCTTTTTAGGGCATGAGATTTACCAAACTCCGAGGGGGATTTTTATCTCCCAACAACGGTATGTGCAAGGGCTTTTTGCCATGTTTGAGATGGAGGGATATAAGACCATTTCTACTCCTATGGATCCAAACTAGAAGGCTACAGCCCACGCAAATTCTTTAGCAGCGGATGCTACCCACTACATGCAATTGATTGGGTCCTTGATTTGGCTTCTAAACACTTGGGTTGATTTGTGCTTTCCTGTAGGTCTATTGGGGCAAGTTCATGAGTGAACCTAAGATGGTACATTAGCAAGCTACTATGAGGATTTTGTGGTTCTTGAGAGGGACCCCCAATCTTGGTATTCACTATTCAACGGGTACCAAAGATTCACCTTTGGTTCTTACAGGCTAGATGGATTCAAATTGGGTGGGCCAGAGATGTTGACCACCGGAGGTAAACAACTGAATATTGTTTTACTTTGGGTGCAAGTGTTATCTCGTGGAGTAGCAAGAAGCAGCCTAGTGTTGCTCTTTCTTTCACATAGGCGGAGTATCAAGTGGCCTCTTCTACCATATGTGAGACAGTATGGCTTCTAAGGTTGCTAGGAGAGCATGGCTATCCTCAGACAAGTCCTACAACACTTCATTGCAACAATGAGAGTTGCATTGTTTTTGCATGGAACCCAATGTTTCATGCTAAGACGAAGCACATTGAGATTCGGTACCATTTCATTTAGGAGAAGATCTTGGATGAGACCATTGATGTGGTTTACTACAAGACGGAGGATAATCTTGCAGATTTGTTTATGAAGGCGCTTCTTCTCCAACAACACTCCAAATCCCTGAGCCTTATACCGCGTCCAAGATCTAAGAGGGGGTGTTAGAGATTAGTCATCCCCTAGACTAGCATTTCTCAAGTTACCATTAGTATAGGCAGTTCTCTCAGAGGTACTCTCGGAGGGCATTATTCAGTATTCCTCTCAATTTGTGGCCATTTCTAGCAATCACAGTGTACGAGCATCTTTTTGGGCATGTGACTATACCACATGGCTAGTTGCCGATCAAGTCGACCAATTTTTGTTGACCAACTGCATTATTTTATTGTATTTATTTCCTCCTATATAGGCCTACTTGGCATACTACGCTACACTCTGACATTTGTTTCTATCTCTTGTTGAGCTAAAATATGCATTACTTGCTGATTAGCCTCTTAAACAGCCCCAAAACACACTAAAAATGCTCTTTTAGAGTAAAACCCTAAAACGGGGAGCAGTTCGAGAGAGTTCAGTGGAAACCCTAAAACGGGGAGCGGTTCCAGAAAGTTTAGTGGAAACCCTAATTTTTGGGGCGCCCTTCCACATCTATAAATAGACAAGCTGCTCCCATTCAGCCATCATCCTTGTTTTGCAGGTTACACCAGCCCACACACCCTCTGCTGCTGTTGGCGCCCAGTTTCCAGCCTGCAGCCCGCCTCCATCTGCTGTCCAGCCATCATCGACTGCAGCCACATCATCTTCAGCCTGTCCATTCCTATAGGTGATAGCTCTCAGCTGTTGGCGACTTCTCCAAATTGTCCCAAACTGCTGTCCAGCCTGCTGTCCATCATCTCCAGGGTCAGCCAGTCTGCGTTTTCAGCATTGAAGGCTTTGACACTCTCAGACACTGTTTCAGCCTGCTGTTTACAGCAGACTGTGCACAATTTCCAGCCTCCGATTGGTGGTGCACTGCTGCATTTACCAGTTTCCAGCCTCTAGACCGCTGCGTTTTGGTGACCAGCCTAGTACCATTCACTATTCAACACTCCTACACTCCGACTGGTGGTCACAGACTTGGGATACGTCACATTCCGACATTGCTCTGCCCTTGAGCACACTGTACACTCTTACATTCATTTACAGCATTCATTCACTTCAGAGTTGTGTTCTCTCTCTCCCTTCTTCTGTTTGTGTTTGAGTTTTTGTGTTTCAGTTTTGAGTTTTGCGTTTAGGGTTTGAGTTTTGCCCTCGGTGTCTGTGCCTGTGTCTTTGTGTTTCTGTCGTGGTCGTACACTCTGTGTGCCCTCAGTGCAAACCCTCGCAGTCTTCTTAACATGGTATCAGAGCCGGTGCTCTTGTAAAGAGTATCCTGCAGATATTGTTGAGAGCTAGTCTTTGTTCAAGGCACACAATACGACTCGTAATCGAATCACAATGTCCCAGACACCTTCTTCTCCAATTCCTATGATGTCTTATCAAGCTTCTCCATCATTGGAGGCCCTGAGACGGCATTATGGACTCGGTGAAGAGGAAGACACTCCACCTTCACCAAACTTCACTAACGTGACAGAGGAGGACTTTGAGGAGTACTATCGCAACAAGTAGGGTGATGTTTACACCCCTCCTACCAGTTTTGCTACCACATTCAGACCGGTTGGTGAGGCTAGCTACCTCTCCAATCATGGAGGACATACGGCATTCGGAACGTCTGGCGATCCATCTTCATCATCTCCGCCGGGTCCAATGTCAGGTTTGTACAATTCTTTTGTGTTGCAACCCTCGCCTATTTCTTCTTTTGAGGTAGAGAATCCGGATCCTTTGCGTATGTGAACTTCAATAGAGGGGGCTTACGAAGCAGACGAAATTCAGGTACATCTACAGTTTCTGTTTCATTTGAGCATATCACACACACTTCTCACTTCCCTCCCATCCCACCCTCTTCTATATCACACCTTGATCATCTCTCATCATCTTTCCAAAATCTTGGATTATTCTCCACATCCACATCACACTTCCTAGGGGTTGGATCTACTATCTCCGTTCCCAGCACCTTTTCCTTCTCCACCCCATTCTCTACCTCTTTGCACCATGGTACTTCGTTAGGGGGAATGCCACCCTTTAACATAGTGCCTCTCACCTTTCAGCAAATGAGCGCACTCATCACTCCTGAGTCGATTATGATGGGCATCTCCCTCACTATCCCCAGCTTCACATCTCCCATGACCACTCATACGCAGGGGTTTCCATCCTCAGCTTATGGTGCGTTTTCACACTCCTTGGGTTACACCTACGAAGGGATTCCCTTCTTCTGCTCCCCGTGTTCCCATCCCACCTCCTTGGGTTCCTCATCTGGCTACCATGCCCATGCCTAGTCAACCCATCCCTACCTATGGATCCACCTTGCACACTACAAGCATGCCTGGTGGGCACTCTGGGGCCCATTCCCAAGTGTACTCCACTCCCCCATCCTACCCACACTACACTATAACTACCTCCATGGCTGATTTTGCATTTAATGCTATCAAAACACAACATACATGATACTTTGATGGTGGAGCATCCAAGCACATCACTTCACAGAAGTGTTTGTTTACATCTATGAATTCAACCCCTGCACAAAAGAGAGTTACATGTGCGAATAACTCTAGGTATGATGTCTGTGGCATTGGTTCAATGTTGATTACTGCTACAGATGGATCAAACTTCATGCTTGTGGATCTGTTGTTTGTGCCTAGGAGTACTAAAAATCTCTTATGAATTTCAGCATTCAATAAGCAAGGTTTTCAAGTCATCTTTGAAGATGACAAATGCAATGTCAAAGATAGAGAGTTTGATTATACTCTTCACTTGTCAAGCACCATGTATAAGGGCCTTTTCTTGCTGGATACATATAAGAGGAGATCTCATGATACTCTGGCACTTAGCACAATCAGGCCCACTATGTAGAATGCAGAGCTATGGCATGCCCATTATGGTCACATGAGTTTTGGCAATCTAATGACACTTCAGAGTTGTCAGATGGTGAATGCTGTATTTTGGGAAAAATGCATCGTTTTGCCTTCAAAAAGAATGGTACAGTGCATGCTATCCGTAAGTTGCATCTTATACACTCTGATGTGTGTGGTTCCATGCGGACATGAGCTCTTGGGATTCATCTATATTTTGTCACCTTCATAGATGCCTACTCTAAATACACATGGGTGCATGGTCTTAAAGCAAAATCCAATGTATTCATGCACCTTAAACACTTGGTTCCAAAGTTAAAGGCTGAAACAAGTCTAAAAGTGCACACACTTCGGACAAATAGAGGGAGGGAATACATGTCTCGCACATTTGAGACATTCTTGCTTTAAGAATGGTATCACACATCAGGCCACTGTGAGGATGCCACCACAACAGAATGGCATTGTCGAAAGAAAGAATCGGACACTCATCATGGAGATGACTAGATGTATGTTGAAAAGTAAGGGGTTGGATATATATTGAAAAGTAAGGGGCTACCGCACAAAATTTGGCTTGAGAGCCTTCAATGTGCTAATCATATGCTGAATCGTGCTCCTACAACGGCACATTAGACTATCACTCTTTTTTAGGCTTGGCATGAGAGGAATCCGAAGGTTGACTACTTTCATGTCTTTGGATGCATAGCCTATGCTCGTGTGCCACAAGAGCCTCGTGGAAAGCTCGATGATGAGGCCTCAAAATGTATCTTTATTGGCTACACTTTGGAAAGCAAAGGCTATTGGTTATATGATCTACACACTCGCAAAGTTTTTGTCGGTAGGGATGTTGTCTTTGCTGAAAATGCAACCTTTTCGCATGACCAATTTGAAATGCCAGCCACATATGATTTGTGTGATGTTTACCAAGGTCTTCTTGTTAGCAGTCATGTTTGTCATGCCTTGTCATCTCTTGCCTGTGAGCCTCAGTCTGAGTCAGACGAGGACATTAGGAGCTCTGACATGTCTGTCAAGTGTTATGATGGGGGAGGCTAGTCACTCTTGACTGGCTGTCTTAGGATGTGTATTTCTTTTTGGCCTCTTTTAGTGGGCAGCCATTGGCTGCCCGGCCACTTTTTTGGTCACAGATGTGGGGCGCCCATTTTAGGGCATTTTTAGGGTTTGCGTCCATTTTAGGGTTAGGGTTTGTCCTTTTGCCTATTTATAGGCAGCCTCCCTCCCCACTTGATCACTTGTCTTCTTGCAGATTCCGACACTCCTTCTCCCTCGTGGTGGTGTTGTCATCATCATCAGCCTAATCTGGTGCCCTCACTGACACTGTGGGCTGCGTGCAGGGACTGATCAGTCTCCTTCTGCCTTCCCGTTTGTATTCAGCATTCATTTCAGTTAGTGCAGATTTCTCTTCCTTATTTTCTGCTCTCTCTCTCTCTCTCCCTCCGTGTTCGTATTCCCTCTTCCGCAGCGCACTCTCACATGGTATCAGAGCCGAAGGAGAGTACACAGAGCTGAGTTTTACGCGGGAGAACACCCACAACCTTGCGCTTGCTGGTCAAGACGTCTCCAACAACTGAGGCGTCACCTTCTGTACCATCTCCTTGATCAAGGCGGCCTGTTTTGGTGTCCACCTATTTGCATTAGCTGCTGGCGTCATCCCCAAATTTGCGTTTTCAGCCTGGGCAGCCCTCCTCCAGCTGGGCGACACTCCTCTAGCCTGCGCCTTGCTGTTCTGGCTGTTGTTCCATCTTCAAGCGGCTCTTTTCCTGCTGGCGACCTATTCCCAGGCTGCGTTTTGAGGCAAGAGGCTGTTTTTCTGTGGTGATTGCATCGTTAGCACTTGCGTTTGACATCATCCTTGCGTTCTGTGCAAGGCGGCCAGCTCAGGAGCTTCTGGTGTTTGTGTTTCGGCACCGGCAACCTTCCCTTGTTGTGTTTTGGTGTTTTCAAATATCGAAGATGTCTTCTCATCAGTTTACGGGCTTTGATGACTCAGATGACGAGCTTTTGTCTCAACACTCATCTGAACGGAGGCATGATTTCTATCACGAGGACCGTCGTCCGGAGTCTATTCCTCTTTCCCGTCCCCCTTCTATTCATGTATCTCGGCGAGCCCCTTCCAGTGGGCCGAAGATGCAGCCTTTGGTACCCCCTGTACAGGTACCCGTACTTCCTCAGTTGCCCAAAGAGGACCAGTTGGATGGCTCCAACTTTTCTCTATGGTCCTGCAAGGTGGAGTGTATCTTGGACTCCTTCGATCTTTGGGAGCTTGTTTCTGTTCCTATTCCCCGGCCTCAGGTGGATCCCGCAGATGGGACATCTATGGATCGTGTAGCCTTATGGGATTGGCTCAATTCTAGAGCCAGATCTTTCCTCTTTCTGAGTTTGCAGGATTCTGTCCTTGTTCATGTTCACAGGTTGAAGACTGCAACAAATGTGTGGAGAAAGCTCGCGTCTCTCTATCAACAGAAGACGTTTGCCCACCGGATATCTCTTGAAAAGAAGTTGCGGATACTCGCTATTGATGATAGTCCTTCCATGAAGGACCACATTAACAGATTACAGGATATGAGGGATGAGCTTGCATCCCTCGGTCGGACGATATCTTCTGAAGACATGGCTATGATTCTCTTGACTCAGCTGCCATCGCCTCGGTTTGATGTCTTCTACACCAGCCTTCTTACATCAAGGACCCGTGAGAAGCTTCTATGGGAGGAGCTATTCCCGCTTGTCTTGGAGCATGACGAGCGACTCAGAGAGGTCAGTGCTAGTGGATCCGACTCCACTAGAGCCTTTATTGCAGGTTCGGGAGGACAGAAGAAGAAGAAGTCAAAGGCTAAGAAGAAGGACAGTTCTTCAAGCTCTGACTCAGATTCAAAGAGACCGAAGTGCCCACAGTGTGGGAAAGGGACACATCCCGAGGAGAAATGTTGGAAGACATACCCTCACCTTCGTCCGGGAGCGAAGGGTGGATCTACATCGGAGCCTTCTTCTACCTCTACACCAGCTGTTACCCATGAGTCAGTGTTCCTTCATATCCATGCTTTGGAGGAGGATTCTTCTTCCGTGGCTACAGTGTCTTCTGCGCAGCCTTGGATAGTGGACAGTGGTGCTTCGAGTCATATGACTCCCCGAGGTGATTTGTTACAGGATCTCCGTCCATCCACTGTTGGTGACATTTTATCAGTGCCTATTAGTGGTGTTGGCACATTACCTTTGTTTACCGACCGACCTTCGAGCTCCTTTTCACAGGCCCTACATGTTTCAGATTTGGGCCTTCCCCTCCTCTCAGTTTATGGCCTTACGAGGCTTGGCACACAAGTGATCTTCACCAAGCATGCCGTTGTTATTGAGGATTCTTTTACAAGAGCTGTCTTATCTACAGGTTGGCAGGAGAGCGGGCTTTACAGGCTCCATTCCCCTTCTTTGATGCAGGGTCCTCCACAGCAGTCTATTGCTACACCCGTTCCCGCTTGTGCACCTTCTATTCCACAGGTTTCTTCCCATCCCCCACCTTCTCCTCCGGTGGTTCCCTCGTACCCCCCATCCCTTTCACAGGGGGACGATCTCGGTGATGCGGCTGTGGATTCCCTGGCCCCTAGTGTTTTAGAGGGGGATTCCCAGGATCGTGAGGAGCTCCTTCAGCGGCAGTCTACATCGACGGACTTCATCGACATTGGCATTCCTCTTGCCACCCCAGGATCTATTTCTTTTTCGGCCTTCAGCCACATCCAGGATCTGAGAGGGGGTGTTAGCAGTCATGTTTGTCATGCCTTGTCATCTCCTGCCTGTGAGCCTCAGTCTGAGTCAGACGAGGACATTAGGAGCTCTGACATGTCTGTCATGTGTTATGATGGGGGAGGCTAGTCACTCTTGACTGGCTGTCTTAGGATGTGTATTTCTTTTTGGCCTCTTTTAGTGGGCAGCCACTGGCTGCCGGTCACTTTTTTGGTCACTGATGTAGGCACCCATTTTAGGGCATTTTTAGGGTTTGCGTCCATTTTAGGGTTAGGGTTAGGGTTTGTCCTTTTGCCTATTTATAGGCAACCTCCCTCCCTAGTTGATCACTTGTCTTCTTGCAGATTCCGACACTCCTTCTCCCCCATGGTGGTGCTGTCATCATCATCAGCCTGATTTGGTGCCCTCACTGACGATGTGGGCTGCATGCAGGGGCTGATCAATCTCCTTCCGCCTTCCCGTTTGTATTCAGCATTCATTTCAGTTAGTGCAGATTTCTCTTCCTTATTTTCTGCTTTCTCTCTCTCTCTCCCTCCGTGTTTGTATTCCCTCTTCCGCAGCGCACTCTCACACTTCTACCACTTACTTTGGGATCCAAGCTTGCCGTAAATGTCTGAATAAATGTATTACACCAAGCTACTGCTACTCCACATGTCCCCGATCAGCCACTAATTGATCACGGTTTGCCTCTACCAATGGAACATGTAGTTGAGCAAGTAAGGGCTGCTGTAAATACAGCAAAAACAGTCCTTAGATGGCTGTTACAAACTCTCCAGGAGAGTTAGTGACCCATCTCTTCTCCTCCACCATCTTATGGTAGATTTGATTTGTTGATCTTTTCTAGAAATCATCAAGTTTCACAAATATCCAATCTTACCACAGTGAAGAAGGCTGAAAAGCAGGCAATGTAGTATACTGCCAAAGGTGCCCCTATAAGGACAACCATATTTGGCTATAGCCTCTAGGCACCTGAAAGTACTTGCAAATGCGACAGAAAGAATAAAGCCGAGGTTGCCCAGGAATGACAACATCATGGACTATCTACAATCCCAATCAAGACATCTGAAATTTTTTATCTTACTGCAAGCCTCTATCAAGCCAATCTAGTAGCTCGAAAGTGGCCAGCACTTCTACCTATAACGAATTCACCTCCTTTCAGAGATCAAAAGGATGCCAATTTGTAAAGCAAAGAATCTTTTGCCAAGAGCCAATCAAATGCGTAAGAAGAAAGGACTATGAAAGTTTAAGAGGCCGTGTGGAATTCAGCACATGCCACGTGGATAACCATGTGACCATGCGAGATACAAGTCTCCTCAATTAAAAATTCTGCAATATCAATCCAAGGATGACTCTGTACACATACGACCTACAAAAGAACCATTCTCAAAGCTATCATATGGAGATTTGAAATCTAGCAAAGTTGCTCCCCCCAACCGTTTCAAAGTAGTAATATGCTGCCAAGAAATCCATTCCTCGCCTAAATGATTCTCTTTCTTTGTCCACAACATAAACGGATGGGCTGCACCAATTCCAAGGGAGACTTCTTGGTCAAGGAATCAAGGGCATAAAATATGAGACCATACTAATCATGATGGATTGAGCCACTTTTAGTCGTACATGATGAGGCTAGCCCTGAAATTTTCACCACACAAATCCACGACAACATCCAATCAAGCAAGGCCCAAGGAGCCACATCCATACCAATGGGATATTCCAAGTGTCAAGTAATTTTGCCTTTAGAAGCAATGGCTCGTTGCCAACCCGAACTTGCAAATCAATCTCTGTACACGAAATTAGTGTAAATTTTGTTAGCCAACCATTTTGTCTATCAATCATCTCCTAGTTGTGAGCTCCATCAAAGTCTGATGAAGACCCAGCAACGTAGTTCCCTCTATGTGAACCATGCCCTTATGTCTCGGATTTTACAGGATCATGAGTCTACTATTATTGATGAGGCTCTTGCACAAGAACCTCTCCTTGCTCTCTAACAGCCTCCTTCTCTCTCACAATGGCTAGAATAGACTCCACCAGCCCCTAAAAACGTTTTTCCCACTTGCATGGGTAAGTTTTGTCAAGTGGCAACCTTCTAATCCCAATTTCCAGTCAAATTAATTTTCAGAATATTAATTTTAAAAATAATTTATTAATATTCTAGTGCTCAAAAAATTAATTTCACTAGCCAATAATTAAATTGGCTAGGCCAGTTTGTCTTCCAAGTATCCCTGAGCAATTATTGACCCTTAGAGCAACATTAATTAATCAATTAAAGCCTAATCTCTAATGTCACCATTGACATAGTGGCCAATAAATTGATCTAGGCCTAAATTTGACACCAGATACCACCTAGTACCTGTCAGGCATAAATTATTACAACTTTTGCCTTTGGCACCCACTACATCCTCGGGGTCCTTGGCCTGTTACCATGAAATAACTACCATGTGCATCACATATGCTAAACAACCTTGCACATTTGATTCATATCTTAATCAAATGTTATCAATAAGATTATAGCATCTCAAATTTCACATCCCTGTGACAATGGCAAGACCTATGGAAAATCTGCACAATGAAGAGAGCGAAACGCAGTCCTTCGAGTAGTGGGCTATCGAAGTAATCACTGGAATGTGAAAAACTACTGTTGAGGGAGCAAACTGCAATCCTCTAATGCCATCGGAAATGTGGAAGATGATCGCCAACTGTCGAGGAAGCGAACAGCAATCCTTTGATATTAAGGAGTGACCTTGGCAGCAAAACGCAAATCCCAGAGTATTAGAGCTATCAAACGCGGGGAGAGCAGCCCTAATGCTAATGCCAAGTGGATAATGATGATGCCAAATGATGGAGGATGGATAGTGCTACAAAAACGTAGATCCAAGCAGCCCATGACAAACGAGGGATGCCAGGTAATGGAGGAGGAGTCAATTTGCAAAAACGCAAGTCCTAACAGCCCCTATGATAGATGAGTGATGAAATCACTGACACTCAGTAATGGAGACTATTGCCAGAGGCTAAAATGCTAACGCCAACCTAGAGATGATGACACCACGCAAGGAAAAGACCTCCACACTGAAAAACGAACGTAAAGGTGGAGCCTGAAGAAGAAGAAGGGTGTTGACGCCAAGTAAATGATGGTAACGCCAAGTGAAAGATGCTCCAAATACAAGGCTTGATTATGAAATAGGATGCTTGAAGCAAAAGAGGAAGGGTGAAGGCAACCACAAGTCACGAACCACAGTGTCCTCCTGAAGGGATGTGAGGGCAGTGGAAGGGGCTGGTGAGAGAAGGGAACTGGTAGTGGTGACCGAAGAAGATGGTGAAGAATGACTGAAGAGAGTGGTGAGAATGAATGAAGTGATTGCTTATTTATAGGCATAAATTGTCTAGGGTGGCACACCATGTGTGGGAGCCCACTAAAAAAGTGGTAGCCAAAATGTGGACACCAATCCTTTTTGGGATTGTTAGTGCGAAACCCTAAATGAAGTGTGTGAACTAAAAAAGTGGTTTCTCAACAGTGCTGTATAAGAGGAGCTCAATTCCATCAAGCGTAATCAGAATTGGTAATTGGTTCCGCATCCAAGCTAGCCGAAGTTGATAGGTGTGAGGTGGGTCTATAAAATCAAATGCCTAGCTAATAGCACCTTGGTCAAGCATAAAGCTAGACTTGTTCCCAAGGGTATTACACAAAGGGAAAACTTGGACTATTTTAAGGCATTTGCATCTATAGTCCATATGTCTACTATTTGGGTTGTTTTAGCTCTTATCGCCCACCACCATTGGCCGGTTTACCAGATGGACATAAAGTCTGCCTTCTTGAAATTAAAGGAGGATATTTATGTTGATTAGCCTCCTGGTTTTCGTGTGCAAGGAAAGAAGAATCATGTCTATAGGTTGTGGAATGCCCTCTATGGCCTAGAGCAACCCCTCCTAGGGCTTGGTACCAGTGGATTGATCAATTCTTTTAACAAAGTGGCTTCCATCATTTCAATCGTGACTCCAACCTTTATTATAAGGTTGAGGCTAATATGTATACTTTGGTCGTCTTATATGTGGATGCCTTGATTATTACAGGAAGTGACTCACAACAGGTGTATTGGACATGAGAGATTTTGCAATAGAAATTTGATATGACAGACCTTGGGATCCTATACTTTTTCCTTGGTCTTGAGATTAGAGATCCCTTTCCAAATGCTTCTCCATATAGATGTTGTCTTCAATCATTGATCTGACTTATCCATGCTAGATGGATGTCTCTTTTGTAGTAGCTGTTGAGAAACCCTTCACTCGCGTGAAGGGTGAAGGGTGAAGGGTTGCAACCTCTTATTGCTAGTCGCATCCTCCTCCCACCGGCAGCTCACTTCCAGCCTTCCACTACCCTCCCATCCCTTGAGACGAACATTGCGGTTCATGCTTCACACTGCTCTCACACCCCTTGAGGTGGACATTGCGGTTCGTGGTTCGTGGTTCATGGTGGCTGACCTCTTCCTTCTTCAGCAAGGCACACTAGTATCCATGGCTTCTTTACCAACAGATGTCCAGACTATTGGGTGCTCCTACTGTGGCATCACCGAACACACCACCGATGCTTACTGACTTCGACCTTTGCTCCCCACCCCCCCGGAGTATATGCGTCTTCCACCAGGCACTCCTTGTGCCACCTCTCCTTTCTGGGCCACAGATATCTGGCTATCAGAGTTCTGTGCTCAAGGCAATAAGACACATCTGATGCGCACTAAGTCCTTTCGAGCACACGGAGGATCCATTGGTGCTATGACCTCCTGGAGATCGTCGCAATGCCATCGGTAGTCTTCTCCCACTTATTTTCAAGTACAATGGCTTCCACGACCTACGGCTCTATAATCCGCTCCACCGAGAGACAGTGATTGTTTGATACCGTCTCCTTGTCAATCCGCTCCTTCGAGAGACAGTGGCTACTCGACTCCTTCCTCTTCTTCGGCTACCCAGTCCGCTCCACTGAGAGACGACTGTTGTCCATCTCTTGCTCATTCTGAGCCCCACCCATTCCCACCCTCAACTGCTCAGGTTCGAGAGGCTACCTCTAGGAGCTCTTCGGCACCCCAGATACCTTCTTCAGCACGACCGGCAGCACTTCCTACGTCATCAAACATTTCGGAGTCCGTGATCCATGAGTTTTTGGATTCCCTATCTATTTCAAAGGGGGATGTTATTTCTTTGCCCTTAAAGGGGACATCTACTTCTTCGTGACTTCAGCGGGGGCCCCTCCACCTCTCACCTTAGAGGGGGAACCTACTCCACATGAAGTTCTTCACCCATTCTCTACTTTCTTGGGGTGTTTGTCTTCAACCAGTCATCTCTTCTACTTATACCCAAGATCTTCAGGTATCACTTAGATCAGGACCTCGGAGGTTCGGCCACGACTTGGTGACGAGGCCTTCCTATTCCTTACAGCATGGCTGCACGGAGCTAGTGGCTTCTCTCCCGAGGAGGTTGAGTTTCGGGTTTTCCAGTTCACTCTATCTACTATTCTTTACTGCAGGTTCCCTTTCAGGTGGAAATCTTGGATCTTAGGGATCCTCTACATCTTCTTCCTCCTTTTCTCTTCTTGCCTTGGTCACTTGGTCAGCATAGCACCACCTCCCGAGATCGAGTACGGGCATATCCTTATGGTTCTGGACACCACACAAAGTCTGGCATTCCTCCTATGCATTGCATGCTTTCATCATCTTTGTACTAGGGCACTTGGGCAAGCGAACAATTTTCCCACGAGGGGCACTGTCCAAGTGGCACCTGTTGCACGAGCATTCTTCACTATGTAGCATTGCATCTCCACCTCACTCTTCTCTTGTTCCCCTTTTTGGGCCTGAGAGGGGATGTTGAGAAACCCTTCACCCGCAGTTTGCATTTTTGTGTTTCTGTGTTTTGCGTTTAGGGTTTGCAGCCCCAAAAAGGGGCGCCATCCTAGACTGACTATGCCTATTTATAGGCCACTCTCTCATTCATTCCTCACGGCTGATTCATTCAGTCAGTCACCTCTTCTCTCCAGCCTCTCCACTACCCTCACACCCCTTCAGGAGGACATTGCGGTTCGTGGTTCGTGGCAGTCTTCATCATCTTCCTTGTGCTACGGCACCCTTGTTCCCTTGTATCACATTCACTCCATGATTCAAATCTTCATCATTCCATTCATCTGAGTTTATTCTCTCTTCTCTTCTCTTCTCTTCTCCATGTTTGCGGAGTTCACTCCGTGTTCCTCCCCGCCAACCCTACTATCTCGCTGGTACGTCATCTTTTGATAGTAGCATATTATTATCTTCTTTATGAAGACTCCTACTCAAGCTCACTGGAGAGCCACCTTGCGCATCTTATGCTATTTACAAGGGGACTCAATCCTATGAGATCATGTATAGAGAGAAGCCCACTCTTCATAGTAACATGGAACGGGGACGAGGACGGGGACGGGGATGGGGATGGGGGACGGCTAAAAGCAAGGAACAAGAACGAGGGGTGGGACGCAAGAGGGAACGGCATACATAAATAGCATTTGAAAATGTATGCATATGATGTGGTGGATAGATATGTGGGCATAGTAATAGGGGATGCCCGTTTTGTAGCTTCCCGTCCCAATCCCATCCCCATGTTAGAGGCCCCTCTCATGGTAACAGGGGATGGCAATTTATTATTCTTGTCCGCGTGGGCCCGTCCCTATTCCCAAAACCGGTCCCATGTTACAGTGTGTGTGGGTGAATGTATGCTACCGAAGAACATGGAAAAGACACCCACTCCCAAAAAAAAAAAAAAAAAAAGTCAAAAACGTCCCCTAACAAGGGATGTGACAAGGGAACGGGGTAGGGGACGGCCGAGACAGGGGGATGGCTGTTGGGACGGGACAAGGGATGTCCCCATCCCATTTTGGCGTCCCCATTCGGCCCATCCATTCAGGACGGCGTTCCTGTGTTCCGGGGCCTCGGGACGGCCGTTCCCTGTTACTATGCCACTCTTACTGGATGAAGTGACTCAGATTGGGTAGGTGATGTGGAGTCTAGACACTGCACTACAAGTTTTACTTTCTCCCTTGGATCAAGGGTTATCTCATGGAGGAATAAAAAGCAGCCTTACTGTGGCCTTATCTTCTACAAAGTCCAAATACCGAGCCTTTGCCCTAGAGAAGAACCCTATGTTTCATACTCTCACAAAGCCCATAAGGTTCAGGACCATTTTGTAAGAGAGCGGATCATGTATTCTGAGGCAATGGTGGCCTATTGTTCCATGAAAAACAATGCAACAAATCTCTTCATGAAGCCTTTACCACAAGCTTCTATGCTTCATCACATGAGGTCATTAGGTCTCAAGACACTCCCAGGATCTGAGGAAGATTTAGTCTGCTATTTTATCAATCAATCATCTCCTCATTGTGAGCTCCGTCAATGTCTAACAAAGACATTGGAGCTTTGACTATTCTAGATCATTTAATTTGTGTGCCTTTCTTTCTCAATGTGTGTTGGGTGTGTCCATACTATGCATGCAGCCAATTATCTAGCTTTATCAATGGCTATACGACTACATATTTATGACTTCGATCAAGTTTGACATCTCACAGCTTCAAGAGACTGCTTAGTCCCATTCATCTTCAGCGCAAGAGTGCTTGATCAGTGAGCTATTACGCACTCTTTCAAGGGTGGCCTTGACCAATTATGATGGCTGTGTTAGCATTCTCACCTCTTGGACGGGCTGGTTGGCCAATTTTCGACTATAATATTTTGGCCTATTTTCTCTAGATCGGCTAGTTTGTGAGCTATGGCTATTTGTAGCTAGCCCATTGTTTGGGCAGATTACTCACTTTCTAGGTTGTAGGTTGCACACTTTGACATCTGCCTTCTTCTCTATCTCCGATGATGATGTCAATCCGGTGCCCTCATTGACACTTTGGGCTGCATGCAAGGACTAATCAATCTATAATTGTATTCAGCATTCATTTCAAATTCAGTGCAAATTTCTCCTCTCTTCCTACTCTTTCCCCCCTCTTTCATCTCCATATTTGTCTCTCTTTCGTTGTGCACTCTCATAAATTTCTAATCATTAATATGAATCCCCGAAGCTTAACCAAACAAACTCCAAATAGCCATTGTCCAATTCATATTAGTCTAGGTCAACCTTAAGAAACATAAAGAAATTGTCTACCAAATATTGACCCAAAAGTTAAGCACCACTAGAAAGAGTCAAACCAATGATATCCCCATTATCAGCCAACCTATCCATTAAAGAGAGCATCAAGTAGGTGACCAATGCAAATAGTAAAGGACTAAGAGGACATCCTTGATGAAAAGAACAAGACAAGGCAATCTTATCTATGACGCCCCTCCCCTTCCCCCCCAAATTAAGTGCAATATATGCCACAACATCCCTATTGATAGTATCATTTAGAGAAGACTTACAAGGACCAAAACTTGCTAACCAGAGGCCTTGGCATAATCAAATCCCATTTGAACATTCAAAATGCTATGCATAATGTTCCATCCCTTAATAAAATCATATTGATGTGGATGAATCGACTATGGAAATACTTTCTACAATCTGTTGGCACTCATTTTAGAAAAGATTTTGCACAAGAAACCCATATCTCTAGGTCTCCATTGTTTGAAGGCACATGGGAAAGGAACCTTGGGCAGCAATTAAATAGCAGCAAACTTCCAATCCAAAGGAATTGAATTGGATCTCCACGCATGCTAACAAAGGCGAGTGAGTGGATCCTTAAGTTGTTCAACATGGGCTGAAAACAACTCATTATGGAGCCCATCCTAGCCAGGGCTTTTCCTATGTGGTAAATGGGACAGCACATCTTCCACTTCAACCTCAATAATATCCAACCCCATCAAATCTACCCGTTCACACTTAACCTGATTTTGGACCAAGTCACAAATGTATCTGTGGGCAAAGTGAACAGCTTCAAAAAGGACCTCATGTGGACCCAATAAAGATTTATAAAATTATAATATTCAAGGCATATCTAAATGATACATGCAAGCATAGTAACCATGTCACCCTGCTCATTCGTCGAACACAATATTTTCCCAAAGCATATTTCTAGCATAGATGAGCAAAGAAAGTAGGAGTCTAGCAGTTATTATCGTGCAATGTATCCCAACAAGCCAGCAATTTATATTTAGCAAGAATAGTTGCAACGAAGATCTAATAGCCAATATAACTCTAGATTTATGAAAAATCTAACCACTAAAAAATACCACATAACCCTTATACACATAGGAGGAACTAGCCAAAGAGCGTTGTTTATGCTCCACTACACAAAAAGCATCCCAATTACTCGCAAAAACAATCCTCAACAACTTATACTGCTTACTGGCCATGATGAATTCCCTTTGACACTCCATAAGGAAAGTTTCATGATGAACAAAAAAAGAGAGAAAAACTATTGAATCATTGCTTTTCCTTTAGCATACACAGCTTTGACAACATGAAATCTCTCCCTTTCACTATGAAAATCGCATCCTCCAAATCCACCCATTGCAAACCAACAATCGAAGCACAGGGAGGAAAGTGCTAGTGTCGAGCACGGAGCATGTTAAAGGAGGGCAACAACCTTCCACAAGCATCAAATCTCAAAGCAAAATCAAAAGCACCTTTATCTACCATCCTAGCTACAAGCACATGTGACAATCGAGATTTGGAATAAAATCCCTTAGCCCTACATTGAAAAGTTTGAGTAACACTATCAAAATCTGGATACGTAGAAATCAAACACGATTTCTATTGAGCATTGTGCCTAACCAGAATAACCCAAGAATCATTCTCAGGTGCTTGTAAGCAATATACGTTGAGGAGGATTGTTTTTGTGAGTAAGCAATATAAGTTGTGGAGGATTGACACCCTCAATCCCAACCTGTATAAGCAATATAAGCAACACCTTAGAATTCAAAGTATGTCATAAAACCTTGGAACTTTGATCGCATTCAATAATGAAATGGCCCAATTGGCCACATCTAAAGCAGCGTCCTTCAAAAGTTTCCTATTTCAGCTCCAAGACCAACATATGCAAGCCGAAGTGCCTCAAATCAATTTTTATTGGATCGAGGTTTTCCAATATCCCAAATTATGCAAGCTCTATTTCAGTTGTGGAAAGCCAAACGTGGCTATACCAAAACTTGACCAAGAGATCTCAAAACCAAAGGAAGCAGGCGCCAAAGATGTGAAGGAAAATTAACCACCTCCATCCAAATTGGGCATACCTACCTAAGAACATCCGAAAATTCATCCACGGGCCTCCATGGACCATATGAACCAACTAGCCATCCGAAAACAAAGGGATATGCTGCATTATGCACGCATGAGCATCCGAAGCACGAAAGAGGACCTCAAAGAACCCTTTCAGTCCATCATAAATCTCCTCCACAAGAGAGGCCTGCACTTGCCCATTAACACCATTTTGATGCACATTGTCATTCAAAAGCATTGACTGTAGTCATGCTCTGATATGAGCAATCAGGGGTGTCCTTTCCATAAAATAAAAGATGGCTGCCCTCTCATGAAAGGCAACAATCTGCTGTAACACTATATCAGTTCTGAGGACAGCCACCACATGATCACCATCTAGCAAAGAGTTCACTTTACCTTCATTGGCATGCACAATCATTCATAAGATTGTTAGCACTCACAAGCATATACTAAAAAGACTCATCTGCAAGGGAGGAACACAAATACCTTGCTGAGGCATCTCCAAAACACCCTAACCAGAGCAGCAATCATTAGCCTTTGCCCATTTCATCCCCTTCCACCAACTCATGAAAATCCTCAGCCAAAGTGTCAACGTCAGAATCTGCCGATTCTTTTTCATCCCCTTGTCCAACATGCTGATCAAGGAAATCCACATCAATACCACTAGATGCCTACATCTTGTCCAGATCAGTGACCCAGCTTGCCTTTCACCTCACAATGTGTATGGCTGCGTGTATTATGTGCCCTGTCTATGCAGAAACAGGTCTGAAAACCACATACCTGTTCACAATATGGCCGTGTGCCTGTTCAGTCTCAGCCAGGAATAATTGCATTCCAGCCAGGCACTCAGTCACTGCAAGCCAAACCTTGCAAACTGACTGCAGGTCGCTACCTACTTGCAGGCCACAGCCTGCCAACGGAGTGCATCTAACAGGGTGTCCAGCACTGCAAAACACTCCACCTTGTTCCTGATAGAGATGCAGTCCTAATGAAGACAGTCTTCATCTTGGTTGCCCGCACATGGTCTGAAGTCACCCCCTGCAAGATTCGCTGCCCTGTGAGAGTAGTCAAGTTGCATGTCGTCACGCTCGGCTCTCTTTTTTTTTTTTCGTAAACACGCTCGGCTCTCTCTCTCTCTCTCTCTCTCTCTCTCTCTCTCTCTCTCTCTCTCAATTGTGTTAATACACATCTCCTCCCCCCTCCCCCCCTCTCTCTCTCACACACATATATGCATGCACCTATTATGGAGCACGCATGGCATCGAAGCTTCATGAATCTCCAGGGAATGCAGGACGGACTTGATGGCTTGAGATGGAGGTATGGAGGATCAGGAAGGGCTGTGCACATAAGGCCATTAATGCAGACGCTTGTCTGCATGCATGTAGGCTGCTGGGCCTACAAGAGACACTTGCAGGCAGGCAGCACCTGTCTCATTTCTAAAATCGAAAAGTGCAGTAAGTTGTATTAAAAGAGATGTAGGAAAGTTACAGTTAGAAAAGCAAGAGCCAGCTACTTTATTGAGTCTTTGAAAAACAGCACCTGTCTGATTTCTGCTCAAGAGATCAGCTTGTTTGTGAAGAAGTGTACCGCTACAACAACCAGTAGGGTACGGGGGCCAAAAAGTGTGCGGCCCCCAAAAGATGGCCAAAAATAGGGTGCACCCTTGGGCCCTTGGAAAAGCGTGCTCTCCCTGCATCACTTTTTCTCTAGGGCCCTATTATGTTGCACGCATTCTTTTACAGCAACACGAAAAGTGTACTTCTCATCCTCGGCTGCTGTTCAGCTCCACGCTTCCCTGCTCCTCTTCACGTCCCTGCATACCACAAAACCAGTCCACAAGGTCCCACTTACCCAACCACGACCTGCTCGACAATTCAGAAATATCCTGCCTTTATTGCACCTTAATCATCATATTGCACTCTCTAATTTGAATTCAAATAGTGTCCTTCTACCTCAACGGCAACTGAGTATCCAATCCCCCTACCTTTACCTATCTATTCTCATCTATCCACATCATTCCCTGCTTGCTTTTTGCAAGTGCTTTTGCTGCAGACAAAATCTACAGCATACAAACTTGCAAACTCACAGCTTTCCTCCAAATATTACAACTCCCAGAAAGTATTTACCAACTGCAAACCTGCTACTTTTCTCCCAGGATCATTCCCTGCTTGTATGTCATAGGCCTAGTGTCTTGTGAGTTTGTCTAGTTCTTCCCTACTGCTGCAAACCAATTGCCACAAGAAATCCAACCCCTTTTCTCATCTACTATGCCCTGATGCTACCTACAAAGAGTGCTTCCCACTCAATCTTTTCTTGCCATGTCTGCTGTGTGTACTCGAGTGCAAGGCATGCCTTGCAGCTAGACATCCATTTGTCTCCCATATTTTATGCACCAACCTACTACTGAACAAGCAAGGGGATAGAATTTGTTGATGTGGAGGAATCCATGTAGCATCTCCTGCATTTTGCATGATCAAGAAGCAATTGACAGCTACAGTCCAACCCCCAAAGCCACCACCATCTCCCAAATTGCAAGTTCCACTTCCATCGCCCAAAACAAGGCTCCCCAAGCTACCCGAAGCTGAAGGGGTTGAAGTTCCAAAACTTCCACCCTTGGAACAGCAACCAAAGAAGAAAGTTCGCTACCGTGAATATGCATTTTTACTTGCCTAAGGTATTCACTACATGATGTAGACTCAAAATATATTTTTTTTCAACAATAACTCAGCTTCTAGCATTGTGTTTTTGTTGTTACAGTTTGCAGCCACCAATTGTGTTTATTAATACATTCTTACCGATTGTGTTTGTTAACACCTTGCTGGTCTACTCCTCCTCCCACCATGTCAAGCAAGAGGACAAACTTGCGTAGGTGATCAAGGAACGTGGTGAGCTGTCCTCAAAATCATTGGAGTGTTCCTCCTCCCAAAGCTACCCATTTGCACTACAAGAGGGCACGTCCCACTAGAACCACCAAACATGCTCACCTTCAATCCCAGCCTACTGAAGGGCCTTCTTCCCCTGAACCTGCCCAATCAAATGAGGGCCCTTCTTTGCCTCCACCAAACCCTTTGCCTCATCTAACCAAGAACCGATCTAAATGTAGTGCCAAGAAGAGACACCAACGAAAATGGTCTCAAGAAGATTTGATGAAGGTAATTGCAGCTCATGAAGAAGGTACGTCAATTAGAGAATGCAGTAGGCAGTTTAGAACCAGTCCAACATCATTGGCAAATTGGATTGATGGGAGAACAAAGAAAAGGATGAAGGCCCCACCTACCATACTACATGTTGAAGAAAAAAAGGACCTTGTTGATTGGGCCTTTGGCATGCAAAACCGCTGGTCATGGGATATCTATAAATTGTTTAAAGTTGAAGGCAGCTGAGATAGTCCAATCCCGACCCAACCCTTTCACTAATGGGATCCCAAGGAAAAGTTGGTGGGATTGTTTTTATCGGCGACATCAAGAGCTCACAATTTGTGTGTGTGAGAGTCTTGATAGGTCTCGAGCTATCAGTGTTAGGCCAGAAGTGGTGAAAACCTTCCATGATAACTTGGCCATATTGTATAATCAGCATAATTACCCTCCTCAACATATTTGGAATGCCGATGAGACTGGAGTGCAAGGAAGTAGGGATAGGGGTATGCGTGTCTTAGCTGGAAAAGGGTCCAAAAATGTATATGGCATGACCCTCGATAGTAGGGAGTGGTTGACTATCTTGTGTTGTGTAAATGCAGCTGGTTATGCTTTGCCAAGGTACTACATCTTCAAAGGCAAGAAAGCCATGCAAAATTATTTGTTGGAGTGTGAATAAGGGGCTGTAATGTCCATGCAAAACAAAGCATGGATGATGGGGCAGTTGTTTGAGGCATGGTTGGAGCATTTTCAGCATGCTGTCCCAACCCCACCCTCTCCTTCATCTCGACATTTGCTGATTGTGGATGGACATGGTAGCCACACGAGGCTTGAAGTTGTGCAAAAGGCAAAAGATATTGGCATAGATATTGTCACTATTCCAACTCACACCTCTCACAAGCTTCAGCCTTTGGATGTTTCAGTTTTCAAACCCTTCAAGTCCTATTTCACAAAGGAGAGAAATTTGTGGCAGCTGCGGACATACTCTACTCAAGCATCAAAGGGAGAGCTTGCTGGTGTTGCCTCAAGGGCCCTTGCAATTGCATGCACTGAGTCCACCATAAAAGCCAGATTTCGTGCTACTAGAATATGGCCTTTAAATCATGACACATTGCAATATGAGGACATGCCATGCAACAACATGGATGTGCATGAGGTGATTGCAGATTTGGAGACACAAAATGCAAGGGAGAATACAACCGATCAAGATTATCTTGATTGTAGTGAGTGCTCGGCACCCCTGTGCTTGAGGAATAGGAGGGAAGTGCTGCCAAACTGCTTTCAAGCATGGCTGCAACCAGCCATGAACTAGAAATCATTCCACCATTGACATCAAATCCTTTGCAAAGTCCTATCTCAACTACACCACCCAATTTACTTGAGCTCCTACGAGTGCCAAGGGAGAATGTCACTATCAATCGGGTCCATGGGGAGGCCTTTGTGGACTACTCTCACTCACTCATCCTCACATCCGACCGATATATCGAATCCATGAAAGCCAAAAATGCCAAGAAGCTGGAATTGGAATGGCAAAAGGAGGAAGACGAATTGAGAGCCAACAAAACAAGCAAGCAAAGATGGCTGCCACTAAAGCTAAGAGGATGCAACGAGAAAATGAAAAGCTTGCAAGGGATGAAAGGAAGTGATGGGAGGCACAGCTCATAGAATCCGAAAGGCACATGAGGGCAGTCCTATGGGAGGGGTTAGTGGTGGACACTGGATGCTTGCAACCCCTACATGTTCCTACCGAGGCATCTCGATTAAGAAGGGTAGCACGGCTCCATGCAATGAAGCAAAAGAGGCAAGGAGCAGCAATGTAATGGCATTCTCATTCCAATGGTGTTTTGTAAGAGGGCAGCATGGTTTTGTGGAATGGTTGCTGGTCGCATATCAGCATGAACAATATTTTTGTTCCATGCTACCAATGCAAGCTTAGCCAATAGGTATCCTAGCTCCCTTGTATTTTTGTTTCATGCTATTGATGCTACTTACCCCTATGCAGTCTAGATTATACTTACCCCTATGTATGGTAGACAGGTAGCCTTGATCTTGTATACTGCTTGACCCCAGGCAAGTCCACTTATGTCCAATCACCTTGCTACTCCAAGGCATCCATCTCCTCATACATAGCATCTACCCTCTAAGTATTCTCTACTCATCTTAAAACCTCTTGCACTCCCTCTCTTCCAATACATTTGTCATGTATGGATGTTGCACTACTGGTATCTAACACATGTAGATGGAGAATGTGGACTACTCTCTAGCACTGCTCTCTGAACACCCACTCTTGCTCAAGATCTGCTAATCCAGAAGTCCTATCTAACTACGAATGTCATCCACCAATGGCTATACATTTGCGCTCTCTCTTGCATAATTCTCTGGGCTGTTTGGCATTGATCTAAACCCTGTAAAGTCAAAGGGAGTGGGCTAACTTGCTACAGTAATATATTGTCTGTTTCCGACCATCTTAAATCCTCCTGCATGTGCTCTGAGTCTCCAAGACCATAGGCTGCTAGAACTTGTTGTAGTCAAAACCACTGGCTGAAGCTTGTGAATTTCCAGCTTGTGGTTGTCCTTCCACACCATTCCTATCCACATCAGTGAGCATGCTGCACATAATATGTGGTGACCAATGGTGAATACCAACTAGCAAGCTTATCATGCACTGTGGTGGTCGGTTTCCTATTCATATGTAGACTGCACACTACACTATCCCTATCCAACACTATCTAGGCATATGCTTCTCATCCAAGAGAGCCCTTTCATCCTCTGCAATGATGTGATTTTTGCACTCTGCAACACCATTTTGCTCAGCTGTGCATGTGTTTGAAACCTGCATGAAGTTAGATGCATAGAATTCACACGGCTGAAGAGCCAAACAAATGATGGATGAGCATCAACCTTGATTTGAAAACCTACCTGGCGTTGACGTCTGTTTCACAGAACATTCATTGCACGGGCTAAGATGTAGCAAGGCAATAGGTAACCCGTAGCTCTCAGAAGAAAGAGTTGTAGGAAGACATGCAATGGTTATCCAAAGTTGAGTTTATAGGGCAAAATGAAGAAGCTAGACTGCAACAAAAAACACATTAACAGCATACAGTGAAAAAGGTTGATACATCCTCCTCTGCCCCAGCAGCTGTCAATTCAACTATGCCCTCATTCTGTAGAATAAAACCACAATTCAATTTCTGACGAAGTCTGATCTACAAGATCTTACCATGATTGACAAACTCTTGGAGTACTAAGGGTGGATTGAGTTCAGACAGACAGGCCTTAGAGAAGGCTAGAGAGAGAGCATGAGACTTCACAGTGCCATCAACCAAGAGAGGTTTGGCAACTGGACCATATAAAACATAGGCTATTCTTAGTAGAATGGACCAAATGTCAATCATACAGAATCATTGATTCAGTATGAGCTACCAAGATAATAGCTGGGTCACCTGCGCGCTTCCTTACCTAGTGGAAGCTTAAGTCCAGCTTTGCCACTCTGTCACCAATCGAGAGAGGAACTTCATGCACAACAAGCTGATTTGGAATGCATACTTTGCCTGTGCCAGTCCATCATTTATTACTACAAGAAAGTAAAACCCTAAAATGAAGTAGTTCAACAATGATCAGTAAGGTTCACCGTAAAAACCTCCAGGATGACGGAAGTTCAGAGCCGCCACTTCCTGAAGCAAGGACTGACGGTCAAAGACCTACTTTATGGATTCTGGTGGGTCAAGGATCAGAACTTCTGGATGGTTTTGTTTATATGCCTGCAGCTCCAAATATAAAACAGAATCACTAGTAAATGCAGAAAGTGATGTACAGCATTTAAGAAAGACAATCCATGAAACATGTAACGACTGGCAATAGCTGCTGATGCCAAACCTCATTGGAGATCTGTAAACGAAGATACCATGAATGTGGAAAGACAAAACGCACAATCAAAAACGTAAGTCAGTTACCCACTCAGGCAATTCTGATCAACTATTCTTCCTTTTGACTACAATCAGGCAATTCTGATCAACTATTCTTCCTTTTGACTACAATCAGTGTAATGTAGTTTTTAAGCATTCTAAATAATGCCTGAAAATTGTAAATGAAGGAGATGCCTTGCTTATTGGCAAACTGGGTACTTAGGAAAAGACCTTACCTTGTGTAGGATGACATCAAAAGGCCATTGTTCCTCAAGTGGCAGATTACGATCTACAGGAGGGATGTCTGTGCTTTCGACCTCCTCACTTATGTCTTCTGCCTCCTCTCTTTGGCGGCTATAACTCTCTTCACCCTTCCTCAATCTCTCCAAATCATACTCATTCTCACGGGTGTGGTGATGATGATCGTGATGAGGAGGAGGATGATTATGCGAGGGAGGGTGATGATGATGATGATGTTGTTGTTCACGGCTGCTGTTGCTGCTGTCAGTTGTTGTGAGGTGTCTGCAAATTTATTCTCGAGGATTGAGATGAGAGCAAAATCTGAAGGTACATGCAGAGAGCGAGAGAGCGAGAGACAACAGCTTGTGGACTCAATACTCAGGAGGAAAGGCGTTTGGTTTTGCTCGACTGCAAAAGCCCATGTCCTTGTGAATTGCATGCATACCTCCTACCCTTGACTTGCACTCCTGCAATAGCCCATGTCCTTGTGAATTGCATGCATACCTCCTACCCTTGACTTGCACTTTTGTGGTAGTGAAATGGTGCCACGATGTCAATCTATATGGGCTCTACAGTCTCTATTAGGGGGTCAAAAACCGCACACTAGTTTTGATAAAAATTTATTTTTAAACTTTTTTTATTTTGAATTTGACCCAAAGTTTTTCTCCACCTAGGCCAAGTGTCCATCAAACAGCTTGGACACTCAAAGGAACCCACAAGACCCATTGAGGGGTCATTTACATGGTGCCAAGTTAGGTGTCAATCTATTGGCCCCCTTACCCTATTGATCATGTGCCTGGACACTCAAAGGGACCCACAAGACCCATCAAGGGGTCCCATTTTCAGGTTTCAGTCGGGATAGGGACCATGGTTACATGGTACTCCACAAGATTATTGACATGAAACATTGGATGCATCTTTCACATATAGGGAAAGTTTTAAGCACCTTATATAATGTAATCTACTTAACATGACATGATATCACTTATTTCCATGACTAAGTAATTCAATGAATTTGAAATAACAAATGATTGAGATTGAATTTAACTATTAATAAAAACCAAACATGCACATAGACACATAAAAGAGATGGAGACAAACCTAGTGTTGAAGATGGGCAAATCCCCCTTTGCCCCCAAATGGAGGTAATTCTACTCAATTCAAGTCCCTTACATCTGAGGTTAATCACAATCAAGATGAGAGCAAGGAGAAGTATTAGTCACTCTCATAAACCATGTAAAAAAATGTGTGAATTCACATATATGCTCACATGTACATGTTTACTATACAGCAAACCAACTAGTGAAATTGGAGAGCATGAGAGAACGAAGGTCAATGGTTTTTCATGGTTACAAAACACTTTATTATCATACCTTTCTTTGTGAACTGGAGATGGGAGAAGGTAGGTGTTGTAGTTAAATTTTCAAGTTTGCTATTTTGAAAAATAGCACAACGAGAGGAGGAAAATCAATAGATTTGATGATGATGAAGTGGAAGAAGAAGTTAGGCATGGTTGTGACCAACGTCAAGGCTACCTTCAATTGTTATATGCACAATTATACCCTGGAAAAGTAGATAAAGAATGAAAGAACGAGATATCTTTTTATGCAAAAGGTGCTTTTAGGTCCAAAGAGGGAAGGTGGAGTAACACAAGACAAGAGACTAGCCACATGTCATGAATCGAAACAAGGCATCATTATCCCTTTTAAGGCTTTCTTTGATTGACAACCGTCAATAGTTAAAATAGCTAAATATAGGAAAGACTATTAAGCCAAAAACTTACTATTTTTTGAATATCATCCTAATTTTTTTGGGTTAGTATTTTTGTAATTCTAAGGCTCCTAAAATGGGATCCCCCAATACTATATCATACAAAAGCCATTTTCATTTATAATATGGAAAAAAGTAGTAGAATCCCAATCCAAGACTTATGTCAAAATATATGCATATCCTAGATGTTGGGCCAACATGTGCACATTACACAAACTTATGATTGTGCCATCTTGTGAAATATAACTATTTATTCTCAAGGATCTAGACTTCACTCCAATGCAACTAATCCAACTCTATTGTGAGTCTAACTATGACATGATTGAGGTTAGATGGCAAGCACCAAATCAAGTCCTATAGGTGGAAGTATGTACTATATTTATTCTAACCCATTACATGATCCGCCAAAACCTCCACTTATATTAGGCCAACTCTAATGGAGTACTTTAGATAGTCTTGAATTGCCAAGGAAAAGTAATTCAACTAGCTAGATATGTGCTTGTTATGTACAAATAACTTGTTTTTTGACTTCATTATCTTCATTCACCTTGTCTTGTAAATTAGTGACATAAAATTCAGACCTATATTAGGAGAAACATGAATCATGAGAGAATTTCTTGTCCACATTTCCATTTACATATACTCTTAGGAAGCATATGAAGTTGTAGATGCAGTTTCTAGAGTGCTATTGTCTCATTAGGAAGCTTCCAAGATACGAGGAATACTTATGACAAATCAACTTGTTTGTAGCCATTTGCAACAATCTAAAGAAAGATTATCATCTAGAGTACATTGTTAAAGATGGTTACCTTCTCATTAATATAGTTACATTCTCATGAATAATCATTTTGTGTCACTATTCCTCTTGGAGATAATGTGTTTAAACAAAGTCGCATACCTCCCTATGCAAGACATAGAAAGAGGAGAGCCACTTTACATTTAGTGCTTGTTTTTTGAGGAAACGATGCAAAGAGATGCACATACCTTCATTAGGGCTTGTCTATCTTATTGAATACCCATATGATAGGTCAAAAGACTCTAACTTTGTTGCAATCTCTATCCATACTTGATACTTAATTGAAAATCTATTCCATGCATTTCAACTCCATAATTCCAACAACAACCCTAGGTCATGACATGATTTGGGTCATAGTGGTAGTTTCAATAAGACATCACATTTGCTTCTTAAAAAAGGTCCAAATGAAATTATGCAAGTGTTTTGTGATTCAATCAATCAGTGCTTCAAGCATCCCTAATAGATAGGATTTCTCCACTTGATGAGTTTACCTTGAACAACATTGAAGTAAATTTGAGCCATTAAGACAAAAATAGATCAAGAATGATAAATCAAGCAAGTTGGCAAAATGAGATAGCATTTATCTCTCAAAAAGGGCCAATATATTTTGCTAAATTTTGATAAAAGAAAGTTTAAGAGGGTTTTGGTCAAACTTCAGCTTCCAAGGCTGTCTAAGAGATACCTTGAACTATTCAAAGTCATTAACAAAGTCAATAAAGTCTCTTATATGCTTGAGTTTTTTTGTCAACCACAACTAGAAGAATCTGCTATTGAAGATCCACCAGAAGTAAAATAAATGCAGCCACTCATAATTTTTCTTCACAAGGATCGAATCATAGGAAGTGGCCTTATGTTATGGAAATTCTTGCTAAATTTTAACTATTTACCCACAATGAATGCAAAGTGGGTAAATGAAAAATTCATGAAGGATTACTCTGACATCCTTTGACCATGTGAAGAAGCTTTTATCTAATGACAATAGAATAACATGTAGCTTGAGTTTTGTCACAACTAAACAAAAAAAGAACTCGTCAACAATTCGTAGATGAAAGTAAGGAGTCACAAAAGCCAAATAAATTTGCATCCACACAAATAATCAAATTTGCCAGGCAAGTGTGTTGAGTGACATCAAATTAATGTATACCTTGCATACCATGGCAAATGTGTTCATTATAAAATCCAAGTGTCAGGCTCATTCTCATAAAATATTAATATCTATGGGCATGCCGCAAAATGCTCACATTGCACTTATCAAAAGAAGGCCAAAGTCTTGAGTAGAAGAGGGGAAATCCTATCCAAACTTGTATATAAAGATCAAAACAACATAATGAAATATTAGATCTCACGTGTGCAATCTTGCGGAGCTCTTCTTGAGCTTGAGGGATTGAAAGCTTCTCCTCTCTTGCTCTCTTAAGTTCTCTCTTCTATTCTTCTCTCTTGCTTGCTCATGCATTCAAGATGAAGGCATCAAAGGTGTGTGGATCAAGAGGAGTCATGAGACCATTAGAGCTTCTTCTCTTTACATTGTTGTGACTATAATGTAGAGGCTAAGATAGTGATGAGTGCTTATTAAGCTTTATTCTTCCTTGTTGCTTGTACCCCTAGAGTAAGAATGAACTACAAGAAGAGCAAGCAAGAGAGGTGCAAGTGAGAGATAGGTGAGTCTTTGATTGCATGGAACCTCTCAATAATGAAGAAAGTCCACGAAGTCTAGGAAATTGAGCTTGCATACCTCAACATTTTGATCCTTTTACACACAAAATCATTGGTGCGTTGTTGATCCTTACCATTTTGGTCGAATAAAGGAGAGCCATTATTCTTAGTGTTGGATCGAGTTCTCTCTCCACAACATAGTGAGTATAGTATCTCAAAACCATTGTGCTTAGAATAGGATAATGTTGTAGATCAATGATTTAAGACAAAAGATTAAAATCAATCAAGAGAAATAATATAGAGGCTTAGACTACACAAACATTTATTATAATCTCAAAATAGAGATTTTCCTATATGCGGCTATACTTTTACTTTGAGATTGAAGGTTTGGACACTAGGATGTAAACATTATAGTCTAAGAAGCATATGCTTGGCTAATGTGAATGTAAGTAAATTCACTAATGATAAGGGCAATTAACAAGCTTAGAGTAGTTGTGTGAATGGAAACTAAGCATCCATTAAAGGCTAAATTTTATTTTAACTAAAATATCTTAGAAGTGGTTCATATGCTTCTCGAAAAAACTCCCTAAACCAATCTAGGGATCCTTGTCTACCATGTTAGCTTAACCACCCTAACCCCTCCTCACAAGATGAATTTGTCATTAACCTTATGGAGCAAATAAAACTGTTAGTGTACTTAAAAAAACATAATGGACCCCATTGTATTACATCTATTGGAAAGTAACGTCCAAGCAAAAGCAAGGGATATCATACGGACACTTTGTGAAGTCAAAAGAACTAAATCAACTAAGTGTTGTAGCCTAAAGGTAATGGAATATTGAAATACACTTAAGTGGCAAAAAGTCAAAACCATAGCTAGGATATGGGATTAAAAAGTTATCCAAAAATAATAGACTAATATGAATAAGCTTGGGTTGGGGGGCTGCAACATTGAAAGACATAATAAAGCCAATGATTGATGCCAAAATGCCTAGTATTTGTGAAGACTCTATCATAGACCTCATCTAGAGGTAGATGTGTAGTAATAACTAAAAAGCTAGTGCTAAAATGATGGTAAACCTACTTAGCATGCTTGGGTGAACAAAGTTTAAAAGGAGCCAAAAAGGTGCAATTGATAAGCATGCAATATAGATAAGTATAGATGAACTAGCAACCTCTCATAGAACAATTTGAGCCAGTCTACGAGATAAACAACCTTGTAATAGAGGAAAATTGGGGCTAGGCCTTTAGCCTATGCCATGAAGAATTCATACTCAAACTCATGAAGTGATTCTTTAAGGATAGCTATGGGGAAAACTTAAAGGTCAAACTTATGAATGTGCAGCAAGGAGATGAAGAGTCAACCTAAGATTATGTGTGAATTTGAGGCTCAAGGGGGGTCATCCACCTTATAGAAGCTCTTATATCACGTGCGTTCAAAGGATACTTTAGAAACCCCTTTTTTAAATTTTTGCACCATTTTGTATACCCCTTCTGTGAATTTCAAAGGTAATAGTTATATCTCTTTTGTAAATCTAAAATTCAAAGAGTGAGCATTTTCATGGCCCCTTCTGCACAATTCACATTACAACATGATGTATAATACATTAGCCATGGAATTTTCATTATAATCCAAGATGGATATTTGGACATGATGTCAAAATTATGAACATTTTATAGTAGCACTATGACATAGAGCCACATGCAAAAATATTCATAATCTACAATCAGTATATGCATACACTTTCGCATCACTACACTGTGACATGGTAGTAGAGCAAGTTCAAGGCTAATCAAGCCTAGATAAATCTAAAGAGAAGGATTCAATGCGACACAAAGGCTGTGTTTTCAATGTATAGGCAAGCAAGAAAGCTACACATCAACACATGGCTAGAGCAAACAGAGATCCGTATAAAAGGAGGCTTCTTTGGTGCTTGTTTGTGTAACAATTGTAAAGAATGAAATAGAATGAGAAAAATAGGAAAAAATGCAAGAAAGTACTTAGCTACATGATGTTGTGGCACTGCATCTCCATGCATGAAAAACCAAAGATAGTTTGATTTTGTGGGTTTCATATGTTGTTCAATTATTTGTGTGTTTTTCACAATTTGTTTGCTTTGGGATTTGCAATCTATTTTCACAATTTCAAGATTTTGATAAGACTCCAGTAGATGCGAGATGTCAAAATACCAAAGAGTGCCATGTGACAAATGGCTTATCATAAATCTTGGATAAATTGATTTGCAGGTTCAAGAGATGCAAAAGACTGCTTTAAAAAATGCAAAATTGTCTCAATGAGTTCAAAGATTGATTCAAAGCAATTTTCCAAGAAGTCGGGACAAGTGTTAATGTGAATAGGGACAAAACCAAGTAATGGAGCCTATGGCAATGTGAACAAGCCCAATAGTAAAATGATGAACCGGTTCAGATGTGAACATGTTTAAATGAGAAAGAGGATAAACTAAGGATTAACAATGATTGATGATTAACTAAAAGAAAGCTATTGCTTCAACGAAAGGCATGTTGTTTCTTTCTAGATGTCGCTACCTCCCATAATTTCTAGGCCTCACAACATATTCGAAACACAATCAATCCCGTCAAGACACTTGTGAGGGCAACAAAGATTAGACAATGAAGCAAAGCTTCATTTCAAAGCACATTGAGCTTTCATAAGGTTTTAAGTTAGCTTAATAATGTTAAAGGCTCTCATAAACACAGAATGGACAAATCTGAGTTAAAAAAATAATTAGACTTGATTACAAGGATTTATGGATGAATGATCTTTATCTCCAAAAGCTTAGTTAAAGCTAGATGCAAACACAAGAGTAGAAAGCTTTAATGCAAACACGCTTTTTGAGTTCATGAATCATCAAGATCAAGGATTAAGTTGAAGCATTTGTCTATAAATAGGAATAAAGAAGTCTAGGTAAATTGAGAAAGAAGCTTGTGCATTGGATTTGAAGATTTAAAATGGATATTCGTCCTCTTAGGTGCCTTTGGCCCAAGAAGGCTTGCCCAAGATAAGCACAAGTGAAGAGGGTTCGTGGAAAAGGGTTCTTCAACAAAGGTTTCATTAGGATCTTGGAGCTTACCTTCATCAAGTTTTTGAGTTTATTTTATTCAAGGTATCTCATAGTTTGGGTTCTTGTTGTATCATTATATTTCAATCTTTCGGATCATACTTTGGGATCAAGATCATTTTGGCAAAGAGGTGCTTGAAGCACAAGGGTTGTATAATCCATTTGAAAGTTCTATAGTGTACAACAAGAAATATAAAGAATACTTTGTCATCATTTTATTTATTGCTCTTATCTTGGATTTCTTTTATCCGCAGCCCACCCCCCCTCCCCCCCAAACATTTTGGTGCGCCCAACGTGAAAAGCCACATCAAGACAACAAATATGGGAGAACCTTCAATATCTAGAGGAATGCCAGAGTCTACTGATGATGTGAGAAATCTCTTATAGGCCTTGAACATGTATATGCAACAACAGTAACAAACATCATTAGCACGAACTGTAGCAATAGCAACAACTGCATCAAAACAAATACTACAACAAATATAGTTACAAGCAAATGTACAATATGAAAATGGGACAACTAAAGCTATGGAAGCTATGGCAAGAAATTACTCGATGGAAGGAATGTCTCCAATTACTTGAAATTGTATGAGGCACAGATGAAATTTTTTGGGGTTCCTACTCACATGATGAGTTTGGCTTGTGATTCTTACATTAAAGACATGCACAAACGAGATTTATGGGTAGGATCTTGAGCGAAAAGCATTCAAGAAAGCAGTAAAGGGCTAGTTGCATCAAAATTGTTACAAAACTTTGAGTAAAAATTCAACCATTTCAATGCTACAGTGCAGGTAGCTTTGCAACTCAAACATGTTGAATCGTTTTTGCAAGGTGCAAACACTTATGGTGATCTTTACAATACCTCATGTGCCATGGAATTTAAAGCCTATTCTAGTACCTTGGGCATATTTGCCTAAGCTGCTAGAGCTTTTGAACAAGAAGATCCAGATGCAGATTTTGGAGCCCTCTTTAGCTCCATATTCGAATCGATGGTTCACTATTCCAAAGAAGAATGGTTCTTTGAGGTTTATACATGATTTGCAATAAGTTAATGAGGTCACCATAAGGAATGTTGGATCAGGCCTGATAGTGGATGAATTTGCAAAAGCATTTCTAGGTAAGGCAATTTACTTTATGGGTGATTTATATTCAGGATATGATCAATTCCAACTTGCATTGGAAAGCCGGGATATCACTACCATGAAGACACCACTTGGATTGGTTAGGATGTGTACGCTTCCATGGGGAGCAACCAATTCAGTGGCGCATATGATGAATGCTATGCATAAAGTTTTGAGGGAGTATATTCCTCACTTGACCTTATCCTTTCTTGACGATGTGCCGATAAAAGGATGTGATATCCATGAGAAGAATGAAGAGCTAAATGAGCAAGGATGTAGAATGTTTGTGGTTGAACATATTACTGATTGTGATAGGATTTTGAGCCATCTTGAATAAGTGCATTTGACTTTGTCGGGAGAAAAGTCAGTTTTTGGAGTGGAGGAAGTATTAGTTGTTGGGCACATGTGTGGCCCATATGGGAGAAAGCCCTCACCAGTAAAGATTGATGCCATAAGCAGGATGCGGGAGACATGTTCGAATGTATCCGAGGTAATAATTTTTTTGGGTGCATGTGTCTTTTACTTGATATGGATTTTGCATTTTGCTCATGTGGCTGAAAGTTTATATTAGCTCTTGAGAAAAGGAAAAATGTTTTGGTGGGGAAAATAGAATATGAAGACAATTCAGAAGCTTAAGAGCTTATTGATTTTAACCCCAACACTAAAGAGAGCAAATTATGAGAGTGGGTAGCCTATTATTCTCACTATGCAAGCCCAATTGGCATTGGTTGGGTAGTGGGTGTTAGGATGATGTTGATGGGAATAGGTATACCATTTGGTTTGGAGCAAAGGTCCTCAATGAACAGCAACGATGGTATTCATAAGTCAAAAGAGAGCTTTGGGGTGTAGTGATAGCCCTTAAGTGTGATAGGGAGTATTTTATGGGAGCTCATGTAGTGGTAGAGACTGATTGTCTACCTCTATTGGGCATGATAGTGAATTGCTCAACTCGTGATATTGTCATGTTACAATGGAATGCATATATAAAGTCACTTAACCCTGATTTTCACCATATTGCATGTAGAGAAAACCCCGTGACTGACATGCTTTCACGAGCAAGGTTTGAAGATGAAGAGGAGCTGATGGAAGATAAAGAGAATGATGTGATAGGTGCTGAAAATGACTTTATGACAGCAAAAAATGAGTATGCAGCTGCTATTATTACAGGTACAACTATTGTAACATGGATTTCAACAGTAAGAAAAGAGCTTATAACCATGGAGAAGGGGACTTGAGTAAGGCAAAAGACATATGCGCTAACATCAAGTACCATGCTCCCTACTCCTAGCCTGCTAGCCACGTGTAGATCTTCTTCTAGAAGTAGTTTATCGTACAAGGGATGTTTTTGGACAGTGGAAAAAAGTTGGACCTCATGGACCATTGCCAACACTCTTAATGAGGTCGGGGCAATGTACATGGAATCATGTATTGATGTCCAAAGGTCTTTCCTTCGCTCAGCGAGTGTCGTTAGTCGGTGGCCGATTTCGACTGCCAAACTCTGGTTGGAGTGCCATTTCTACACAAAGTTGCCTTGTTCTTTTCCTTTTCGTTTGATTGCTTTGAGCTTTTCCTTATTTCTCTCACATTGAGTAGTATAGAGTGAGGGTATCAAGTGCAATGCTCTAGCTATGGCCTTTGGGATATCCTTCATGACTTCTTCAGCGATAGCTACATAGCGGGAGCAAACATATTGTTTCTCGTTCCACGTCAGGGGTTCACCTACGAGCTTTGCGTGCTCTGATATTGGCCTTCCGATGTCCACATGCATGTACGCACATGTGATGGCTGTCAACTTGTTTCTCGTTCCACATCAGGGGTTCAACTATGAGCTTTGCGTGCTCTGGTGTTGGCCTTCTGATGTCCACATGCATGTACGCACATGTGATGGCTGTCAACTTGTCATCAAGCTTCATCATGCACTTCTTCTCTAGTTCATTGGTCAGATGCGCCATCTCCTTGGCCAAATCTTCGAGAGATTTCTCTTCAAGCCTAGGCTTTAGGTGCTTTGGAAGTGCTGGAGGTGGCAAGGATGTTGGTTTTGCGACATCTCTTCTGCAGGCAAATTGCTAAGGACATGTTCTGTAAGAGGTATCATCATGGGCAAAGGCTGTGACTGCTGTGATTCCTGATTGGAAGTAGTAGCAACTAGTTCAGTGGACCTACTACTATTGGTGGATTGCGGTGTTAAGTCCTTAGGCAGATCGGAAGTGGTCGTGTCTTTTGTTTCCCTTTGAGCATTCACTTGTGCAGATTGTGAGCTGGTTAGAGTGGATTGCACAAGCATATCCTTAGGCTAAGAGCTAAGGGTGTGTCATGTCCCGCATCTTGGACATTTGAAAGCTTAGATGGAGATTGAGATAGGGATTGAGCAGCTGCACTTTGACAACTATTGTTGTGCTTACTGTGTTCGTTTAGGAAAAGAGGGTGGAGGAGATTTGGGACTCCTAAGTGGACTTGGCACTGGTTGGAAGATTTGCTAGTGGCTGTTAGACAATTCTGCCCTTTGCTTTGTTGAGCATTCAGCCTTATCATGAGCAGCATTGTGCCTGTGGTGCTCATTATCCTCTTGGGAAGTCGAGGGCTCCTTGGGCACTAATGGTCTTTGTGCACACTCGACGATTATACCTGACATTTGCTTGTTAGGCATCCCAGGTTGAGGATCTACCTTTCGAATACTCCTGTTTGGTTTCTTGATTTCAATCGTGAGGGGCTCAGTCACTACAACATTGTTGACTTGAGACTTGGATTTTCATTCAAATTTCCTCCTACGCTTCTTCTGTTTTGATACAATCTGGCCTTCAACTGATAGAGGTAGTTTAGTAGGGGGTTTTGGTACCCAAATCCATTGGTTACCTATGTAATACCCTTGAGCACATAGCAACGCTTTGGATATCCATCGCGGTGCTGTGCTAGCTCTCCATCCGTACCTTTGTCTATAAGGCTTGGGCTTCTTTTGTGGTCTTCTACGATATTTGTAAGTTCAAAGACTACCCTTGGCATTGTTTCCTAACCTTCTTGTTTCAAGCATGGCCTCGCTCACTGGTTTTCTTTGTTCAACATGCGCTTGTATCAACTCTTTCAACAAGTCCTTGCTCTCGTTACTAGGCTTGCCTTGTATGTTAGAATGTTCCTTGTCTTTCCCTCGAGGTTTGATGAGGTCACCCTTGCTAAAGGTTGTGATTATCCTCACACCTAGTAGTGTCAATTGTATCCTCTGTGCTACATAATCAGCCTCACACCTTCGTCGCCCTTTTGAAGGATCTTCCTAGGAGGGTTTCCTTTCCACAATTAGCACTATTTGGAGGAACATGGAATATGTATAGACAAGCTTTTCGTTTCAATACTTACAAGGATTTTGCACTTTCCTATAAGTGCTTGTGAGTATCCCCCATAAGGACTAAGAGTTGCATTAGTCAATGTGAGCTTTGGTTGGCCTAGTAGGGTCCATGCTTCATAGGTCAACATATTAAAATTAGCTCCTTCATCAATGAGAGCATTGATACAGTGCTCTCTTTTTGTAGTGAGTTTGACCCTAAGATAAGCAGGCAGTACTATGCCTTCATCTTCTAGGTCTTGGCTTATAAATTCAAGCCTTTTGACACATGTCTTTGAGTCCCCAATTGCACAACCAGATGTGGATTCTCTACTGATATCTTGGGTTTGTGCAGTGCCGTCCAAGGCGCATCTATCATCAGAACTATCATGTCTAGTCATCCTTGCAGTTGTAGCTTGATGTTGTTGCATTCCGCTTTGACTAGATGCAATCCAAACACAATATATACATGTTTTTGTGGTGTGGTCTTTTTTCCCTTGTTTGCTAGATTGGCCCATTGAGGTTCTAGGGTCTTTGTTTCTCTTTGTTTGGGTATGGGCTTTTGGTTGTTGTTTTGCAAGTGAGAGTCTATGCTCGTGCAGAGCCATTACTACAATAGGATCTAATTTGGAGGACCTGTCATAGCACATGTTTTCTCTCCAGCCTACTTGGGGGGCGGTGCGGAGGGGATAGAGCCCCCTTTACAGGGGTTCGGGGGGGAGGGGAATAGTCCCCCTCGGCCCGCAGGGCCATTACGCTAAACACCATGCGCAATTTGAAAGATGGTTCATAGGAAAATTTTGAACTACTTGCTCTAGATTTCAGTCCAATGATGGATCTATGATGTGCTTTCAACTTTATATGGTCCCTAGGTCAATTTCAAGGTCTACAAGTTAAAAATTTGACAAAATCCAAATTTGGCCAAGCAAGTCCGAATTGCAGGGGCCGAATGTTCTTGATTCGGCCTGTCTAAATGGCCAAGGGCCGAATGCAACTAGTCCGAATGTCAAATTCAGACAATCAAAATGATAGTGGGCCGAATCGATTGGACCCAAGGGCCGAGTGGTTCATTCGAATGGGTTTGGGCTGAATGGCTGAGGGCCAAGTCAGGCGGCCCAAATGCAAAGTTGGTCCGAATGGTGAATTCAGCCAAGCCGAATTGTCCGAGTGGGATTGGGCTAAGTTGGCAAGGCCGACTCAATAGGACCAAGGGCCAAATTAGGTGGGCCAAATGCCAAGTTGGTACGAATGGTCGATTTGAACGAGCCGAGTGGTGAGCGTTCGAGTGAATAGCTGAATATAGGAGGGCCGAGGGCCAATTCTGGGACTCGGCCCAGAATCATTGTCACTCGGATTTTGGTTGACACAACAATAAATCACTCGACTCACACAATTTAGGTTATGGCCTATCACATACACCTCGAGATCAAAGTTATGGATAGAGGGGAAGAGCTGCATATACCTGGAATAACAAATAAACTCCAAAATGTAAAAAGGAAAACAAATCAAACCCTCTTGCGCTGTTATGACAGCAGAAACCCCAATGCTTGTTTTCCTTCTTTTTCTTTGTTTTTTCCTACCCTAATGCATACAAATCACAAAGCAATTACCTATACTACTCCAACATGCTTTCCAAAAAACCAAAAACTTACTTGCTAAGGAGATCAAATACCTCTTCAAAATCCCTCGCTTTCCTACCTATCTACCTCAAGCACCGGTTCGGGGAAAACCCTACTTCAATGCTCGATTCGGAGTACACAAACACTCAAGGCTTGAATCCATTGGTCCCAACAACGGAACCAAAATGTAGAGGCCTCAACCGCCAAGACCCACGAACTGCTTATTGCTTCAAACATTCCAAGCTGAGCACTAATGGCTACCTCTCACATAGCCGACACGCTATCTACCTACGAGTGTAGTGAGCTTACCTCCATGCCTGATTGAGTTGCCTCCTCTCCCGAGCGCTCCAGTAGCTCCACGGTCCAAGTGCAAGCTTCAAGTGAGCTCCATCCTCAAGCTCTATGCTCCAAGCACCATTGCTGCGAGCAAGAGAAGAGAAGAGAAGAGAAGAGAAGAGGAAGAGGAAGAGGAAGAGGAAGAAGAAGAAGACAAGAGAAGATGGAGAGCTTCTCCACCATGGTCCCTCACCCTCACACACTCACACTCTCACATTCCCTCTCTCAAGCACAAGCTCAAGCAAGCAAGCAAGCAAGAAGAAGAAGGAGAAGAAGAAGAAGAAGAGAGCTACTTTTGGCCACACACAAGAATGAGCTTCTCATTCACTTTTCAACTTTATATACAAAACCGTAAATCCCTTTTGGGCGGTCATCCCCTTATTCCCTTTTTTACATGGTAGGCTAGGTCCTTTTTCCCATTGTCCTCCTATCTTCCTAACTTCCTTCTTACTGCCCATCTACCTTTACAATTTGCACGTGTGAGAGCCCGATGCTCTTAAAATAAATCATGGTGCGCATTGCGCTCTTTTACAAAAGTATTGACTTGCGTTTTTTCTTGTGTGCCTTTCTCCTTGATTTAGGACTTTTTTGCACTTCTTGAGTTTCCAGATTCTTCTTGGCGCACCTTCATCTTCCGTTTCACTTTTGCGTTGGCCTTGTCCTCTGCTTTAGATCTTCGGAATTTTCCACCTTGTTCATCTGAGGGTTAACAATCAGTAGTGGTTGAATGAGATCGCTATCCTCTACAACCTCATCTTTATTACATAAAATTATATCCTCCAGCACATCCACTAAATAAGACACAATTCCTTGAGGAATCTCCACTACTTTATGATGGTGAAAACTAAACTCATCCCCCCAACATAACACAAAATAATTCGGTCATTTGGAGGATCATTGCTATCTTCTTTACAAGATAGACATTGGAAAGACCTGCAACTCCTATTACTATGGGATTCTCATATTCTCTCTCTCCAATAATGGAAGTAGAGCCATTGAATAAATAAAGGTAATTGATCAAACCCAAATGGAATCTCATCCATCTCCATAGGAGCAAAGGTAATAGGTGGATTCTCTGTTATCATTTCATTAATCTCCCATACCATTGTAAATTCTTCAATATCTATTTCATCACTTGTCTCCTCTATTACATCCTTTGCTGATTCTTCTTCTTGTGTAATGACTCGAGAATTAAACTCAAAGAAGAAATCCTAGGAATGAGCATGCTCTTGTATTCCATTAATAATTGAGCTTGTGCGCTCCCTCACTAAGCTTCTAGCATCAAGACTAGAAGCCTTTCATTCTTTGTTCACATTTTCCTCATCTGCAAAAACTTCTAGTAGATCGGATAAGGCACTATTGGAAGTTGTCAACCAATTAGCTATATTACAATCACCATCATCTTCCAAATAATAGTGCACCAAATATTCCCCCATTCCTAAGGGTTCTGCAACATTATTTTGATACCATCATATTGACCGTTGTCTTATCCTTGTCTAATGAGGCTCTATGACATAGGTCCCTATATAACCAAGAAAAATTTTGCTCAATCTCCAAGCCCTCATTTAATTCATCCTCAGTTCTAGAGGTGTCAAATTGGTTCGCATTCGTGCTCTCCTCCACAGGTTCATGCAGAAACTCCTTGGCCACAACTCTCAATTGTACCTGATCATGCTTAGGTCCTATCATTATAATGCCTTTGTGCTAACTTTGGTTGCATCGGGACTGCAACAACCAAGGTCTGCCCAAACGAATCGGGTAAGAAGTAGCTCCTTGAATAGGTCACACGACTAAAAAGTTAATGCTAAAACCCCATGATCACAATCAAAATTTGACATAAGAGACCTAAGGGCATCACTTTCCACTAATAAACTAAACATAGAACAATACTTACAATCTTCTTCTTGTCATTCAACCCTAATTTAAGCATCATTTCTTCTATCATTAAATTCATTGCTGCTCTGCCATTCCAACTGAGCCCCACATATCACGGGCTTTATCACTTCCATGTCCATAACTGGAGCCCCTGGATCCAAGAATAAATGCACGATTCTTATAGATTGAACACCTTTATCCAAATTAGCAACTTTTATATTTGGTGAGACATTTATAGGATTGCTCCTTTTAGCCCTTCACCGTACTAATCTGTGATATATCTCTCTTTTACAAGTAAGAGCAATTCTATTAATTGTCTCAAGTTAATAAACAAGTGCAAACTTTCCATTTCATCCCATACATCAAAAGATTTTTCTTTCTCCTTGTCATTATCTTTAACTATTTTTTACGCTCTCAGTCATTGAGGAAATGGAACCACTCCTTCCTTAATCTTTGAGGAATTTAAGGGAATGGCAAAGCAGGCAGATCTTCTAAATTAGGTGGTGAATATGTTGTGTCTTTTTCTATATCATGATCTTTTGAATGTTTTGGTATTGATCTCTCATGTTTTAGAGTTTCAAGTGCAACACCATTAGGCTTAGTCAAACTTGGACCCATTCCTTATCTAAAATAATTGCTAGGTTTGATTTTGAATGAGTGATTGCCTCAATCATTACATCCGAGTTAAATGTGACAAGTTTCTTCTTAATTGGTCTTTCCTCCAAATCCTCTACAAATTCTACCAGGTTGGTGGCTGAGTTAGCCCTACCCTTACCCTTATCTTGGCTTTGTGAAGATGTGCCTTTCCTTGGGTGATCATTTTCATAATGACCTTCATGGCCACATTTGGCACATAAAGGGACATAATCCTTTCTTTTTGCTCATTTGGGCAAAACCTAGCCACATGTCCAAGTTACTCACATCTCTAACAAACCACACTTGTTCATGCATTATTATTCCTTTTAAAATTAGGATTTCTATATGGTGAAGGTCACCTCTCATTTCCAGAATATCCTTAGTGTCCTTGATTTCTAGGCACTAGAGGTGTCCCCTAGGTCGGCATACCTCTCGGCATAAATGGTCTATTAGGACCTAGCATTGATCCTCCATGCGGTTGTTTCTCAAGCAATACATGTAAAACAAATTTATTGGCTGATCAAGAACCACTCTACTTGTTGTTGTGGGGCATTCTATTGCTAAATGCCCGAAACCATGACATTTCCCACACTAAATGTTGGACCTTGGTGGTGTGGGATTCCTTTTTCAGTTGATCATGTCACATTAGCTATTAAGATAAAGTTGTGGATAAGGATAAAAGTTTGGATAAGATAAGGACAAGTTAGTATGTGGACAAAAGGATCTCATAGATATCCACTTTATAAATATCTCAGATATTTAGAGATAAATCTCACCTACCTCGTTTAATGTACCTAGTATATATACAACCACTAGCAATGAAATGCTTAACTGCAGTTCACTACTTTCTCTATATTGTCTCTATCTCTATATCTTATTGTAAACATTATCCTCTTATCTTCAAGTTCTTGGTTTTAACTACATGGTATCAAAGCACCAAGTCCTATCCTTCTAGCTCATCATACTCTCCTCAAATTCACAAACTAGTCGTCCTCATTTACTCCCATTCTTCCAATGGCTCTCGTCAATGCTACTACCTCCTACAACCGACACATCAAGATCGACAAACTCAATGGAAGCAACTATCAAGTGTGGAAGCTAAGGATGGAACTTTATCTATCTCAAGCAAACCTATGGAATATTATCAATGGCAAGGAAGACTGCCCTGAACAAGAAGGAGCATATAAGGAAGATTGGATGCAAAGAGATGCAGCTGAGAGAATGGAAATACTTGTCCATTGTGGAGATCGACAAGTATAACTAGTAATAACAATACCCACTGCAAAAGGTATTTGGGAATTCTTCAACAATACATATGAACACACAGATATTGTTTATCAAATGACCATGTTTAGAAAACTATCTACTGCCACTATGCATGAAGAATAATCTGCCACTAAGTTCTTAGAACAGTGGCAATCTTTGCTAGATGAAACCATAATATCTGGTTTGGTCATCACAGAAGAATTACAAGCCATGTTTCTACTCTCTTCCCTACCTCTATCTTGGAGAGCTTTTATTATTAGTCAAACTTCCACTAATAAACTCAAGCTTCAGCCCACTGATTAATAGAATCAAGCAAGAGCAAGTCATGAGAGATACCCTTTCTACTTCTTCAAATCAAGAATCCAAGGCTCTAGCTGTAACTACTTACAACCCAAAACATCTTCACAAAAGAACTCAACAATTTCATCAAAAGCCCAAGTTTCCTTCTCGGTCTAACTTCAAAGGGATTCTTGGTAATCCTCAACATAAGCCCAACTCTTACTAGTCTTTTCAATCCCTATCCTCAACAAGAAACCCTCATTATCATCTCATATGTAATGCTTGCAAAAGGCAAGGTCATATTGAAAAGGATTGTCGTCAAAAAATTAGATTCAACAAATATCAATCAAAAGGTCAGGCTCACTTTGTTAATATCAGCAATTATGACATAGAAGAAGAACTAGAAACAATCATCAGCCTAGCCACAAGTGTTTGGGCACCTTCATCAAACTCCAGAGAAGAATATACATGGTTTCTAGATTCTGGAGCTACTCATCATATGACTTTTCACAAGGAATGGCTAGTCGACTTCAAAGAGATCTCTACTCCACTCTGTGTTGCCATGGGGGACAACAACATTCAATAAGCTCAAGGCTACGACACAATTCAAGTGGAGCTTCCCTCCAATCACATCATCAAGGTACATAGAGTCTATTATGTTCCCAATCTCAAGAAAAATCTATTAAGTATTAGTGAGCTCACTTCTCAATCCTCTCTCACTGCTCACTTTTATAAAGACCATTGCATCTTAAAGCTACTCTCACCTTCTCTCAAACTTACCTGCCCCAAAGAAGGTCTATTTTATACACTTGGGTATTCACTACTACAACCTTCTTCAAATGCTTCAACCAACTCCACTTCACTCACAAGTCTACCACAGAACACACTCCTATGGCACTCTAGGCTTGGTCATGCCTCTCAGAATGTTCTCCAACAACTTATTCACAAGAAACTTGTCCACGACATTCCACCTTCTCTCTCTCAACTTCCATTTTGTCAAGCTTGTGCTCTCAGTAAAGCCACAAATCTTCCTTATCCCAAATCTTACTCCATTACGACTCAACCACTTCAATTAGTACACTCAGACATTTGTGGTCCAATAAATCCTGCTTCTCTCACTGGAGCAAAATACTTTATGGTGCTTATTGATGATTATTCAAGATATACTATTGTATATTTTCTCACGAGGAAGTCACAAGTCTTCTCCAAGTTCCAAGAATATAAGGAAGTAGTTGAAAATAAGCACGAGTTACGATTCAAAGCTCTTCGTACATACAATGGAGGAGAATATACTTCAAATAAATTCAAAAATTATTGCAAGGCCTTTGGCATTCAACATGGGCTTACCATACCACATCATCCATAGCAAAATGGAGTTGCCAAAAGAAAGAATAGTACACTACTCAATGCTGCAAGAGCTATGCTATCACTAGCTCATCTAGGAAAAGAATACTGGGAGGAAGCAATTGCTACTGCAACATATCTTCAAAACAAGTTGTATTCAACTCCCTACAAAATAATACTCCTTACGGGTTGTGGTTTGGTCACCCTCTTGATTTATCACATCTTAAAGTCTTTGGATGCAGTGCATTTCTTGTCAATCAAGATCACAAATCCAAGTTTTCTCCCAGAGCCACACAACTAGTTTTTACAGGATATGGACAGCCACATGGTCACAAGGCACATCGCTTGTATGATCCAACTGATAAAGTCTTTATTTATGGCCGAAGTGCCATTTTTTATAAAGATAATCTTCTTCCGTCCAACACCACAACATGTCCATCTCTCACACTTTTTCCCGTCAAAGAATCTCCGACATTAGATATGCCTCATACAAATCCAAACATAACTTCGACACAATCCTCTCCGTCCAGTTCTAGCCACTCCAGCTCTTCACCTTTTTCATCATCCTTATTTTCTTATAGAAGTTCGAACTCCCCTAAATCATGTGAACAATCCTTATTTCAAAAGGCTTCAAACCTTAAATATAAAGCCTTATCAAAATTTTCAGTAGAGCCATTAAAGCTCCAACCCATTGACCAGCGCAAATTATGGCTGCAATCCATCAAGACGACGCGAAAATGATGCCTATTTCCCCTTCAAATGGCGCTAACTGCCATCAGTCCAGCAAATTTCTCATTGAACACCACGCAACAACTCCTGGACTCTTCACTCAGTCCAAACTCACTAGCTGCTCTAGTCCATCAGTAACAACATGCTACTACATTACATCCCAAATGGCAGCATTTGGCACAGTATGACAACTCAATAAATCCCTCTGCAAGCCAACAAGCTGCCATAATTGCCAAAATCAAATCTCACGCTCCACTTCAAATCCATTCTCTTAGTCTTCCACAGTTTGGAAGTTCCCAACATACTACAGAAAATCTATATTAAGATCAAGTTTCCTATCTTTCAATTCCATAAGCTTCATTTCCTCATGAAAACTCGGCTCCTCTCCATGCCGCTATTCCCAACTTAGCTCCATCCCCACTGATGAACAAAAACCTCGAAGGTCTACTCGCATAGCCACAATATCTTCAACGTCAAGCAATACTTCTCCTATGGCTCTCATTGGTACGACTCTACAGCCTCCATCTCCAGCTTCTCCATCAATGCCTATTACTCTATTCCGTACATCCGACTTCGACACTAAAGAGGTACAATCATAATCAACTCCGTGCTTCAAAAACTTACATGATCTTCATCTTCAAGCCAACATTGCTCTCGGCCAAGCTTGAAATTCACCTCTAATCACTATTCCCGAAGCTCCAATTTGCCCTACTGTTACTCAAGCACTTCAAGGTACTAAAGCCTCTCAATGGCAAGCTGCTATGCTTGATGAATACAAAGCTCTACTTCATAATAACACTTGGAAATTGGTACCCCTTCCTCTAGAGAATCTGCAATAAGCTGCAAATGGGTACTTCGCAAAAATCTCAAACCAGATGGCTCCATCGACAAGTACAAAGCTCGCTCATGGTTTCGAAGAAATTAAAGGCTTCCATTACGGAAGTACATTCTCTCTTGTACTTTCTTTGTCCTCTTTACATGTATTACTCTCCATGGCAGCTCATTTTAAATTAATTCTTCACCACATTGATGTCAAGACTGCTCTCTTGTATGGTCACTTAGAAGAAAAAATCTATATGCCTCAACCACCAAACTTTGTTGATCCCAAATTTCCTACACACGTTTGCCTACTGCATAAAGCTCTTTATGGCCTAAAATAGGCATCAAGGCAGTGGTACACTTGTATTCATTCTCACTTACTACACCATGGCTTTCAGAGGCTAGAAATAGATCACAAGATTTATACTCTTCTTCAAGGCAACATTGTCATTATCTTAGGTCTCTTGCCAACACTCCTCATGCAATGTCTAGGGTGGTGATCTTGCTACTCGAAGATCTCTCATTGATTTTATCATTACTCTAGCAGGAGGTCCCATCTCTTGAAGTACCAAACAACAACACTCCATTGCACTTTCTACTACTGAAGCCGAATATGTGGCATGCAGCATGGCCGCCCAGGAAATAATTTATCTAAAGAAACTCTTAGAAGACATCAATTTTGGGTATCAGCCTCAGCAAATTCCAATCTTCACCGAAAATAAAGCATCAATCTCTGTCATTCAAGGACCAAAATTAAGCATTAAACTCCACCATATTGATATGAGATATCATTTTGTACGTGAATTAGTTGAAAAATCCCATACCATCCTTCAATATGTACCATCATGTGATAATGCTGCTGATTTCCTTACCAAATCAGTTCCTTACTTGAAGCACAAAATTGCCATGCAAATCCTTTACATGATCTGATAGGGAGGGGAAAACATTCTAGCTGAATTGATGTATTGAATGTAATCATTTTATTTTCTCTAAAGATACCTATGGAATCCTTTTGAGGGGGGATGTTAAGATAAAGTTGTGGATAAGGATAAAAGTTTGGATAAGATAAGGACAAGTCAGTATGTGGACAAAAGGATCTCATAGATATTCACTTTGTAAATATCTCAGATATTTAGAGATAAAGCTCACCTACCTCATTTAATGTACCTTGTATATATACAACTACTAGCAATGAAATGCTTAACTGTAGTTCACTACTTTCTCTATATTGTCTCTATCTCTATCTCTTATTGTGCACATTATCCTCTTATCTTCAAGTTCTTGGTTTTAACTACATTAGCAGGTTGGCTAACATTATAGACTCCCTTCACATTGGGGTTTACTTCAGCTAAAATCTCTTTCTTCATATCTGTCAAAGATTTGGCTATTAGCTCAACCACCGTAAACTCATCTAGACTCCATCCTGTAGATGTAGTGACTATCGATGGGGATGGATATATTGGGGGCACTAGATACAGATTTAATCTTGAGTATGGCATTGATGACGGTGTATATGCAGCGTGAGGAGTGATTGGAGCTCCTACATATGGTGTACTAGCTACCATGGAGGGCAACATACTTGAGTGAACTAATCCAAGGTTATTGTATAACCCCTTCCTCCTCAACTGCCCTAATTGCACTTCCTCCCACCATTGTGCTTCTGTCTTTGCATTAGCCAAAGTAGCTGGTCATTTAAGGCTTACATATTCCCTAACAGTTTTGTGCAGTCTCTCAATAAATTTTTGTTTTTGCATATCCTCTAAAGGAGCATTTTGTTCCATCTTTCTAATTAATGTTTTCATCTTTTCGATGTAATGTTCCACGGTTTCGCCTAGGTTTTGTGCTAGATAGTCAAACTCTAATCCTAAATGATCCTGAAACACTTGTCACCTAAACTTAGTTAAGATGCATCTCTTAACACTGTATAAGCCATCCTTGTGGCAACAAGAAGGTTACCATACCACAAGGCTGCTTCATACTTCAAAGTTGCTGGGAATATGTGAAGCTTCTAATCATCATCAGTAATCTCATTCACTATACATATCGCTTCAAACTGTTGGACATGCATGTTAAGATAGTCATCCCAACAACCAAAATATTGTGTGAAATCTGTAAGTCACATAGGCGCTCTCACAACCATATATAACATTCTTAGCACTTCTTCTAGATCCTCGAAGATTGGGACCCGCTCTTTTGGGTCGACAAATAATCTACTAAGATCCCAATATTCTATAAGACTATATATACTATGGTCCTCTATCATACAATCGGTGAAGTCTTTATCCATCCTATATCGATGACTCTGCAATGATTTTCCAGTTTCTAATGACAAATTCAGCCCACCTTGCAAAGCATTTTGTAGTTCAACATTCAATTGTTCTACTTGGTCCATTATTCACTTAGCTTTCTTTTCCAAATTTCTTTTGGCTCTCTCTTCCCATGCTAAGTTCTAGCTTTCACTCATTAACTATGGTGTGTGACAACTTTCTCTACTATGCACATCCTCCTATCACTCTCTATTGTAAGAACCCTTGTTTGTGTAAACTCAAATTCTGAAGAAGCTCAAGTAGTTCCTTATCCTCAACCCTATAGGGTAGATCATCACTAAGCTTTTGTACTAAACCTAAAATCTCAGCCACTTCCCACGCTTCCTTTGTATCAAATGTTATATTGACTCCCTTCGTTATTACTACCCACCACTTAGACACATGAGCCCAGTCTATTCTCCTAAAAGACTTATACACTTATCTAGATAACCAGTCATAATGGTGGTTCACACTAATGATATTAAGTTCAATTTCATCAACAAACTTAAAATGTGATGCTAATAGGACAATCTCCTTCACTTCATCTTGAAACATCCAATTCCAAGTGCACAATTGCTTGACATCAACCCACAGTTAAGGTCCAAAGTGTTTGCCTGCCCCTATCCACAGCTCGATATCCCTGCCTTATCTATGATAATGTGCTGAATATCTTGTGGCTTTTTAGGGAAGAAGCCTCATAAGAAAACTTCATTGTAATGGCTCATCAAAGTCTCATTTTCTTAGGTCGCGATAATTCCTTTGCTTAATCTCAAAATAACTAATTAAGTCTTGCAACAAGGTCAAATAGGTGTAAAGTTCTAATCCTAAGCCCTATAGCTTCTTCCCATCTCTTAGGAAAGACTCCTTATATGTTGCTCCTGCCATACTTGTGGTGGTTTATTATTTGGCCCTTTTCGGGATATTGAATTTTGGAAGAAGTTTGGTTTCAGGTAATCGAAATATCTTATAGATCTTCCTTCCATATTTTATTACTTTTTAGTATATCGTCTCCGCCTTAAATTTTATTTTATTTTAGTTTGTTTAAATTAGTAAAATAGCCAAAACCACCCTCTCTTCTCCTTAATTAACACTCTTGTCCTTCTTGGCAATGCATAAAAAATGACGGCCCCCTAAGAAGCTCCCAAATAAATAGGCAAGATGACTATATGCGAAGTCATTATATTAACTAAGGATTGGAAGTGGAGCTATACACTCTCTTTATCCCTAAATTATCAATATAAAAGGCAGTCTATATTTCCCTTATGTAGTCCAACTATTAGCTCACCCAACAATCCCCTTTAAGTTACTTGTGATCTTTCAAATACTGCTACTTAACCCTTATTTTGAACTATAACTCCTAACACATCAAACCCATTTTATTCAACATTCAAATTAGAGAAAGAACTTATCTAAAAACTCTTAATTCATCATTAACTTCTGCTAATACTTTAGTAAAACCACTAATATACACTAATCATGATTCATTACTTCACCCTTGAATAGCATTTTACAAAGGAACCACTTGCAAATGGATTCCATTAGCCATGAAATTATAACAAAAAACTTAGAACATAATGTAAGCTATAGTCTCTTTAGATTTTTGTTTCACTAATTCCTTCATTATCAAGACTTATTAATTTTTCTTTATTTTTTCTCAAACAAATAGAAATATTCATAATAATTAATTCTAAACAAAAACTTTTAACTCTCTTAACTAGACATTTTTCACAATAAATGCAATCCATATCCCATTTGGCATCAATAAATTCTCTCATTTACTCTTAATGTTCGCTAATTACCTCCTAAAAACACCAAAAAACTACCATATTCAAACCTAAATATTAGACATCTCTAATTATAGAGATCAATTAAAGCTAAGAATTGATAAGAAGATCCATTATACTATAATTCAACTATGTTTTTATGTTTCACCCTTAATCCTTTACTAATATTCTTGATTTTTTCTCATTATGGCCAAAAACTATCATTTTTATCTCTAAAATGCTTATATCTCTTAATGGATTCATCTCCATAAGGTAAAAATTTATTCTTAGGTTCATTTAACTATGTTTTTAATCTATTTTAATTCATTTTTTATTAATACTACTGAAAAATCTTAATATTCCCTAATTATGGTCTAAAAATATAGTTTTTAGAATGCTTAACATCATTTTCTTATCATTTAAATCCATCCAATGCAAGAGTTTAACTCATTTTCATCCATTTGAAAGTCAGAGATCATAAATTCCATGCATTCAACACCAAATCATTCAGACCATGCATTTTCATTCAATCTTTGATAGAACTTGACATACCCGATTAATGAGAGAAAGGAAGATTTTTAGTCATATTTGATGATGCTAATGCTTGCTTCTCCTCTCCCTTCATGCTCGTAAATCTTCAAGTCTTCTAATCTCCCATGCTTTTCTCTAATATCCCCTAATTTTCCCTTAATATTGCTAAAAATTCCCTCTCCCTACACCCAAGAATGCTATTCAAGAACAGAATGATGAGGAAGGAGATAAGAGAAGGGATTGTCTGCAACATATGATGCTGAAAATGAGGCCAAGTGCTACAGCAAAATCATCAATACACTCATGCAATATGGCACCCACCAGTGCTTGAACACTTTCATGTTTCTTTCTCAACCCCCCACTTCCCATGACATCCTCCTCCAACTTCTTGAATATCTTCTTTTCAAATTTGAAGGTTTTCCCACTTGAACCGGATCTTTTTGGCACCCTTTCATATCTTTGGACTTATTTTTTATCCTATCCATGACTTCTCGACCCGATTCCATGTATGCATGCTAAATTATACTCACACTTTCTCCTGTCTCTAAAATATCTATGCTTTTCACTAAAAATATTTTCCTACATTCACTTTCTATTACTTACTACTTTTTTCTCTCCCTAAAATTTCTCTACTTATAACTCCACCTTAGCATTATCAAATACGACTTTACGATCTTATTTGTATTAAGTTTTAATAAAAATATTGCATAATACAAAGCCAAAGCCCTTCAATTTGCATGAAAAATAGTGTAAAAATAGCTCAAAATAAGCAGTTATCAATGATACAACACTTTTCTTCTCATAGAGACTGCATAACTTCTTCTAGACTTTATATGCATTACCATCTTTATCATTTGCATTGAAATACTTTAATTTAAATAGAGTTAGCATGATGGTAGAGCATGTAAGCTCATCCATCTCAGCCCATATATCTTTATCCATGTCCTAAGGCTTTGCAATAGCCAATTTAAGTAGCTTACTCTACTCTTTTGTACAATACATTATAGATCTCCTCTTTCCAATACAAGAATTTCATCCCATTTAGTCTCTCAATGTTAAACAATGCATTTTTAGAGGTGGAAGAAAAAGCCATGACTATTGTAATATATACCAAGCACCAATCAACAAGCAAGACATAGTCAATTGCAAGTCCAAGAAGTTAAATATAACTATAACTCAAGTGCCACTACAATTACCAAATAATGGCTAATGCAACATCAAAGCAACCCAAATTTGATTCCAAAATGATATCTAGGAACTCCCAAATGCATATGATTTTTTTGCAAACTTTTCCAAGTATTAAAGCTATTTTTCATGCTTTAAACATCCCTTGAAATGACTACATATGAATAGCCCTTTATGGCTTAGTTCAAGTGCTTTTAGTGTGAAAAGAGGTAGATCAATTAAGGGGGTTTAAAACCTTATTGTATCAATGCTTTAGCCTGTTTGAGCCTTATCAAAAAGTGAATAGGCGACTGAATTTCAATAGTTGAGATGAACAACACTAGGACAAGGTGATAGATTTGCTTGCATTTGAAGTAGATGCTAGCATGCTCATGCCACCAACAATGAATTTTGAGCATTCATAGGATAAGTAGCAATCTTTGACAACCCAAATATCAATCTCTTCTTTATCTCTTTGTGTCTGCACTTGAAGTAAGTCATGTACTTCCAAATATAAGCAACGCCCTACTATGCAAACCCCCTACTTTTGATAGAGCAAGATGTCCCTACACTTTAGTCCTCATGCTTGCATAATCTATCTAATACATGTGCCAAATCCTCTTCATGAGCATTCTAAAACCAAGCTATTCTATGTTTTTTCCAACCACTATTGGCTATCCAAACACTAGCAAATTAGACTATAAAAACCCCCAAACTAAGCCTCAATGGCTCCCTTAATCAAAACATATGTTTGACTTAAATAGAGAGCTTGGTAATGAGATTTGTACCTCTTTCAAATTTGAACAAGAAGCACAAATCTTGCAAAATAAGCTTGAATTCTCAAACTCACAGCAAAGTTCATGCAGAGTCAATGTGACGAGAGAGAGAGAGAGAGAGAGAGAGAGAGAGAGAGAGAGAGAGAGAGAGAGAGAGAGAGAGAGAGAGAGAGAGAGAGAGAGAGAGAGAGAGAGAGAGAGAGAGAGAGAGAGAGAGAGAGAGAGAGAGAGAGAGAGAGAGAGGTTTTGGTGGGGTAAGGACCGATGGCCAAAGGCTAGGTAGACACCCCTTGTACTAGTACACATTGTACAATCATATGTAAGCAAAGATAATGACGAATAAGGGTACCTGTGTACCTAGAAGAACTCTTGTGTGCTTCCTCTCACACACACACACACACACACACACACACACACATTGCATTGACCCTACATCCCACCATCACTTCCTTATTGTCGTCGTCGTCATCATCATCATCATCTCTCTCTCTTCCTCTCTCTCTCTCACTTTCTCTTCTTTTTATTTTTCTTCACCCTTTGTCCCTCTGCCGCCCCCCTTCTTTCCCTCTTCGCCCTCTTTGTTTCTCAAACTTCCTCTCTCCCCTTCCCTCTCCTTTATTCCCCTCTCTCTCTAAAAGCACACACACACACACACAACATGTGTGTCTGTATACATACATACATATAATGTATATAGTTATATATGATTCTTTCACCCACAAAAGCTACACCCCATGCCTACTTGGGTCCAGCCATCTTCATTAACACTACCATCTTAGCATACTCCATGCTTGCCTACATGCTTTGTGCCTCCTTTACTAGATTGCCCTGTCACTTCACTTATGCCCATTTGCTCCATCCACACCAACAATGCTTTGTCTGCCAACTCCTAATCATATTGCCCGTTGGCCTTTTCATACACACACAGAGGAGGGGGATAGGTTGCCCATTGTCCACACACACACACATAGAGGGGGGGGGGGGGGGGGGGGGGCAGGTGGCCCATTGTCTAGAGAGAGAGAGAGAGAGGGGGGGACATGTGGCCTATTGTCCACACACACACACACACACACACACACACACACACACACACACACACACACGCACGCACGCACGCACGCACGCACGCACGCACGCACGCACGCACACACACACAATATTTTGAGAATCTACTTCATGTAGCTTCTAAATAATGGGGGATAGATGCATGTGTGCATGCATGCACGCACACGCACACACACATTAGAGATGCAAAATACTAAAGGACCATGGTCCTATTTACAAAAGGGAAGCCCAAATCAATGGATGCATGTGGACTAGCGTTGTGACTTAGATGTACATGCATAGTTCATTCTCTTATTAATTGGATACTTTATTGGGCACTCAAGAAGTCAACAACATTTCAAGTTTGCAAAGCGCTCACACGTGTTGTAAAAAAGTAATTATTTCTCATCAAATCTTTGTAAGTTACTAATTCCTAAAGGTGATGGCCTAGCAATTGAGACTTAGGCTCGTAATCATGAGGTTATGGATTCAAGTGTTGCTAGGTGCATCACTTGGTTGGACACCTATGCTCATATGGTGCATTCGTGAAATATTGAGCTATCACCCACTCAAACACTTGGTTGGTCCTTATCATTGGTGGGTCACTAAGGAGAAGTGTCTTAGTGTGACCAAGCTTTGCTATTCGTTTTTGCTTGTGAGGTATCATGTATGCACATAGGTGCAATGTAAGAGCATCTCTTGCTTACTCTCTTGGCTAATATTTGGAGGCAAGGCACCCCCTTGTCTTTGAGCAACCCAAGCATGCTTCTTGCACGATCTCTCGGCTGATATTTCAAGGGAAGGCACTTCTCTATCTTATCTTTGAAAAAGAACTATTTGGTTGGGAAAGCCTACTCAAGAAGGTCTTGACACTATCCAACGCAGGAAAAGGAGCTCTTTTCCCTTGTTTTCCCCCTATACCCAAAGCTAGCAGCCCCCTACCGCGAACCACAACTTGCTAGGTATGGGGTGCCTCCCAAGTAGAAGCCCATGATATGGTAAGTCATAATATGGGAATTTGCCTAAAACTTCTTGTGCTAGGACATAATTGGATTTTCTAAGACGGGCTGAATGGTAGCATGGAGTACCATGACAAGGTTAAGAACTAGTGTCACGAAATGCAAATGGTCGTACATGTTGGAGCCTGCGACGATTGATCTGCAGGGCGAAGACCTTGTCTCCTAACGCACAATTGAAATGTCTGAATAACAGAACTCAAATGCATGACATCCCACACGATTGCAGAAAAATGCTTCAACAGTTGCTCATAGTGGCCCGCTTTACGCCGCCATGATTGCAGAAAGACGCTTCAACACTTGCACTTTATGATCTGCTTAAGGCCACCGTGATGGCAGAAAAATGCTTCAGTTGCTCATAATGGTCTGCTTGAGGCCACCATGATTCTAGACTGTGCAGGTGAGTTGCTCATAACGGTCTGTTTGAGGTTACCATGATTGCACAGAAATGCTTCAACAATTGCTGATAATCGTCTGCTTGATGCCACCATGATTCTAGACTGTGCAGGTGAGCAGGTATTGCACAAAAATGCCTTAACAGCTGCTCATAATGTTGTGCTTGAGGCCACCATGATTCTGGACTGTGCAGGTCAGCAAATATTCCAGCTCTTCCTTTTCAATCATGCCCTCTGTAAAGGTACTCTTATCAGCTCCCTCAGAGCGCTTACAGGTAAACTGGACCTGAATGTTGGGAAACGTGCACATGCATGCATCCGACACTCTGAATTTGCATCCGACATTGATGTTGGAACGGCCTTGGTCTCAATGTATGGAAGGTGTGGCTCCTCAGAACAAGCATCCAAGGTCCTCCTTGAACTGCCAGAACGAAACGCTGTCTCATGGAATGCAATGATTGCAATATATGTCCGGCATGGACAGCACATGAGAGCACACCAGCTCTTTCAAGACATGATGATGGAGAGCATCACTGCAACCAAAGTTACTTTTGTCAGCATTCTCAGCATATGCTCTGACCAGTTCTTTTCACAAGAAGGCAAACGGTTTCACAGCCGCATCATCGCAGGTGGCTTCGAGCTGGACATTATTGTGGGCAATGCCCTTCTGAGCATGTATTGTAGGTGTGGTGACTGGGAAGCTGCACAGCGCATGTTTGCTAACATGCATCATCGAAACGTTGTTTCGTGGTCTGTCCTTCTTTCTTCATGTGTCCAGCATGGGTATTTGAAAGAAGCACTTTGTATTTTTTGTCAAATGCAAGAGGTTGGTGTCAGTCCAAATGAATTTACCTTTGTGCCCCTTCTTTCTTTGTGTGCAGACCATGCAGATGAAGAGGAGGGAAAGAAACTGCATACTCTGCTTATTTTTTATGGTTTTGATTCAAACACTATTATCATAAACTTACTTATACAAATGTACAACAGCTGTGGTAGTCAGGATTCTGCATGGAAGATATTTGATGACTTGATTGATAGAGATGTCTTTTCTTGGACGAGCATCATTACAGCATTTGCACAACACAGGCAGGACAAAGCTGCTCTTTGTCTCTTTCATCAAATGCAAGTGGAAGGTATCCTCCCTGACAAGATTGTATTGATGAGCATCCTTGATGCATGTACTAGACTTAATTCAGTTATAGCAGCTAAGCAGACCCACATTTGCATCATCGCATTGGGTTGTGAAACAGATGTTTCAGTTGGAAGTGCCTTAATACACATGTATAGCAAGTGTGGTAGAGTTGGAGATGCTTCAAAGATCTTTGATCGGATGAATCATCGAAACCTAGTTACATGGAACACAATGATTGCTATGCATGCAAAGCAAGGTCAAGAAGATAAAGCATTCGAAATGTTTGGTGAGATGCAGAATGAAAGCTTACTTCCAGATATAATCACTCATGTTGCTGTATTAGAAGCGTGTGCTGGCCAAGCAAACTTGCTAAGAGGCAAATGGATGCACAATTATATAATTGAGGCTGGGTTGGAGTCAGAAATGATCATAGAAAGTGCCATGATTAACATGTATGGAAAGTGTGGCAGCTGGGAAGATGCAGAGTCTGCTTTCAGCACTTCCTATGTGCACGATGTTGCTACATGGAATGCTATGATAGGAGCTTTTGCTCTGCATGGACAGGGCAAGAAATGTATTGAGCTTTTCAATCAGATGCACCTACATGGTGTGGCTTCAGATCAAGTAACATTTATGAACATACTTTCAGCTTGTAGTTATTGTGGCCTTCTTATTGAGGGCTGGTGTGTCTTGGTGTCCATGAGACAAGCTTATGGTGTGCAACCAACAGTTGAGCATTACAATTGCATGATTGACCTTCTGGGGCGAGCAGGTCGCCCGGATTACGGAGAAGGCTTTATCAAAAGCATGCCCTGTGAACCAAATGCCACCTCATGGACAGCTCTGCTTGGAGCATGCAAAATGCATTCTAATGCTGCAGAAGTGAATTGTGCTGCCAAACATGTTTGTGACCTTGAACCAGACATTGCTTCGACCTATATATTACTGTTGAACATTCTTGCTACAACTGGAGAATGAGTTGTGAGTCCAAAGGATCTAGATTGCTGAGATGCAAATCTGAGAATCTGTAATTTTGTTGAATTTAGACAACTTCATAAAAGGCAATGTTGATATAATATCTGTTAGCAAATAGGTTGTGGGCTACATATTGGTATAGCCCCCACTATGTTGTGGTTATGTGAGGTTTGTGCACCTAAAGGTCTGCATTTTGTCCCTCTGACTGAGACATGATCTGTACCATGTTTACAGAAAATGCTGGACCTCCTTTTGAGCTGCATTTTGATGCTACCAGTTTGTGTCATGTACACATAAGAAATGTACTGTGCAAGGGCCTTGGAAGCTCTGGGGTGGAAGGCTGAAAAAGGGTCCAGATCACTGTGAGAATGTACAGATGATCTGAAGCATGAAAGAGAAAGTATGAACACTCAGTGAAAAAGCGGCCTCCTGATACTGCTCTTGATAGCCCTTGGGTGGAGAGGCTGGGTGTGCACAAGTTTCTCCTCAATCGATGGGTGAACCATGTAATGGCAGGGATGCATTTTGAGAGCAGGCAACCAACCATGCTAGCTAGTGAAAATGCAGGAATCTGATGACTTATCTGTTTTGTCTCTTGTTACCTTGCCTAATGACAATGCAGCCTCGAGCTGCTCATACAATGAAAAAGAAGCATCTTGATTCTGCTTTTGAGCTCTTGGCATGGGTGGAAAGAGGCTGAAGGTGTGCAGAGTCTAGACCATTCTCCTAATTTGAGTTGTCCAAAGGTGAGGTTGTGGGTGTGTGATGTTTGCTGGCTGCATCACCGGGTCCTAGACAAGTGCATTTAGATGTTTTTATGTATGATGGAAACAGAGATGTGGACTGGCAATGGAAGAAAAGAAAACATGATGAGTGTGAAGGTAGAAGAATGAAACTGGAGCTAAAAAGTGAGAACTGAGGAGCTGTATCGAGTGGAGCTAAAAAATAGACAGAAACCATCAACTAGTCCTTCCATAGGTGCTGGCCAACCTGAAATATGGTTGGATAAAAAATTAGGGCCATAAAAGATCCTAGACATGGAACTGGACTGTATTATCTCAACACCCTCACTTAGTGATATATTGGGGAACAAGGACCTGAATGAGCTGAGGGGCTACACATGCTGTACATAGGCATAAAGGGAATTATGGGGGGGGGGGGAGGGGGGCGGGGTGGGGTTGGGTTTCGGTGATAGCCCACTCTCAAATGAAAGAAATCACTATGGACCTGTGCATGTGCTGACTCCTGAAGCAGTATGTGAAGGTCCAAAAGCTCCAAAGTAGCTTCGTAGCAGGCATAGTACTTTAGCTCTATTGAAGTTCCTGTGATTGTAGGCACAAAGGAGTCGTGAGCCAATGGTGAAGCTATGTGATCTCCTGGTGCTGATTTTACTAGCCACTGAGTTTGAATAGCCCTGTAAAGTAGGGCATGTGTGGTAGAGAAAGCCAAGTGCATGCCAGTCTATCGAGTGCTGGTGTTGGGTCCTGTCAATCAACTTTGAACCATCATCAAGCATAAGCTTTTTGTTACCAATCCACAGGAGTAGAAATAGGGATGCACTCTGTTTTGTACCATAAGTAGAGGGGATCTCAAGACAATACTTCTATTGGGAGGTAAAATCCCATGCTCATTCACCAATGAAATAGTGAAGCTGAGATAAATCAGCATCTCAAAGGTGGTACATAACTGATGCATGACATTAGCCTCCTTAGCCTATGCTGTGAGATCATCCTTATAGAGGATAATGAAGCAAAGAATAGAGTGGCTTTGAAAAGAACAGAGATTTGCATCCAACTGACTGAAAGCATCCCTCTGAGAGAAAGAGTCGATCTTTTAATACCATGATTGTGAATTGGATCACCACAAGTGGAAGGTAGGCATGACCGTGACTGTGAATTACACCACTACAAATATTCACAGGGATTGCTGTGCCCCTGGCTGTCACCTTGATCAGGATCACCATGACTGTGTGACCTATTTACCCTACTTCAGGCCATAAAGTTGAATCCTTGTGAAAAGGTCAATCCTCTAATACCATGCTTGAGGGCCTTGCTTCAGGCCACAGAGAGCGGCCAATTACTTTTGTAATAAACCCACCTCACAACAGCATAGCATCTCTAGCTTTGCCATTGTACTTTTTTTGGTAAAGAAACTATATGCTTCTTTTTGCCACTCCATATGACAGCACCACTCCCAAGTGAGTAGGTAAAACCAGTGGTAGATCTCGCCTCAAAGATTACCAACCTGACCAACATCAGTATAAGCATATAGTTTTATTGTATCCCAATCTCATAGGAAAGTCCATGGTAGAAAGTGGACTTCCATGCATTTAGACGCTTTTGTTATATCCAAATGCAAGTTCCTTGGGGCTTTCATGAATTGAATCAAAGACCCACAACATATCTCAAATCTAACCTAGTGATATCATGTAAATCAAACTTCCTATTGTCTATATGTACATGTTCTTCGAATATATTATATTGCGTCATTTTGCTCTAATGGCAGTGATATTGGCTTGTAAGCTGCCATCCCATCAACATAATATCTCATTCGTGTTACCTTTGCCAAATGTCAAATTCCATCATTATGAAATACCTAAAACGTATTGCCATCTCATACTTCAACATTATATCACATTCATGTTACCTTTGCCATAAGTCAAATTCCATCATCATGAAATACCTAAAACATATTTTATGTATAATACTTTCCAAAACTTGCATGTGTTTAGTACCCTTATAATGAGGCAGTTGTACAAGATATACATGCTCTTGCAAGTCACCAAGTAGGAAAGCATTCTAAGGTCTTCTGCTAGTCTATATCATGTATTTTACATAATCCTTTGCTACAAGCATGACCATGTATTTCAGTGATTTGTGTGAGTTATGCTTCACCTTGTAAACTGACTTATATCTCATAGCCTCCTTGCCCTTGGGCAATGGTATCAATTTTCATGTTTTCATCTTTAAGCAAAATATCCATCAGAATCAAATATTTAAACATGGTACTGACTAAGAACCTTTGATAGTAACTTTGTAACCTAGTCCACTAATATTTCCTGCATATATTGGATAGCCACATCATCTTCTATCAAGTCATTGTTTGGTGCATATCAGTCACCCATTTAATCAAATACATCATCCTTGCTAACTCTCATAACCTATATGATGAGATTGTATTACAAATATCCTTTCTGCTCTAGTGAGTACTCAATAAAAATACATTTATCTACTTTGGATCCCATTTCTCCCTCAATTAAACTTGAATATGTATATATGTAATGCATCCAAACACTTTCAAGTGGGATAATTTTTTTGAAAAAAATGTGAAGAGATATATGTATGAATATCATGAAGATATGTACATAATCACAAAGATGCATCAAAGCTAGACAACATCTCATATTTTAGTGTAGTTGAGCAGCCCAAAACCTACCTTGTAAAGATAAGCAGATTTCCTAATCTGAAGTATGCCAAGTCATTCAAGCACTTATCTCAAAAAGCCTATCTATGCTCGGGATTGGTACTTTTTGCATGAAGACAATATTTCTAAGTTTCCATACATTGTGTGTTCCAATAGCTCTTGTAAGATTCTATACGGCTAAAGTAGTGGGGTCCATGGCAAGTGGGTCACCAAAAAGAGCTAGTCTCATGGAGACACTAGCTTTAAGTCTGACCTTGTTGAACCAAGTCTTCGTCTTCTTTCATAATGCAGCTACAAGTTTGCAATGCTCTAATAGATGGGGAATGGATTCTCTCTCTTAAGGGAGCACACATTGAGCATATGGGTGGTATACTCTTAAACTTGGAGAGATGATCCTTTGTGGGCATCTTCCTCCAGATGACATGCCAAAATAAGAAATTAAGCTTGGGTGAGGGAATTGCTTTTCATACTTGTCTAGATCTATATTCCTATGTCCGAATTTGGGTACGGGGGAAATTATGTCTCTAGTCATCCTTCAACTTGGCAATCAAAGCATTCTTTTTTCCCACAAAATCCTTCGTGGTCTTCAGCTTGAGTGCCGATTTTCCTCTTTTATTGGTAAGAAAATTGAGAGGGTGGGCAGGTAGCATCACACTAGAGATCGGCTAGTTCTCAACTACTTCACTAATTGTGTGTTGTAGATACTTCCCGTGTTCTTCTTTCAAGCTGAATTGCCTTGCTAGTTCATCAGTACATTTGAGCTTATTAGTAGTAGGCTCCCAAATGTCAATCCATTTGGTAATACCTTTGTTGCTGAGGAATATTGCCAACTTTGGGTCCTTAGTACCACAGTAGGAGCTTTGCCATTAGCGAATGCATGTGGGACAAAGTCCACATTGATAGAAGGAGAGATGAGTTGCCTTTTCGGCTAGCCTTTTAGCTCCTTTGAACCTCTGAGAGGATGGAGTGTTAGTCTGTGGCAAGCTTGTGGGCTACTTCAAATTGGGGCATTTTGATGAGTAAGCCAAAAGCTACAAACTTCTCTTCCCACGTAAGTTTCTTCCAACAGCCAGCCGAGAGTTCACAGCATTCTATAGCCAGTTACGTAAGGATGAGAGTCCAAGGTTGATCAGCTTGGAAATTCTTTAGAAAATACAAGGAAAGCCTCTTACTTTCCAATCTCAAGTCATCTATTCCAACACTACATTCCTCTCTCGGTGTTGTTAATGTGCTCTAGGAGATTGGACGCCACTCAGTGAAAGGTTCCAAAGCTCCATATGAACTCCCTACTGAGCTTGTCCATTTGGCCCCTACTGAGGTAGCATGTGAGAAAGCGCACGCAGTAGAGAGAAAGGATATTGAGGGGGAGATTATGCTGCTGTAGATGCCTATCCTACCAAGCGTGTCGATGGCAAACTCTTGAACTTGGATAGCTTTTGTTGGAGCTTGTCAATCAGTCATCCACAACCTTTGGGCTGCAATGATACCCACCCCTAAGGGGCAACCCAAGTACCCAAATGGGACATTGGCTTGTCTATCCTGTAAGACATGAAGGTTTCAACTATAGTCCAAAACCTTCAAAGGTTTGTCAATGGCCGTACGATTCACGCAGGGCTCCTTTATTCACTTCTACTAGTCCGTTGCATCCAATCCAACCGAAGAGTCCTTCATTGGAAAGAGGAAAAGTAGAGAAAAAGGAGACATATCAACCTCAACTTCACATACTACCTCTCACCAGCCAAGCTATGGAACAAGAAGGGGAAGAATAGAAGAAAGGCAAGATGAGAGAAGAGCTCTTTGAGTCTCTCACTCACACTCACAGCCTCCTTCACTCTAAACAAGGTGCACAAGAGGAGAAGATGGAAGCATGAAAAAGAGTTTCTCTCAAACTTGCATACACATGGATGAGCTGTTCTATTCACTTTTTGGCTTTTATACATATAGTTAGAGGAAGGTTTCCTCCAGTAAGTTATGCACCCTATCCACTTTTTAGGCACTCGAATGGTCCTTTTTAATTTATGCATATACCATATATTAATAGGATTATTACCTCTACCTAAAGTTAATAGAAAAAATTTTGCCGACAACCTCATATTTATTGTAGGTTTTCTTATCTAACTTTGGAAAATGTTATAATTCACACAGGAGCAAGCTAGGCTCTCAAATAATGTTACCAATCATACATGGGCATGTAATCACTTGAAAACTAATGTCTATACACCTGAACAAATTTGTCTAATTTAGAGTATCCTTTTGGTAGGAACAAAATTTTGTATGTAAATTATATTCATAAAGGTAAGTTGTGCACTACACTTTTTGGTCCTTTAAAAAGTGTGATAGTTTTAATATATGTCATATTGCCAAGCTACTAAAATGTCTAAGATGAATATACTATAATGAATTTCAAATTGAAGTATATGAAAACCAAGGCACATGTTCTATATGGCATGTACATGGCCATGCCTTTATCATTATCATGCAAATGGAAACTTAGTTTTTTGACCTCAAGTGACATCTCAAGTCCTTACTTGTGAGAGTGACTACACTTTCATGATGCTAATAAATGGAGGCAACATTGAAATTTTATGTAGATGAAAATGGCCCCATTGATATTGTTGCAAGGATGAAAGATAACATGCATTTCCTAAAAGAGAGAGCTTATTTATTGTACCTAACAACTTCACATTGGCCATGTAGCCAAATTAGACATAGTAATGTTAGTAAGGAATAAACTTCACCTTTCTATGGCACACATGGGTCATGTAGCCAAATTAGACACAATAATGGTAATAATAAATGGCTATAGCTTTCTATGGCACATAAGACTCCAAGGGTAGGTTGATGGTGGAGAACTATAAATTTGACGACCCCTTTAGTTATCCAATGAAGGAGGTACATTGATTATGACAAGCTTTATGTGGATAGTAAATGTTGTTCACCATGGAGATTTTACATAAGCAAAGCTTTATGGTAACCTTTATGTAGATATAATGCATTTTAAAATATGTGGCTTCTTTTATTAGATATAAGTTTTCTTAATAAAAGAACTCCTATTTTAAAAGATAGGATTTGTTAGTGTATAAGCTCCTAGCCATTGAAATGAAATGTTATATTAAGTATGACAATCTTTATGTAGATGCCCTAGATGTTCATTATATTCATATAGTCATTCTTTTTATAGCTTGTTTACAAATGATACTCTTGAGGAGATCATGAAGAGAGTGTACAACAAACATATTGTGGCACACAAATTGCAGGCTATTAATATCACCAACACACCAATGAAGAATGATGTGGTTACTATATTCCGAGCTACATTCATATAGTCATTCTTTTCATAGCTTGTTTAGAAATGATTATCTTGAGGAGGTCATGAAGAGAGTGTACAACAAACACATTATGACACAAAAATTACAGGCCATTAGAACCACCAACATAAAAGGGAAGAATGATATGGATATACCTTACATGTTTATGAGTGTACTTGGATGACCATGGGCAGTGATGATTAACATCGTTGTTAACATTGTGTCAATTGAGTTTGTGTTGAGTGATATTTGCTATGTATGCAACCTTGTAGATATTGGTATCAGAGGTTTGCTATTATCTTCATAATGTCATATTAACAAATATATTGCCCTATAGTTAAAGACAAGGAGATATTTTGATAGACCAAGATATGATATTTAAAGCCCATGTTTACAGCCTTACATCATTAATTAGGTTTATCGTACTAGATTTTAGACCATATCCATCTTTCCATAACTCATTCGTATGGGTCTAGAGTTTTGGTTGTTGGCTCATACCAAATTGCACAATTAAAGCAAGTGTTTCACTACACGTGGTCTTCAAGCTATGTATTCATAAAATTGATTTTATATTGTACCATGATAATGACCAAACCTCTTGTTCGATGGCATAAGGTGGTGAGTGCATGTTGAAACTATCAAGAGTAATAGGTCATTATTTTTCAATCCAAGTATTCAATGCCTCCTTTGGATCTTGCAAGAAAACAAATAGTGGACTTCACTTTAATTTCACATCCCCTATCAACTAGAATTACAAACATCTCAGCACTACCAATGTCAAAATGAAATGAGACATTCCTAGAAATGTGGACAATTGTACATTGTATTCTTGCATCATTCATGCATGATGCATTCTATAAACTATCTCTATTGGGCCACCATCTAAAAAAATAAGCTTGGAAACATTTAATGCATCCTTTGGAGCTCCAAAAAGGAGGGGGCTATCGAATAACTTCCTATGGCTTTAACTTCAATGACATTGGTATGAACCCATCCCTAAATAGGCTCAAGAAGGAAGGTTTGTTCATTGTTAACCAGTGATTGTCAAAGGATTAATCTTGCAACAATGGTGATCTAAATCAAATTTAATATCTAGTTTAGGTTGATTCTTGCAATAACTAGTTCCAAGCTCACTATATCCTTGGGGTCAAAGTTCACTTACTCAAAATAATCAACTCACACTTGGTTCATAGAGAGTGGAAACTCCTTCCATGATCTAAAGGACTAATAGTCTACCATAACATTCCCCTAAAATGAGTTGATCATGGGGTTCTATCATGAAGCTAGTATATTAACCAACTTTTTAAGAACTTAGAAAGTTACCCAACTAATTGGCCTCGTCAATCTGTATAGAGTACATTCATTGAGGATGCACCCACCCACTTTCTAGCCAATGTACATGAGGAAATCTTTAGTTTTCTAAGCACAAGATGCTACCAGTAACCACACTGTCTGAAACATAAAAATAATTTGTTGGGCTAAATGCTTGACAACAAGGACACACACTATCTAAAACATAAAAGGAATTTGTTGGGCTAAATGCTTAACAACATGGACATTGGACAAAACTTCTATTCTTTCAAAAGCTTCAACCTCCTTGGATGAATTACCTCTCACATAGTCATCTCACACTCCGACTCCAAACCAACCAATCATCCTTTCTCTTTGCCCCAAGAAAATAAAGAATAAAAGACTAGCTTTGTGTTATAGTTAATTCACCAACTTACCTTCCTATGTTGTAGTCAAAATCTTGAAGGCTCAAATATGATTCCATGCTCTAACCAATAGTGTTCACAAGCAAACACCTTAACTCCTTCACATCCACATTGAGCATGCTCATGTTGAGAGAAGAAGAAGGAGAACTAAAAGAAGTAGAAAGCTTCACCTCACTGCATCCCTCACTCTATCAAAAACTCTTCCTCACACATAATCTCAAACTCTTACCAAGATGGGATGAAGTGAAGAGAAGCAAGAGATAGAGAAGAGGTTCACTATCCTAACTTCCTCACTCATGCACACACTTGCACCCTCTCTCCCCTTCACTCTCAAGCAATGGTTGCACAAGATGGAAGAATAAAAGCAAGATGAGTAGTTGCTCAAAGGTTGCACACACCTGAATAGCTTGCTCCATTCGCTTTCAAGCATGCATTTCCATGTTTTTTGGGTGCTTGACCCACTTTGTGTAACCAACCCTCCTCTTGATGCATACTTCTACCTTGGGTTAGTTGGACCTAGTTTATGATGAAAGTGAATAGATACAATGTTGCATCCCTCACAACCATTGCAGATTGACAAGTTCATCCACAAGAAATATTATAATTTGCATAGATGTGAGCCCATGTCTCACAAAATAGTAGAAAAATAATATGATATCCATAAATAAAATGCTAGTGCTCAAAATAATTTACCAAAGCATGAAAAATAATAGCTCTTCCAAAATTAAATCTTGGCACTTGAGCTTTTACTTTTTCCTTCCAAAGTTTCAATTAATGGTAACCCCCTCCTAGACAAGTGCCAATCCCTTGGTGTTGACAGTCGAAGGTAACATGTTGTAGCTTGCATCATAGACACAAAAAGTTGGGATGTCCATGATGAAGGGATCCTGCTAGAGGAGAGGTGGTTGTTATTGATGACAAAGAAATCATTATTGTTGGTGCTTTGGAGAATGATAGCTAAGGTTTGGAAAATAGAGCAATAGTAGCATGTTTGCCATTATGGTTATGGGCTGATTTCATGACTGAATACCGTATGCTCTTTTGACAGATGACTTGGCCTTTACACTATTGTGGTTGGTTATGCTATGCACTTAGCTATGAGTCTTTTTCATGTGGGAGCTTCTGCATCCCTAGTTGGTGCTTGTGTGCTTCCCTCTCCAGTGAGGATGAAAGAGTACTTGCAACAACATGCTTCTACCACTTGTGCTTCTACTGATAGTTGTCTTGATGAGTAGGTTCCCTATGTTGGGACAGCCCTCGACTCCTTGAGCTCCGTGGATGCTATGGATAGCCCTATTCATGATGACTTGGATTCCTTGTCGTCTTCTACAGATTCTTCTTCTACATATGTATGCTTCCATTGTGGGAAGCTTGGGCATGTTAAAAGAAAATGTTTCAGATGGATTAGAGAGCAGCAGAGACAGAGACGGAATCGACATTAGTAGAGAGTCAGAGATACATGAGATGCAGCGGGTGTTACCACTGTTACTAGTGGTGAGGTACATGTTGTTACCCATGATGATGCAGTTGAGCATGTACTCCTGTCATCTAGTTTTTCTACAACTTTCTTGCTCAGTGATATGGTATACGCCTCAGATTGGCTATTGGATTCTATGGCATCTTGTCATGTTACTCCACATAGAGCATGGTTCTCTACTTACAAGGAGTTTGATGGATGCATTTCTTTGGGCCTTGAGCAGACTTATGCTATTCTTGGTATAGGAGACATACACCTAGGTTTGCCTAATGGGACTTCTCTTATGCTTAGGGATATTTTACATGTTCCCATGCTCAGTAAGAGCTTAATTTCTGTCACTTAGTTGCATGATGCAGGTTACTCTATTTCTCTTCAGGATAGGTCATGGAAGATCTGTCGTGGTTGCTTGGTTTTGGCCAAAGGTTCTAGAGTTGGTTCTCATTACCCAGTGCATGTCTCTCATGTGAGAGATTCTATGGTTGCAGTTATCCAGATACCACATGTATTGCTATGGCATTATTGCCTATGCCATATGCACCACAGAGAGATGGAGATCTTGTCTTGTTTAGACTCATTGCTGCCTCCTATGTCACTTACAGATCTTGATGCTTGCCCTGATTGTACTCTTGGTCCTTGCAGATCCCCCTTGGCTTACGGCAATCATACGAGGCATGCTCCTCTAGATCTTGTCCATTGTGCAATTTATGGACCTATGCCTTCCCAGTCACTTGGTGGAGCATCGTACTTTGTGACCTTTGTTGATCATGCTACCCACCGTGTTTGGGCTTTTCCCTTGGTGCAGATTGAGGATGCTACAATTATGCTTGACAGGTTTATGGATTCTGCTGGCAGTAGGCCTAGGTGTTGCAAATGGATTATGAGAGTCATGCTCTCTCTCCCAGCTTTCAGACCTTTTGTCAGCAGTATGGCATTGATTTCTTTTGCCCACAGTATTATGGGATTGCTCATGGCATGTGCCTGACCTTACATGCAAAGGTTTCTTCTGTGCTTATCACAGCTAGCTTATCTTATGGCTTTTGGGCTGAGGTTCTTATGATGGCAGGCTACTTGCTTAATAGGACACAATGTCTAACTTTGGATGGTATTACACCACACGAGGCATGGAGTGGCATGAGATCCTCCTATGATTACTTGAGGATATTTGGCTGCCAGGCATTTGTATGTATGCTGGATATGCCTATGTCTCACGCAAATGTATCCTCCTTGGTTATGGAGATGGTGACTTTCAGGTTTGCAGGTTATGGGATTTGGATGCCCAGCAGGTTATAGCAGTCGTCATGCTGTCTTTTATGAGACGCAAACATCTCTCAAGTCTCTTGATGCACATTCAGTGCGCTTTATGGTTGATGCTACAGCCGTATGTCAGTCTTCTGCTTCACTGAGGCCGCATACTATCTTAAGACCCTATTTGACATGTGTCTAGGATGCTAGCCCTTCTTCTATGATTGACTTTGGAGAGTCTATGTGCTCTCAGCTGTCTCCTATGCGCTACGTTGATGCTATGCGCTACTTTGATGCATATGCATTACAGCCTTGCACTCATGAGTTGTGCTTGCTTCATGAGAAGCATTCTTAGATTGCTCCGGTGTATGGAGCCACATGATTTCTTGTCTCCTAGATGTCATGGACTCCGGGATGCTAAAGTCTTCTTTCGTAGAGGTTTCTGCTTATTGCTGCACAGCTCGCTTTCTGATTGGGCATTGGGTGAGATGTCATGATTCCTCACCTTGTCTCTTTTCCTTTTTCTTTGTTTTTCCGCTCCTTGGCCCATTGGCATTTTAGTGGGAGGTTGTTGGGATAAAAGGCCCTTGAGCCTGCCCATATACAGTTACCACCCATATTCTTTATTCCTATATATGAGATATTGCAATAAGGCTGTCATATTATCCTTGACAGTACCTAAATTGTGTGTGCTCTTCTCTCTCGCATCTTCCTCTTCTCATTCTCCACTGCCTTTGCATACCCTTCAAAAACTTGGTTTCCGTACCATGGATTAAAAGCTTGATTTCCCTACATGGTTTATCTTCTCAATGCCAGTGGTAGCAGGGCCTATTTACACCTTCAAGTCCACCACATTATCTATTTTACTCATAGAAGCTATTATGATGGAGTTCTTGTTGTAATGAGATTGCTTATTTATAAACTACCACTTGCACCTTGAATTGACTTTTGTAGTGCTAGGATTTTGCAAAGTTTGTGGCTAGTATTTCAATTATCTCCTCACATGCTTTTGAAGCTCCTTTTCCCATCTTCATGATTGCTCTAGTCTGTGCCTAACAATTTTCATCTACTTTCCTTGTTGAGAGCAATGATTGTGATCTTTCTTACTTTGCTTGGATTGTGAATTGTACAACATGTGCTCTAGATGTAGCATTTTGATCTTGTACATTCTCCATATCTTGCAAATTTATCCTCATTTTTCTATTTCTTTATTTCTCTCCTCAAGCTCAACTTGAAGACCATGGAGTTACTAAGTTGAAAACTGTGAAAACTCTTTTTGTGTGTCCCCTGATTTCATTCGATTTCAATTGTAGTTGTTATCTTTCTTTAACTACCTTAGCCTTGTTCTTCTTGAGCTCTTCATATGTGTATTCTAACATGTTGAGATTTTTTGCTATATGGGTCACTTTGCTACTACATTCCTAATGAGTTGGCAGTTGACTATGCAAGTTGTTGCTTGCATTAGATTCTACATTCTTCTAAGAGTTCTTGAGATGCCTTCATCTTGATGGATATGAAGAATAAGCTTGGACTTCTGTGTATGGGTTAGTTGCTATGAAACCTCAAGGTCCATGTCTACACTTCCTTCCAACTCCAAGCTAGATTCCTCTAATGTTGTTGGAGCATCAAAAGATAAGTCTTCATCTTTCCCAATCCTCAATAATTCAAGGTTTGGAACAAGGTCTCTAGTGAGAGATCTAAATTGTTCAAGGTCTAGGACCTTTAGTGATCTAACCATTCCCTATCATTTTTAACTCTAACAATATCGACATCTATGATAAAGCTTCCAGCATTAGAGGGCTTAGGATTAGACCAAGTTTGCTTTATCATTTGGCCATCAGTATCATTGTTTTAATGGACCCATCTGCAGGGTCCTCACTATTATATTAGTTTGGTTCATCTTTGTCCTCACTTTCTTCTTCATTCTCTATCTCCTTTTCCTCCATGAGTGAGGTGAAGAGTTTATTGTGGTAATCAAATAGTAGTGGATGGAACTTTTTCCATTGCCAAGTTGAGCTAGTGAGAAACTCCTCAAAAGTGAATAGATTAGCTTCATTTGTTTTTATTACCAAACTTCCTCAACATCACACTACTGAGATTGTCACAATGCAATGTGACCTTCCTCTCTAACTGTATACCCAAGTCATGTAGGAGGAAAGAAGGAAGCCAATACCTTTATTCATGGTAGTGTTTTCAATACATCACTAGAATGATAATGAACAATTGAGTGTCTTATGTCTTTGAAACTTTTTAGAGTTCTCTTGAATTTGTAATTATCTGAGCATAACTACTTTGTAGCCCATAACGTATATTCACCATGAAGGTTTTTTTGACTCTTGCTTTAACTTCTTGAGTACGTTTTATTAATGACATCCTATTTATTTTGAAACTCTTCTCACTTGACACTAATGGCCCATGTGATACCCCAAGGACCTCAAAGAACTTCCATTTCATGAGCGTCATATTCCAACTATTGTCAAATGATTCTCAAACTTCACCAAATACCCTTCCCAAACTTCACTTATTGTCAGTAGGTTAAGTTTTTAACTTACTCTAGTTAGGTTACATATTTAATTTGATTACAAATTTTTTTGAGAAATAGCCATTGATTCAAACACTTTATTTTAAGAATAGATTATTATATTTATTTTTATATTTTTTCTATGTTTAGCAGCTAGGGACTTTTCTCTTTTGAGCTTCTCACTTTTTTAATTTAGGTAATAATTTTGTATTATGCAAATATTATTGTCAAGAAATGAAAGAATTTTTGTAATATACAAATATTAATATTTTTAAATTGCTCTTTTGTTGTACGCCAAATGAGGATGCTTCCTACACAAGAGGTTGAAATTGAACTCACACACCCTCACTCATAGTCACACACCTTGATATGATTGGACATTTTAGTTGAGTTAATATAAGAACTTTCTATTAACTTGAAATATCTAATCACACCAAAGGCTAGCTTAAGTGAAATACCATGAAGCCATTATCGAACCTTTCAAGTCTTGACTAGAATGCATTAACATCAAGAATAAGCTATTGTCAATGATACTTGCATAGAAATAGAGCTAATGACCCAAAAAAGGGGGAGGGAGGGCATAAGAGTCTACTAACCAAAGATCATGGACAAGAGAAAAGGACAATTGTGAGAGCTCTAGAGCTTGGCAGCATAAGCGGCATACTATGGCTTTAAATACATGAGACTTAGTCAAAATTTTCTTGCACATTGTAGCAACTTCTCATCCATTGAGAGCCTCGAAAAACTTTCATGGACAACTATACTCATGATGCTCCAAATTATCCTAATTATTAAACTCTAGCTATATCAAAGAGGGTACTTATGTGCATGTCTCTAAAAAGCATAGTTTTGGATGTGATCATTCCATCACCAACCATTTGTTAAGCTCACGCCAGCAACTTTTTGATCTCTATGCAATCCCCAAAAAGGTGAGCAATCAACTCAAAATGTGTCTTGAAAAGACTCATTCATAAATGTAGATAGTTAATCTTGTCTAGGCAATCTTTGCAATGATTCACCATGGTAGAACATTGATGTGATGGTAAGGGGTAGTCCAACACACACACACTTGAGCTTGCGCTTACATTGCCTCAAAGTGCCATGGGGAAAGGAGTGTTGCCAATCTACTGTGTTTTAGAGAAAGACATCATGCTTAGAAACTTCTAAGTCATGCCTCTTCTTGCATTCAAGGATTAGCTTACCTGATGGACGAGCCAAAATTTGGACAGGGTTGGCATTTGATCAAAAGTGAAGGATAGGGAAATTATCCTCAACTTAACTGAACAAATTTGCATTCTTGCTTTCACAATTTGAAAGGGGATTGTATGGGTGATAACCTTGATCACACCAATGACCATATGCTATGATTAGGGTACTTAATCACACCATACGACCATATGATAGAGGAGAAAAGAGAGAAAGACCAAGTGTGAGATGACAAAAGAGAGGTAGGGAGAGAGTGTGTGTGAGTGAGAAATAGAGACTAAGAGACAAAGAAAGATCATGCATGTTTCTTTTTTAAATGTTAGCATCATTTATGGGATGTTTGCACCAAATGTGTCATTTATATGATACTCCTAGAGTTGTGTCACATATGGGACACTTACCATCGCATAAACAACATGTCACTTTGACCATTGCTTAAGCCATAAGCAAAGGCGACATCACTTTGCATCTTTTATGCAATGAAATTGGCATTGTTGGTAAACACAATTGCTGGAGCAAAATGAAGCCTCATCCAAGTGTGTCAACAATCTAGAACTATGTTAATGATGTTTGGAGGGCTTGATCCATATCCATGCATTACAAGAAATACAAAAAATTGCAAGAAATAGACATGAGTGGCTATATTTTGACCATAGTTTCATAAAAAGGTAATATGAAATATACTTATTGAGTGAAAATTGTTAGTTTTCTCCAACTTCATGCTTGCATCAGTCCGAGCTATGAATATTGTTCTGTATTTATGAGAAAAATAATTAAAAATAAAAAATGCATAAATATACTTTATAAATATGAAAAGTATACACAATAGTGGAAATTTAAAAAAGGTCCCTCGACCTAATATACATCAAAATACACTCATAAAACATCAAAAACATCAAGAAAATTCAAAACTATGTGCAAAAACAATGGATTGGCAACACGAGAGTAGCCTCAATGCCACATGTTGCTTCTAAAACCAATTAAGCTTTAAATGAATCAATATTTACATGCCATGGTGTTAATATTGCTATCATTTATGCATCCTTAGGACAATTATATTCTTTTTTTGTGGCCAAAGGAGTACTAAATGGGAGATCTTACACACACACATATATATATATATATATATATATATATATATATATATATATATATATATATATATATATATATATATATATATATATATCACAATTAAGCTGTGGTAGAAGTAAAAACGGAGATATGGAAGCTTAAACTCAAAAATTGCTCACACAAGAAGGAGATCTGTCATTTATTTTACATATTATACATTTATAAGGTAAATAGCCTTAATCCTTGGCCTTCCTCTCTCAATTCAGATCATCCTTGCATCCTTGGCCTTCCTCTCTCAAGTCAGATCATCCTTGCTACCATGAGTTTGGGGAAGCTTCATCCCCACAAGGAACAACTTGAAAAAGTGGTCTTAGTTAACTTATAAGGTCTTGTAGTAGAATTACTAGCATCAATTTTGGATAGCCACTTATGTAAAATATCTCAAACCAAAGTGAACTAGTGTCACACTTGGTTCAAAGAGAGTCAAAAATGTGGGTGAGTGAAATGCATCAACCCCTCTATCCATATGGTAAAGTCTCACTTGGGTCCATAAATGACACTAAGTCTGATCCTAGGATGACACTCTAGGACAATCAAACATTTTAACTCTTTTCTAAATTTCCCAATCAAATGCTTCTTTATTAGGACACCTCTCAGCTAACTAAAATCACCCTACCATAGGATGATGAACCCATTGAAGATTCACCCACATACTTCCCTCAAAGGCATAGTTTTAGTTTTCTAATTAATCATACCATAATTATGTTTTACACATACAACTAGCTTCCTTAATTAACTCATTAGAGATACATTCTTTTAGGTATTATTTGTATAGACACAAATGCAAGTAAACATAATCTTTGAGAAACATGGATTTTTATTTTAAGAAAAATGGGTACAATCAATGCTTTATTCCATCAATTCTAGTTTGTAAAGTGAACTCTATCTATATAGGTAAACCATCAATCAAACCTCTACTAGCATCAAGGCCTTCCAAGAGACCTATCTTGAGCTCTTAGGGGGTTAGACTAGTCCTAGTACACCTAATGAATTACAACTAGATCTTGCCGACTCATTGGCATCTCCTAGCAAGTGCCTACAAAGAGGCCTCTTGTGTTCAGTGCCACTCTTAGCATCCAAAGCAAATAATCAACTCCTTGGTGAAAGAGTCCCATGGTGACTAACCTTGGGAGACGTCAAGCACGCTCCTCAAAATCAGCTTGTGTTGGTAGAACATGACTTAGAATATGCAAATAATCAAACAATCATTCCAATGAATCAACCAATTATTGCAATACAATTCCATGCATAGGAATCCATTTAGGTGCTTTATCCTCTAGCACAGGGTTCTGTTCATCTTTCTAGAGGTCATAAACTTGAAACTAGCCTTAGCCTATCCCTCTTAGAAGGGAATCAACCCTTTGAATCCTGATGGCTACCTTAATTAGTCTAGCTCTCCCTCTGAAAGGTTATTCATTTCAAAACTTTTGCCATTCCAAGGATTAGGGTCTTATTTCAACCTTATTCCCTAATTCCCAATCTAAATAAACTAAGATCCATTGCAAAGTTTGTCCCACGGTCTAGAAGTTTACCTTTCTAGTTGAATCTTGGAAGAATTCTTTTTAATTCATAGATTAGATATTACTTCAATCAAACCTTCCCTAAATTATGCAAGAGGATGATATCCTGCCTACCTTAAAATCTCTAAACAAAAGGAATTCTCAACAAGTATAACTTTGGCTACCTTGATCTAGTTGGGGTTAAGTTTTCCTAATTGTTCCTAAGTACATATAATAATTACATGAAAGTTATAATGTATCCTTATTATAATAGATTTTCATACAAACAAACTAGAGTTACAATGTATAATTTAGATGCTATCAATGGCACCTAACCTTGGATCAACCTCATTTTCTTATGTAATTCCTTATCTAGCTCTTGCACCTCTTCTCTTGGGAGCTATCAGGAACCACAAACTTTTCTATGCATGCTCCTTACTAATCATTGTAGTGCTCGCTACCTAGCTTGTGCATCCTTCAAAGTAGAACTTTGACAAAGGCAAAAAGAAGTGATGTGGCTTGGCAAAAGGGACTACTTTTGGCGCATGATTACAAATAGGAGTAGGAAATTGAATTGATACTTTGGATTAGGAAAATATGTTTTTTTCAATGCATTCCAATATAGATTAGGATAAGAATTTGGAGCTTAAGTCATAGATAAGAAATTTTCTTCTCGAATATTTGGACGATCAAGATGAGTGGTGGGGAAAATAGGTACAAATGAATATTAATAGAGGTTTTGAGATAGGGAGATGATGAGCTTGAGTATGAATAGGAGGGGGAAAAGATCAATGAGGATGGTGGGAATGAGGAGAAGATAGATTGGTATAATTTTCCAAACCATGAGCCTTCGATGCTTTGTCTTTGATTTCTTCTCTCTCTCTCTCTCTCTCTCTCTCTCTCTCTCTCTCTCTCTCTCTCTCTCTCTCTCTCTCTCTCTCTCTCTCTCTCTCTCTCTCTCTCTCTCTCTCTCTCTCTCCCTAGTTTTTTTGCAAAAGAAGAGAAAGGAAAACAATCAAGCATTATGCTTCTACAAAGTCTATGTTATATAGCCTTTGCTAAGGCTTGATATTTAGTTTATTCTCTCTCTCTCTCTCTCTCTCTCTCTCTCTCCCCTAGTTTTTTTGCAAAAGAAGAGAAAGGAAAACAATCAAGCATTATGCTTCTACAAAGTCTATGTTATATAGCCTTTGCTAAGGCTTAAGATTTAGTTTATTCTCTCTCTCTCTCTCTCTCTCTCTCTCTCTCTCTCTCTCAGTTTTTTTGCAAAAGAAGAGAAAGGAAAACAATCAAGCATTATGCTTCTACAAAGTCTATGTTATATAGCATTTGCTAAGGCTTAAGATTTAGTTTATTCTCTCTCTCTATCTCTCTCTCTCTCTCTCTCTCTCTCTCTCTCTCTCTCTCTCTCTCGTGTCATCATCTGATCTAACACTCCTCTCTAAGTCATGTCTTCCTAATCATCTCTCTCTCACCTTGGCATAGTTTCCAACTCTAATCATCACCTCTCCCTCATTTGACGCATGATAGCACAAGCTTGTCTTCCTTCTTTGTTCTACTCAAGAAGGAAAAGTTGATGATCGTAAGGTTGAGGACAAATTTTATGCTATCAATGAGCTTGAGATGCATGCTCAAATCTATGTGTGTGTGTGTGTGTGTGTGTGTGTGTGTGTGTGTGTGTGTGTGTGTGTGTGTGTGTGTGTGTGCGTGCGTGCGTGCACGTGTGTAACATGATGACTTCCCTTTTGGAGATGATGATGACAAGGAGAAGGGGAAAATGTTTGAGTAAAATGCATTTTTTGAAATATTCTTAACTAAAAGTTTTAAGTTTTTTACTTTTATCTTAAGGCCCTTACTCTCTCTTATAAGACCTCTTTTACATACGATAATCTTATGCATTTGAAAATTCATGCATCGATCCTTCAGAGTTCAGGAGAGGGTGTGTACATAGTATAAACATCGTATGTTTTTATGATGATAGGGATGTTATATTCTCTCCCCCTTAAAGGAATTGTGATATTCTTATCTCGATAAAAACTAGGGGTGTGGTTTACATAAAGCTTCCTTAACAATCCAAGTGGTATCCTCTTCGAAATAATCCTTTCATTGGATGAGGTATTCTGCCAGTGTTTCATTTCTAAGGCTCTTTTTTTTTTACATCCCATATTTTTTCATGTTGAAGCTCAAAGACTTAGATATGCTTTCTAAAGCTTTGAGTGTGAATATGGAGTGTAGATTTAAATTAGTGAAGGTATAGGTGTTTTCTTAAAGCTTTTTTTTTGGATAGAGAGAGAGAGGGGGTGGGGAGTGTGGGAGCTCTCGCTCAATCGCCAAGACCCACGGATCGCTTATTGCTTCAAGGGTTCCAAGCCAAGCACTAATGGCTACCTCTCACATAGCCAACTCGCCGTCCATCTCTACGGGTGTAGTGAGCTTACCTCCATGCTCGATCGAATTACCTCCTCTCCCAAGCACTCCAATAGCTCCACGATCCAAGTGCAAGCCTCAAGCGAGCTCCATCCTCAAGCTCCCCACTCCAAGCTCCATTGCCGCAAGCAAGAGAAGAGAAGAGAAGAGAAGAGAAGAAGAGAGGAGAAGATGGAGAGCTTCTCCTCCCCCGTCCCTCACCCTCACACACTCACTCTCTCACACTCTCACACTCTCTCTCTCAAGCACAAACTCAAGCAAGCAAGCAAGAAGAAGAAGAACAAGAAGAGGAGAGCCACTTTTGGCCACACACAAGAATGAGCTTCTCATTCACTTTTCAACTTTATATATAAAACCCTAAATCCCTTTTGGGCCGTCATCCCCCTATCCCTTACATGGTTGGCCGTGGCCTAGGCTATTTTTCCCATTGTCTTCCTATCTTCCTTCCTACCGCTCATCTACCTTTAGAATTTGCACGGGTGAGATCCTGGCACTCATAAAATAAATCATGGTGCACCTTGCACTTTTTTACAGCAGTATAGACTCGGCTTTTTCTCATGCGCCTTTTTCCTTGATTTAGGACTTTTCTGCACTTCTTGTGTTTCCAGATTCTTCTTGGCACGCCTTCATCTTCTATTTCACTTTTACCTTTGCCTTGTTTTCTGCTTTAGATTTTCTAGCTTTTCCATCTTGTTCGTTTGAGGGTTAACATTACCCCCCTCCGAGACGAGTGCCAGTCCCATGGCACTCACCATTGTAGGTAGCAAGCTTTAGTATGCACCAAAGATGTGGGTGGCAAGGACGTCTATGGTTGCCTTGGAGGATTTCTAGTGGTGGGGCGGATGAAGGTCGTTGGGGCCACTTTATTAGCGTGGGTAGTGGTAGGGTTGTCAGAGTTGGGGATAGGGCTATTCGTTGTTGGGAATTGCACTGGTGTGGCACAGGTGGTGGTTTGTGGGGATTCTGGCTAGGATGATTCTTTGGTGGGTGTGCATGATGGGAATGAACAAGAGTTCAGAGTTGAGTTTTGATGAAGAGCTGAGATGACACTTTTGTTGGAGTCTTCAATACCTGCATTTGAAAACCTTGCAGATGTGGTCTCTCCCTGGGGGTAGTGCTAGTCTTCTTATTGTGCACAAGACATAGTCTGATTAGTTTGGGAGATATATCAAACTCTAAGCAAGCCGAAAGTATTGTCCTGCACTTGAGGACCCAAACTGTGTATAGATTGTGGTGCAGATATTATGTGAGTGCATGTGCATACTTAGATAGTATGTGGTTAGGAGATTGCTGGTCAAGTTCCTCCTAGAATTGTGTGGATGAGGCGAGGGTTCAATGGGGTGGAAAAGATTGTCGATCTTGAGGAGAAGTACACTTGAAGGATTCTTGAGACATTATTTGTGCTTTTATCAACCGGATGTAGGATAATTGAGCTCATTGATGCCAAGATTAGATTTGATCGGGTAGTGGGGGCCTTCGATGTCGGTGGTGGTTGATCACCATTGTTGAGTATACCTGAAAAAGGAAAAAGGAAGTGCGCTACCTGGGGGTGCATCTCCCTCACTGCGCAGTGTTGCATGGTGTCCATACTAGTAAAACTGGGAGTTGGGTCGAACCTCAAGGAAGCGTGTGGTGTTGTCCCACACTTGAAGACCTAGTTTGTGTACATGGGAGGTGTTGTGGGTGTCACTTAAGGAGATAGATCTAACTATAGGTGAGCACAAACTCCTAGGTGTGTCCTACCTTGATGTGCCCTAAGTGCGAAGTGGAGGGACAGGAAGGGCTAGGGGATTAGGCACGAAGCTAGCTAACCCATGCCACCAGTCATGCCTAACCTGAGGGCCCCTAGGTGCAATGTTTGTGGCACTCTGATATACATGGAAAAGCTCATTGTTCCTTTCCTTTTACTTTGTGTGAGTCTTTGTTTGTATGCTCATTCTCTTTTTTTTTTCTTCTTTCTTTCTTGCTTTTTTTTTTTGAGATGCATTGGAAGGGGGCACTCTAGACATCATTCTGATGCTCTACAGTAGTTACATTCCAGGGAGGCCTAAGAGATTTACCAAGGAATGCATGGCTCCACAGAGGGGCTTGGTTCCTACACTCGTTAGTTTGTTTGTTGATTTGGTTTAGAGTCAGGCCCTTCTTTGTGAACCGGCTCCAATGGCTCCTGTTGAGGCACCTGCATTTGCTATTTTGGCTCTGCGAACCGCTAGTAAGGAGCGTTCCCATGAGGTTCATCTAGTTGAGATTAGGGGAGCACATTGCTCCTCTATTCCTAAGCCAGTGTTAGGCTTAGGTGTCATGGTATGGAGTCCATGTTACAGCGATGTGCCAGCTTATAGACTAAATCTTTGATTCCTTCTTTAGTAGAGTAATCTCCTCCTCCCTTTTGCCTTAGTAGTTCTTCCTCCTCTTTTGGCATTTGCTTGCACCTTCTTCTAATCTCTTCGATTCCTTCTCCATCCTTTGCAACTCTCTATTTTCTTTGGAGGCGGATCGAGTTCTTCTTCTGGGGGTTTTGAGAGTGTGACTTGATTTTTTTCTTTTTTCTTTTGCCTCGCTGCTCACGAATTGTCCTCTTGCTCTCTTGTTGTTGAGATGGTTGGTCATTCTCCTTCTTATTAGTAACTCTCTCCATGTTGTCCTACTATTCCTTGTGGACTTTGTCTCCCTCTTGCTCTTGGATTGGTGACAGCTCACCCCCAACATATTATACACATCCCTCCTTAGGTGTTTCTCAATCCTGCTACTGGCTAATAAACCTAGGGCCTTCTCCACCATCGCAGGGCTTAACTCCACCTCTACTCGACGAGCTTCTTTTCCTCTTCTTACTGTGACCATGACACAATTTGTTTTGGCATCAGAGCTCCTCAAAAATTCTGGGCACTTGCTGTAATCGATAGCCTGCCCAACCTTCTCTACATACTTCTGTAGACTGCACTGGTCTAGGAGTTGTCTTACAGTTGGCTCCTCCATGATGGCGTCTTTTAGGTTTAGGGTAAGCTTGAATGTAAACTAGTTGAAACCCCTCGCTTCCACCATTGAGCCGTACTTTTCTTGCTATTCTACCATGAATGGGAGCTTGCCACCTTAATCTTGCCTGGGATGTAGAGTTTGAGCAAGAGTAGCCAATGACTATGCTTTGGGCCATGCTCAAATGCGTGTGCTTTCTATAGGGGGACTTTCTCTTCTAGCAACGGGGCTTCCATCATGGCTCTTTATTCTTAGTATTTATGCCGCTTTCCCCATAATGGTTCTTTGAAGGGTTGGTGGTCTGGTGGTGACTTGGACATTGAACACTTTCGTACAGAGACCTGTGTCAACTTGCATTCACTTGGCAACTTGTGAGAGTACATGAAAGTCATATGCTTCAGCCACCATAATGAACAAGTGTAGCTCAAAGAGACATCACTTATCTGAATCCCATGGTGTTGACTTCGATGTACATCACCTGCGCTTGATTATCATTGCTTGTGTGTGTACTGGCTTTGTTTTTTGCTTCTTCTTCTTTTGTATTATACATACACAGTCACAAAACTCGTTTATTTATATACATGTTTATAAAACCATGTCACTTCGTGAGGATAAAAACCAATTGTATATCTTAGAATTATACTGGAGTGTGGCACACACATCCAGTACTCGTGGCAGCTTACTCAATATCAATAGATATTTTGCAATATCGAGTAGCACGGTACCTTGACTGAGTCTACTTGCAACATGTAGCTCCTCCTCAGTGAGAACCTTATCAGCCAAAGAGTTCTCTTGGCTAGTTCCAGCTAAGTCTGTACCCTCAATGGCAGTCAGTACTCAAAAGGAAGTTGGCACCACGTAGGTTGGGTCTCTTTGAGACTGCCATTTGGCCAATCGCTCCTCTGATACCGTCATAATCTAGGCTCCCAGTTCGGCCATTGTAACACGGTTTTCAAACCAAGGTTTTTCAAATTGACTTCAACCCTCTGATTGTTGCTTTAGTTGCTCTATCTCTAAGAGATTTGGTTGGCAAAACTCTTCATTGAAAGTCACATTTAAGCACAGTTCCTCGGCCTCCTCGTCAAAGATGAATTGCATGCGTTTATGTAGGATCTTGTCATAGTGCTCATTAAGATATTCTTGCTCCTCCCAAGATAAGGGAAATGGAAAGTATTCCTCAAGTTGCTTCTTAGGGAATGTGCCCATGTTTGCGAGGACGTAGACCCGTGCAAATAATTTGAGTTTAGCATCCCACTTAGTCAAGCACTCTGTGACACTTCTATATTCTATGAAGGCTTGCTCGATTGCTATCTCATGCAAGGTTCTGAGAGTTTCCCTAGGCTTTAGCATAGTTGGGGGCTCAGGCCTAGAGGAGCAAGATTGGTCAATGCTAGGGTTGCTCATATTCTCAAGGTTTTCATGTTTCTCCTTAGGCCTTACTGCTATTGTATCATGGTCCTCCTCGAATGTGACTGGTATAATCTTGTCACCTTGTTGTGACAGTGTTGTATCCACTCTTGATTGGTCAATGCAAGTTTCATTGTCGGTGGATTGAGTGTTGCAAGCAACCGTTGATGGTAATGGTTGCTTTGACTTATCAAAACACATGAATGTGTCTAAGGTTTCACCGCTGTTAGGAGAGATGGCAATGGGTTCCTTAGTGGGTGGACTCAATGCTTTATTCCCAAGCCCTTCCATGCTCTTAGTCTCCGTCTTCTTAGTGTCCACAACCACTTGTAATTGCCATTGTTTTTGCTGTCTTCTCCTCTTTTTCTTGGTCAATGAAGGTGTATCCCTTAATGACTCATGAACCTGAACTAGGTTAGCCGTTGATGTGCTTGGTTGGGCCTCATCTTTCTCTTTCTCTAGTGTGTCCTCATGGGACATAGTTGCGGCCTACTGCTGGACAGCCTTGCTAGGTTGATTGGTCAGATGCACCATCTCCTTGGCCACATCTTCGAGAGGTTTCTCCTCAAGCCTAGGCTTTAGATGCTTTGACAATGCTAGAGGTATCAAGGATGTTGGTTGCGACACCTCATTCACCACTGAATGGCTAAGGACACATTCCGCAAGAGGCATCATCACGGCCAAAGGCTGTGACTGATGTCATTCCTGATTGGAAGTAGTAACGGCTAGTTCAGCGAGCTGGCAACTATTGGTAGGCTACAGTGTTAAGTCCTTAAGCAGATTAGAAGTGGTCATGTCTTTTGTCACCCTTTGCGCATTCACCTGTGCAGATCGAGCATTAGTTGAACTAGTCACGATAGATTGTGCATATGCATATCCTTAGGCTGAGAGTTAAGGGTGGTGTCATGCCCTGCATTTTGGACATTTGGAAGCTCAGATGGAGATAGAGATTGGGATTGCACTTTACGACTATTGTCGTGCTTCTTGTATCCGTTTAGGAAAAGAGGATGTAGGAGACTTGGGACTCCTAAGTGGCTTTGACAATGGCTGGATGATTTGCTCATGGCTATTAGATGATTTTGCCATTTGCTTTGTTGAGCAATTAACCTTACCATGAGCAATGTTGTGCCTATAATGCTCGTTATCCTCTTAGAAAATCAAAGGCTCCTTGGGCACTAGTGGCTTTTGTTCACACTTGCGAGGTACATATGGTATTCGCTTGTTAAGCATGCTAGGATAAGGGTCTACCCTTCAAATAGTCCTGTTTGGTTTCTGGATTTTTGTAAGGGGCTCAGTCACTCCAACCTTGTTGAGTGAAGACTTGGATTTTTGTCTAGATTTCCTCCTTCGCTTCTTTGCTTTTGACACGATATGGCCTTCAGTAAAAAGAGGTGATTTAGCAGGGGACTTTGGTACCCAAATCCATCGGTTACCTGCATAATACCCTTGAGCATGTAGCAACGCTTTGGATATCCATCGCGGCATTGTGCTGGCTCTCCATCGATGCCTTCGTCTATAAGGCTTGGGCTTCTTTTGTGGTCTTCTACGATATTTGTAAGTTCAAAGCATGTCCTTGGCATTGTCTCTTGACCTTCTTGTTTCAAGCATGGCCTCGCTTAGTGGTTCCCTCTGTTCAACATTCTCTTGTATCAACTCCTCCAATAAGTCCTTGCTCTCATCACTAGACTTTCATGGTATATCAAAATGTTCTATCCTTCCCTCGAGGTTTGATGAGGTCATCCTTACTAAAGATTGTGATTATCCTCACACCCGGTAGTGTCAAGTGTATCCTTTGTGCTACGTAATTGGCCTCACACTTGGTCGCCCTTTTAAAAGGTCATCTGAGGAGGGTTTCCTTCCCATAATTAGCACTATTTGGAGGAACATGGAATAGGATAGGAAAGCTTTCCGTTTCAATGGTTACAAGGATTTTGCACTTCCCCATAAGTGCTTGGGAGTGTCCACCGAAAGGACTAAGAGTTGCATTAGTTGGTGTGAGCTCTGGTTGGCCTAGTAGAGTCCATGCTTCATAGGTCAAGATATTAAAATCAGCTCCTTTGTTGATGAGAGCATCGACACAGTGCTCCCTTTTTGCGATGAGTTTGACCCTAAGATAAGTAGATGGTACTATGTCTTCGTCTTCTAGGTCTTGGTTTGTAAATTCAAGCCTTCTGATGCATACCTTTGAGTCCCCAATTACACGACCAGATGTGGATGAGATCTCCACTGATTTCCTGGGTCGTCTGTGTAGTGTCGTTCAAGGTGCATCTATCTTCAAAACTGTCATGTCTAGTCATCCTCGCAGTTGTAGCTTGAAGTTGTTGCATTCCGCCTTGACTAGATGCAATTTGAACACAATTTAGACATGTTTTGTGGTATGGCCTTTTTGCCCTTGTAGGCTAGATTAGCCCATTGAGGTTCTAGGATCTCTGTTTGTATGGGCTTTTGGTTGCTCTTTTGCAAGTGCGAATCCATGCTTGTGTAGAGCCATTACTACAACACGATCCAATTTGGAGGACCTGTACGGCGCACATTTTCTCTCCAACCTACTTGGGGGAGGTTTCTCTCCAACCTACTTGGGGAAGTTTTGAACTACTTGTTCTAGATTTCAACATAGTAATAGATCTATGATGTGCTTTTGGCTCTATGTGGTCTCTGGTCGTCGGCCGCCGAGAGTTGATTCTAGTACTAGGCCCAGAATCACCGTCACTCAAACAACTGTCGAACACTATACGATTTTGGCCTGCACAACAATAAATCACTTGAATCACACGATGTAGGTCACGGCCTATTGCCCGCACCTCCAGATAAAAGCTATGGGTAGAGGGGAAGAGTTGTATATACCTGGAATAGCAAATAAACTCCAAAATGCAAATCGGCAAGCAAATTAAACCCTCCTACCCTGTTATGATAGCAGAAACCCTGATGCTTATTTTTCTTATTTTTCTTTTTTTTTCCTATCCTAATGCATTCAAATCACAAAGTAAATACCTACACTATTCCAACATGCTTTTCCAAATCCAAAAAACCAAAAAAGCTACTTGCTAAGGAGATCGAATACCTCTTGAAACTCCCTCGCTTCCTACCTATCTACCTCAAGCACTGGTTCAGGGAAAACCCTACTTCAATGCTGGATTCAAAGTGCGTAAGCGCTCAAGGCTTGAATTTGTTGTCCTGGCAACGAAACCAAAATGTGGGAGCTCTCGCTCAACCGCCAAAACCCACGGATCGCTTATTGCTTCAAGTGTTTCAAGCTGAGCACTAATGGCTACCTCTCACATAGCCGACGCGCCGTCCATCTCTATAGGTGTAGTGAGCTTACCTCCATGCCCGATCGAGTTACCTCCTCTCCTGAGCACTCCGGTAGCTCCACGATCCAAGTGCAAGCCTCAAGCAAGTTCCATCCTCAAGCTCCCCACTCCAAGCTCCATTTCCGCTGAGCAAGAGAAGAGAAGAGAAGAGAGGATAAGATAGAGAGCTTCTCCTCCCCGATTCCTCACCCTCACACACTCACTCTCTCACACTTTCACACTCCCTCTCTCAAGCACAAGCTCAAGCAAGCAAGAAGAAGAAGAAGAGGAGGAGGAGGAGGAGGAGGAGGAGGAGGAGAGCCACTTTTGTCCACACACAAGAATGAGCTTCTCATTCACTTTTCAACTTTATATATAAAACCCTAAATCCCTTTAGGGCAGTCATCCCCTTATCCCCTTTTTTACATGGATGGCTATGGCCTAGGCCCTTTTTCCCATTGTCCTCCTATCTTCCTAGCTTCCTTCCTACTGCTTATCTACCTTCACAATTTGTACAGGTGAGAGCTCAGCACTCTTAAACTAAATCATGGTGCGCCTTGTGCTTTTTTACAACAGTATAGACTCGCACTTTTTCTCATGCGTCTTTTTCCTTGATTTAGGACTTTTCTACACTTCTTGTGTTTCCAAATTCTTCTTGGCGTGCCTTCGTCTTCTGTTTCACTTTTGCCTTGGCCTTGTCTTCTGCTTTAGATTTTCCAGATTTTCCACCTTGTTCATTTGAGGGTTAACAAGGAGAAAAAGAGAGAGAGAGGGAGAGAAGAGAAAGAAGAGGAGAGCAAGAGAAGGAGAGAAAGAAAAGAGGGAGAAATCTCAAGAGAGGAGAGAGAATGTTTAGAAAGAGAGGAAGAGAAAAAGGGTGAGAAGACAAAGAGAGAGAGAGAGAGAGAGAGAGAGAGAGAGAGAGAGAGAGAGAGAGAGAGAGAGAGAGAGAGAGAGAGAGAGAGAGAGAGAGAGAGAGAGAGAGATTATTGCACGGTAGATAAAATTTGAGCAAGGAGTAGAGAACACACAATAGATATGAGAAGAAAAGAAACTGATTTAATTGCAAAAAAATTGATATAAAGACATCTCTATCTACTCGTGTGCTTCCATTGTGAAGCTTAGATGGCGATCTAGACAAATAATAGGTAAAGAGCTTAAGGATAGCTAGAAGAACTTTGAATGGGTGAAGGATAGATTGACAATGGCTTTGGAGGGGTCTTTCTTTTATAGCATGGAAAGGTAATCTAGTTGGCATGTCCGACCGTATTAAGAGCCTTCCCTAGTCGACCAAGGAATATTACCTTTACTCTGTCAAGCCGGGAGCACTGTGCTAAGACCCCCATTAAGGAGGGCACTGACCCCCTTGAGACCCCTCAACTTAGGGCCATGGAAAAAGCCCTCGAATCCCAAAATAGGTGTTGCTAATAACTCCCACACACACTGCAACTCGATGCATTGTGCCTCGAGTTGCTACCAATATAACTACTCTATCTAACCCAAAGGCCAGATCCGTCACCTTTTTACCATTTGGTCATATATATCTCATCAGGACATACAAGTTAAGACCCAACCAATGTGTGTGCTCACACATGAATTCTCCTCATAATGGGGGCAATACAACTTAGAGCACTATGGATCATCAGTGGCACCTTATGAGGGTGGGCCATTGAGCATATCTAACACCTAGTTGAATTAGTTTTAAAATTTTCCATCTATTTAATTAAAATTATTGCATGTGAATGATTTAAGATGAACAAAGAAAGGAAAGAGAGAAGAGGAGGAAAGAGAAGAGAGGAGAGAGAAGAGAGGGATGAGAGAGTAGAGAGAGAAGAGTATAGAGTATAAAGGAGAGAGAGAGAGAGAGAGAGAGAGAGAGAGAGAGAGAGAGAGAGAGAGAGAGAGAGAGAGAGAGAGAGAGAGATTTTATGAGAAAAAATTGGGAGGAAATGAGAAGAAACAATTTTGGGGAGGAAAGAAAAATCTAGAGAGAGAGAGAGAAGAGAGGGTAGCCCAAAGTAGAGAGAGAGGGTAGCTAGAGTGAATAGTAAAGAGAGAGGGTGCATAGAGAAACTAGAGAGGAGAGAGTAGAGAGAGGGTAGCTAGAGTAAATAGTAGAGAGAGGAGTAGAGAGAGGAGAGATTAGAGAGTAGAGAGTAGAGAGTAGGGAGAGATAGAAATTAGAGATTAGAGGGTAGAGAGTAAGGAGAGATAGAAATTAGGGGAAGGAGAGAGTAGAGAGAGAAAAAAGAGTATAGTTAAACAAAGTAGAGAGAATAGAGAGAGAGGGAGTAGAAAGAGGAGAGTAAAGGGATTAGAGAGAAAACCAAAAGTAGTGATCTTGTACAAAAAGGCATACAATAATGGAGAGAGAAATACCATGGCCCAATACTACAAGTAACAAGATACAATGATGTGGGATAGATGATATGAATCATGATAAATAATCCTCTAGTCTCTAAGTACTCATATCACTCTCCACATTGGAGCTAAAATGATCCTCACCACCACCACCACTTGAGGAGTCATCACTCTCCTCAACAAAAATTCCCTCACTACTATAAGTACATTGCCCATATCATCATACTCAAGATTTCTAAACTCTATATGAGGGATAAAGGTACGCATATTCTCTTTTGCTATACTAGAAGAACTTCTCGAGTCACTTCCATGTCTCATGTATCACCTTTGATGCAATATTACTACTTATTGTAGATTGGAATGAAAGGAAAGCAATGGTGGGATGTGAAGTAGAAGCTATGGAGTGCAAGAAGGATGAGAGAGGTGAGGAGAGAGATAAGACACAAGAGAGTTATGTGGGTACAAAATGAATGGTACACTTATTCTTTGTTATCTTCACATATATGTGATTATACAGTGTGTGTATATATACAAGGCTGCCCACCCAACTATTGGCTATTGGCCTTTATCCCAACAACCTTCCACTTAAAGGCCAATGCACCTTGATGGGAGCTCTAAGAAGAAAGTGAAGTTACTATCCAATGCCTATCAGTACTCCTTATTGTGCAAAGTGCTCCAAAGATAAACTCTTTGTAAGAAGATCTATTGGATTATCATCTATATGGATCTTGACAAGCTCAATGTGCTCATCTTTAAGAACTTCCCTGATGAAGTAATATTTCATCTTAATGTGCTTTTTCTTTTTATAAAAGATAGGCTTCCATGCCAATTGAAGCCCTCTAACTATCGTAGTGAAATATAGGTACCCCTCCTGTAATACCCAGACTCCTATTAGATGAGTAAGCCACATAGGTTCCTTGCCGACCCCAATGATTGTAACATACTTTGTCTCAATGGTAGATAAATCCATACATGGCTTGCAATCTAGAGATTTAGGAGATTGCACCACATGTAAAAGTGAAGAAAAACTTGTAGTAAACTTCATGGAGTCTAAACTCTCTACAAAATCAGCATCTACATATCTAAGAATATATGCATCTTTCCTTCCAAAGTATATGCACATAGACATAGTGATGTTCAAGTATCTTATGGTACTCTTTACTAGCTTTGAATGTTTCTTACTAAGGTTTTCTATATACTTGCTAACCACTCCCATGCTGAGATGGCAAGTTCAACACATACGAACAATGATGATGGACCACCTAGTTAGATGGGTCTGGACATCTACACTTAGCATGTCGGTGGTCATTATGATCCTCACATAGCCACTAACTTATCAGTTATTATATTTGGTTTGTTGCACCTGCCTACAATTGGTATAGTTATAACACCAGTCAATTAGTATAGTCACTTATATATTGATTAACTTAGCACCCACTTTCCTTTATGTTATATCTTGTTTGTACTTTGTATGTATACATTGTATTGTGCGTTCTTTTTTTTCTTAAAGAAAAAATCAGCAACAAAACATTTTATCCTCCATCTCTCTTCTTGTGTTCTTGAGTGAGCTTCCTCTTGTGTGTATGGTGTGTGTTTGGTACAACAGCTCAAGAAAGTCCCTCCACCACGTAATTCGTGACATGGTATCAGAGTGGTGCTACTGAGAGGGCTAGCTTTGAAGGCCAAAGTGAAGGAGTAGAAGCAAGGATTCGAGCAAGCAAGCAATGGTGAAGAAGCTCTCCCATTCTTCCATACTTTCTCTAAGATAGTGCTTGTGGAGCATTGTAAGCAAGGCAAAGCAAAAATCTAAAATTGCTATGAGATTTTGTGTGTGAGTGGAGCACTTCATATTCTGTAGATGTTAAGGCCATTTTGGGCCCCATTTTAGAACCTCAAGATTACAGATAGCGGTTTCGGGATATACTCTGATTTTGGCTATATCGATCGAAAGTGAGTGCACTGGTTATAGATTTCAAATTTGTAAGTTTTAAGGTATTGGCCAAAAAGCAAATGCAAGTTTTATTTGCAAAGAAGTTGTAGATGACATGTACTATTGAGCCTCAATGAAAGAGATTACTTGGTGTGTTGTTGTGCACTTGTAAAAGATTGCAGAAGAATTACTTACTGTTTTGTATTAGTTTTGTGACAATGGGAGAGAACAATGGAAACCCTATCATTGAGAATCTGGACAAGAATAGCTACCTATCATGGAAGTTTCGTGTGATAAACTTTCTTATTGAAAAAGACATCTATGAGTTTGTTTCAGGTGAAGAAAAGAAGCTAGAGCTAAGCAATTCTATGACTGTGCAAAAGAATTAAAGACGTAGAAAGAATGGAATGAAAAATACAAAAAGGTGATATATTAGCTATCTGCAATCCTTGATAATACTATTTTGGGATATATTAGAAGTGCAAAAACTTCACATGCAGCATATACAATTTTGGAGACATATTTTTAGTAAATACAAAGGCATAGAATATTCAACTCAAGCAAGAGTTGAATACTTTACAGAAAGGAAAGATGTTTGTAAATGAGTATGTTTTGAAAGTAAGAAGCATTACATGCGCCTTAACAACTATTGATGCAATGTGTGATGATGATTATTTGGTTTTATCTACTTTGGATGGCCTTAATAATGAGAAGGCTTGAAAATTGTTTGTCACTTCTATGTATGTTACGGAAGCCATTTCCAGTTTTTTATGATTTAGTCTCATTATTTATGAAAACTGAAGAGATTAACATGCAGGGTGAATCATATGAAAGAAGTGGTGAACATATCCAAGCTTTTTACTTGAGTTCAAGAAGGGGATGTGGCAAATCCTCTTCAAGAGGTCGGGGTATGGGACATGCTAGGCATAACTAGCAAAATAAGTTAAATCAGCAATTTGGTGAAATGCAAGTTTTAAAAGGCTGTGGCAACTTTAGAGATAGAGGAAGCTCTAGAGGAAGAGGTGGATGGAAAAATAGAGATTCTAGTAGTTCTAGTATTGTTTGTCATTATTTTGGTAAAATAGGTCATATTGCAACCCAGTGTTATGCTAAAAAGAGTGATATCCACAATGGTAAATTACAATAAGAAAACTATACATCGTCTTCATGACAAAATAAAGATAAAAATGAGCATATGTTTGTTATGCAACATATGATTAATGTTGTTTCAAGAAAAGGGATACATGAGGATATATGGTAATCTAAGTTTATAACTATAATTTCTTTCACTTTGATACCACATGTAATTTGCCTATCTAATGAATCCTTAATAGCACGATTTTGATAGTGAAGGGATTGAGGGCTAAGTGGAAGCCTATGAGTGGAATCAAAAGCTATGGTGGAAGGAGCATCCAAATAGTTGCCAATACTTTCGTAGCATTTTTGGGTAGGTTGTCAAAGCAATCTGAGCAGTCGACAGATGCCATGTGGCATAAAGCTACCAACTATGGATGCATAAGGAATCTTAATCATTTTAGCCTTCTACTTATCTAATGTGAGGGTATGCTCTTGGGGGACTAAGTTTTAAATATGGAGGCAATTGAACACTAATAGCCTTGCCCTTCTCCATCTTGAAATGCTTAACCTTCCCAATGTATTTTTTTAAAAGACAAATAAAGTATCATTTTTTTTCAATCTCACATAATGTACATATCATAAATGTGATTGACATTTTCCAATTTCTTCATGTCAAAGATTTCATACTTCCTTTTCTTTAAAGTATCCATATCCATAATTGGCTTCCTAGAAATCAGCATGCCATTCACAGAAAGAATCAAGATAATAAGGCTACCACTCCTAACCTTCATAGTATATAGATAGTAATCGATCTCACTAATGTACCCTTGAGATAGCATAAAGGTATCAAACTTATGATATCATTCCCTGAAAGTGTGTTTCAAATCACCTAAGCTCTTTTGCAACTTATACACTAGTTTCTTCTTGCCTTTCATAACAAACCCCTCATGTTGTTTCATGCAAATATCCTCATGTAAGTCCCCATATAAGAAAGAGGTATTTACATCCATTTGAACCAACTCCATATCCTCTCTAGCAACTAAAGGAAGAATTGTATGAAGTGTGGTTATCTTAACTACTCATGAGAATATTTCATCAATGTTGATCCCCTTCTACTCAAATCCTTTGGCCACCAATCTTGCCTTAGACAATGCATCACATGGGGATACCTTCAACTTGTATACCCACTTGCATAGCAATGAATATTTCCTCTTAGACAAAGGAAGTAACTCCTAGCACATAGCATTTTTTCCTAAAGAATACATCTCTCATTATATAGCCCTCTTCCATTTATGACTATCTACATAATAAGAAGTCTCGCCACAATCCTTGACCATGACATAGCCTAGAGATGGAGTAGAACTATTTGGTGGTCTAGAAACCTTTGTAGACTGGTATAAAACTAGCTCAACCTGAGCCTTTGGTTATCCCATGTCTATCATGTAAGACATGAGACTATCCAGCATCCCATGGCAATCTCACCTCAGTAGTAGCAAGATGTCCAAGCCTTGGATCGTGTGGATAAGGTTGTGTAATCTACTCATGTGATGGCCGTCCATCCTCCTAAAATACCACTCTATGCATCTCAACCATTTTGATATGTTGCTTATACATTTTATTCTCATTAAAATTTTTATCATGGCTACATACTACTTTCTTTGATTTGAGATCCCAGAAGTGATAGCCCATTTCACTTAATTCTCCATAGCTAAGAAAAATGCATTTTTTAGACTTAGGATCAAGCTTATTCTACTTGCTTTTAGGTAAACGCATAAATGCCTCACAAGTAAAAAAACATAAGTGATCATAACTAGGTCTCTTGCTAGACCGTAACTCCTCTAGTAGCTTGCCATCCAATGGCTTGCTCTAGGAAACCTATTGATCAAATGTACTATTGCTTTTATAGCTTCAATCAAAAAGCCATTAGCAAGACCAATGTTAGGGAGCATAATATGGACCCTTTCTAGAATGATCATATTCATCTTATTAGCCATACTATTTTGAGCAAGATTCATAGGAGTTATCAACTCTCTCTTAATACGATGGCTTGCACAAAATTTGGTAAAGTCATGTGAGGTATACTCTCCACTATTATTAGTCCTCAAGTACTGAAGCTTTTTGCTTGATTAATTCTCTCCAAATGCCAAGAACTTTTGGAATGCATCCAACACATCACTCTTCTTGCAAAGAGGATAAGCCCAAACCTTTCTTATGGTGTCATCTATTAAGATCACAAATTTGAGCAAGATTTCTAGGAGCTATCAACTCTCTCTTAATACCATGGCTTGCACAAAAGTTGGTAAAGTCATGCAAGGTATACTCTCCACCATTATTAGTCCTCAAGTAAAGCTTTTTAGTTGATTGATTATTTGCAAATGCTAAGAACTTTTGGAATGCATCCAACACATCACTCTTCTTGCAAAGAGGATAAGCCCAAACCCCTTTTATGGTGTCATCTATAAAGATCACAAAGTACAAAGCTCTACCCAAAGAAATGGTGGGCATTGGCCCATACAAATCACTATGAACTGAATCAAGACATTCTGGTCATCACTCCCACTACCTCTCTTATGTGGCATTTTAGTTTACTTTCCAAAGAGACAATGCTCATAAAAATGAAAATAAAAAAAATCTAGAGATAATGAAAACGGCACAAAAATTTCATTCTAGTACTGACATATGTCCCAAATGGCAATGCCATAAAGAAACATATGGCTATTCAATATGACATTTATACCATGCAAATGATACAAGGTACTAGCTTTTTGCCATTTGTGGCTACAACAAGAAATTCCTTGCAAATCTTTGACACATGATCACAAAAGATTACTTTATAACCACAATCATCAAGCCACCCTATATTGATCAAAGTTTTTTTGAAGTCTAGAACATGTCATACATTCTACAAGACAAAAGAAAAACAGTTTGGTAATAACAAATGTATCTAGTTTTGCATGCATAGTTATTTCCAAGGCAAACATACCCTCTCTTTCTAGTATCATACATAGAAAGCCACTAACGATGTCAAGTAACACAAAATGATACTCTAGAATCCATAAGCTAGTTTTGAGACATACCATTATCCATAAGCTAGTTTTGAGACATTCCATTATCCAAGGCAACCAAGAATGCATCACCAACAGAGGATATAAATGAAATGCCACCATCATCACTTCCATATGGATTAATCTCCTCAATCTTCACTTTTTTTTAATCTCGGTCATCATCCTCATTTACCTTTTTTCCTTTTGCTTGTTTTTCCACTTATAGTAGTCATTTCTTATGTATCTCTTCTTGTTACAAAAAAAACATTCTACATCCTTTTTGCTACATGACTTTCTTCTTGGCTTCTCTCTCTTATGAGAGTTTCCTTGGAATTTGACCTTTCTCTCACCATAAGTGCATTGGAGCTCTTTGACCTTGCATTATTCTTTCTATTCATCTCTTTTATAAGCAAACTACTCTCAACATTGATACTCATAAGAGTGCTTGCAATGGGTGTAGAGTTACTAATGGTAATCCTAAAAGTATCCTAACTCTTAAGCAAGGTGACTAACAAGAATATGGCCTTTAGTAAATCATGAAAGACAATCTTCTTATATGTGAATTGGCTAAAAATAGTATTGAACTCATTGAGGTGATTAGACACTAAAACTCTTTTTTATATAGGTCACCAAGCTTTTTCTATACATTATATACACTTGCCGTGTCTTTCAAATTAAAATGCAGAGACTTTGAGAGTGTCAATATTGTTCCATCTCTTCCAACCCCTCCCATTCATGTGTATGTATGTCTTCAAACTTAATCCCACTACATTTGAACAACTTCACCTACTTTTTTTGGACCAATATATTATAGATTTACTCTTTTCAATACAAAAATTTTGTACTATCAAGCTTTTCAATATTAAACAATCTATTATGTGAACTCAATGAAGAAGCCATAATAATAAGTGTATATCTACACAAACTAAAAATAGCAAGTTATATCAAACTATAAGCTCAAAACAGACTAACAAACTATAATGAAGTGCCCTCGAAGCCTAGCAACAAATATCCAAATACCAACCAATATAAAACTCATATAAAAATGATATTTTAGCACTCCTATAGACTATAATTTTCTTAAATTTTATCCCAATTATCTCAATTATCTTCTAAGCAAAAACAACCCAATAGAGAGGACCAATTACATGCAAAATACCTTCACAAGTGAATTTCAGTCCATATAATCTTTGAAAAATGAGTATAAACCAACATGGAAAATCCAACAAGATAACAAATTTATCAAAATCTAAGCGCAATCTAAATTTGAGAGTCAACTAGTCATTATCGATACTAATGTTTAAATGTTATAGAAATGTTTATATGATAAAATGGATGCTCTATAGCTCCCAAATAATTAAAAACTGTGAGAAATTGTAGTGAGCATATTGAATCACCAAAAAGAATACGCATATGTTGTTATTGTCATAGACAACTTATTAGAGCATCTAAATCAACAATATAGCCTATAGGCATTACTCTCTCTCTCTCTCTCTCTCTATGTGTGTGTGTGTGTGTGTGTGTGTGTGTGTGTGTGTGTGTGTGTGTGTGTGTGTGTGTGTGTGTGTGTGTGTGTGTGTGTGTGTGTGTGTGTGTGTGTGTGTGTGTGTGTGTGTGTGTGTGTGTGTGTGTGTGTGTGTGTGTGTGTGTGTGTGTGTGTGTGTGTGTGTGTGTGTGTGTGTGTGTGTGTGTGTGTGTGTGTGTGTGCTATAGACACAAGTAGGACCTCTACTTCAAAATAAGAACATCTTGAGCTTAAGCAAGCCTCCTATTAGATCCAGGAAAACCCCTTGCTTTTGAAAAGCAAGCAACCCATATGCTTGCATACATCAAAACATCATACAAAGATCTCCTCCTGAGCATCCAAAGCCAAGATATTTTGTTTCAATCCCAGCCCCTAATGGCAACCCAAATAGTGCCAAAATGACCTGTTGTAGCCCTAAATCAAGCCTCAATGGGTCAAGCACCTGCTTGACTCAAATCTAGATTCTAACAATGAGAATAGTACATCTATCAATGTGCAGGAAGCAAGCATCAATGTTAAAGAAGAATCTTGAATCATTGAACTTTTTGAGAAGGCTTCACTCCCCACACTCCTTTCTCCAAACACGAGCTCCCATAAACACCAAGCATTGCTTTGATAGCAATTGAGAGGAAAGCAATGGTGGGATGCAAGATAGAAGCTATGGATTGCAAGAGGGTTGAGAGAGAGAAGAAATCAAGAGAGTTATGTGGATGCAAAATGAATGGTGCAATTATTCTTTTGATTATACAGTGTGTATGTATACACAATGGGTGCCCTATTGGCCATTGGCCTTTACCCCAACATGGAGTTGTCTAAAAATTTCAAAATATTGGAGCTCCTCTCTCATTGGGAGAGGGTTATACATGGCTAAATAAGTTGTTAGACTTTATAGTTAATCTAAATGTAGGGCCCTTCCTGAATACCCTCTATTGACTCTCTTATTGTAGCCCCATTGTAGTATTTATGCAAAAAATGCAAGATGAATTGTGATATTCTTCTAGCATAAACAAAAATTAGAGACTTCATTTGAATGCTTGTAAGAAGGGTCTTACATTTTAATGTACCTTTACAAAGAATGCAAACTTCTTATAGTACATACAACTTAAGATATCAACAAAAAGGTCATTACACAAGGAAGCTAGTGATTATAAACATATATCCTTTTGATGAGTATTAAGGGTTTCCTTCTAGTATACTAATCTCATCTACTAGAGCATTGTCATCACGACTATAATCACCATCAGCAAGTTCTAATCCTTGAAGTTGGGATTATTTATGTAGATCAAACTAATTCTTAATTTGACTAAGGATTTATGTTCCTCTTTGTTACTATATAGGGTTAATTTGTATATTTATTTTTGACTTGTATGTTCATTGCATGAGGTAACGTTAAATTGTATGTTTGTCGCATGACTTGTCTATTTTACTTGTTTGAGGCATTAGGAAAGATTCTTTCTGACAGGGAGAGAAGGATCGAAGCTTGGACTCGAGAGCTATGGCGGGAGAGCAAGAGCAAGAAAGAGAGAGACAAGAAATGGGAACTCCAACAGTCACAATGTGTGACCGGGCCTTCCTTTATTCAAACTGTCACTAAAAGAATAAAGAATAAAGTGACGGTGACGGGCACTCGCGACCTGCAGTGTGCAGTGGTGGTGACTGTCAATGTAGTAATACACTGGCGGCTAGGCAGAGGCGCCTTTACCCCCAACAACCTCCCACTTAAAGGCGAATCTGCCCTAGTGAGGAGTGAAAAGAAAAAGGAAAAAGACAGTACAACATGTACACATGTACAACAAGATGAGAAAAGATGTCATCTCATCCCACGCCTATCAACCTCCTGAGGAAGGCAAAGCGCTCTGTAGAGAGGCTTTTCGTGAGTAGATCTGCAGGATTATGGTCAGTCAAGATCTTGACAAGATCAACAGACTTGTCTTCAACGACCCCACGTATGAAGTGATACCTCACCTCAATGTGTTTCGTCTTCGCATGGAAGATGGATTCTTGGCTAACTAATAGCACTCATAGAATCCGAATGCAGTATAGGGATAGCATCAATACCAAGGTCAACAACCAAACGACCCAACCAAATGGCCTTCTTGCAAGCCTCAGTGGTTGCAACATAATCGTCCTCTGTAGTAGAAAGGGCCAAGCATTTCTGCACCCTGGATATCCAAGAGACCGTCTCACGGCAGGCTCTGTAGTAGAAAGGGCCGTGCATTTCTGCACCCTGGATAGGCTGTCCAACTAGTTGTGTGGGAACTCTCGGCTCCTCCTGAAATATGACCCTACGGATCTCAACAACTCTCTCAGGCTGTCGATGCATCTTGTCTTCATGGAAGACTACATCATGACTGCGAATGACTTTCCGAACCTGCGGATCCCAGAGACGGTAACCCATCTCGCCTGCATCCCCATAACCAAGGAAAATGCATTTGACACTCTTAGGATCCAGCTTACTTCTCTTGTCCTTGGGCACATGGCAAAATGCCTCACCAAGGAAAATGCATTTGACACTCTTAGGATCCAGCTTACTTCTCTTGTCCATGGGCACATGGCAAAATGCCTCACATCCAAAGACACGAAGATGCGCATAAGAGGGAGGTTTTCCAGTCCATACCTCCTCTACAACCTGGAAATCCAAACCACTAGAGGGTGATTTGTTTATGATATGCACAGTTGTACTAACTGCCTCAGCCCAAAAGCTCTGTGGTAGGCCTGCGTGGCTAAGCATACTACGTACACGCTCCTGGATGGTTGTATTCATCTGCTCAGCCAAACCATTCTGGGGGGGTGTAGGGGGCGATCAACTAACGCTTAATACCTCTCTCATCACATAACTGCTCAAAAGCACGTGAGGCATACTCACCTCCATTATCTGTCCTTAGGCATTTTAGCCTATACCCAAACTAGTTCTCAACCAATGCAAGCCATCTTTGAAACACAGCCAAGACATCGGATTTCAGCTTAATGGGATAAGCCCAAACTTTTCGTGAAAAATAATCTATGAACGTAACAAAATACTTTGCACCACCCATAGACTAACAAGGCATGGGCCCACAAACATCTGAATGTACCAATGCCAAGGCCTTACTCATGTGTGGCCTACAAGTCTTCTTATGCGTAGACCTAGTCTGCCTACCATAAAGACAATGCTCACATGAATTGAAACATGCATAATCAAGGGGCGGTAAGTACTGCAAACCAGAAAGCATTTTCATTCCCTTCAAAGACATATGGCCCAAATGGGCATGCGAAAGAGATACATGTGGGATAGAACCCACAGACAAAACATGATCAAGGGAAGAAGCTAATACAATCAAGGGATAGAGGCTGCCAGCCTTGGCACCTCTTCCAATCACAAGTTTGCCATGAGTGATCTTCCATGCAGAGTCTCCAAAACATACATGATATCCTACGTCATCAAGCTGTCCAGGTGACATGAGACTGCGTGTCAAAGTAGGTACATAATGTACATCCTGCATAACAAAACTGCTGCTAGAAGGAAACTACAGCCTAACATCACCAATGCCCACAATATCAGGAGAGCTGTCATCACCCAAGCACACAGAACCCAAAATATTTTAGCCTATACCCAGACTGGTTCTCAACCAATGCAAGCCATCTTTGAAACATAGCCAAGACATCGGATTTCAACTTAATGGGATAATCCAAAATTTTTCGTGAAAAATAATCTATGAACGTGACAAAATACTTTGCACCACCCATAGACTAACAAGGCATGGATCCACAGACATCCGAATGTACCAATGCCAAGGGCTTACTCATGCGTGGCCTACCAGACTTCTTATGCATAGACCTAGTCTGCCTGCCATAAAGACAATGCTCACATGAATCAAAACATGCATAATCAAGGGGCAGTAAGTACTGCAAACCAGAAAGCATTTTCATTCCCTTCAAAGACATATGGCCCAAACGGGCATGCCAAGGAGATACATGTGGGATAGAACCCACAGACAAAACATGATCAAGGGAAGAAGCTGATACAATCAAGGGATAGAGGCTGCCAGCCTTGGCACCTCTCGCAATCACAAGTCTGCCATGAGTGATATTCCATGCAAAGTCTCCAAAACATACATGATATCCTGCGTCATCAAGCTATCTAGGTGACATGAGACTGCGTATCAAAGTAGGTACATGACCTACATCCTGCATAACAAAACTGCTGCTAGAAGGAAACTGCATCCTAACATCACCAATGCCCACAATATCAAGAGAGCTGTCATCACCCAAGCGCACAGAACCCGAAAAAATATAGTATGAATGAAACCACTCTCGGCAAGGTGTCACATGAAAGGACACGCCTGAGTTCAAGAGCCAACACTGTGCATACATAGAGTGTATCTCTGTCAACTGCGAAGCACTAGAAGAAGCTGCTAGGATATAATCATCATCATCAATATCCTCAGGCTACATAACATTGATCTCTTCAATTTTAACACTGGACTTTGTAGGCACTATGCTGCAATCAAAAGACTTATCCTGCACTTTGTCTTTCCCCTTATCTTTGAGCTTTTTATTACGTAGTTCATGGCATTGTGGCCTACTATGGCCCTTTTTCCCACAATGGTGACAAGTAACATCTGTATTCCTACCATGGGATTTGCTACGTGACTTCCCATGAGACTTGGACCGAGATTTATGAGAATCCCGTCCACGGCCACTACCATTGCCATGCTTTCCATATCCATCATTCCTGCCTCTAACTGTCATAGCAGGCAACACACGAGAGGCATCCAAATTCTTACGATTAACCTCTTCTTGTAGAAGAGCACTCTCAACATCAGATAATTTCAAGGTAGCAGTAGAGGCACATAATGCAGTGCGGAATACATCCCATGACTCATTAAGAGTACCAAGCAAGAAAAGATAAGTAACATCCTCTGCAAAAGTGATATCCTGCGAAGTCAAGTTCTTGAGTATAGCATGGAATTGGCTCAAACAAGTGAGCAAACATGGTCACATTCTCCTTCATGCGCAGATCCATAAGTTGCTTCAGCCAATACATCTGACTCACTGGACTTTACTTGTCATAGAGATTCTTGATTTTATCCCACAACTGCCATGCACTTTGTTCTTCCTCAAAGACATTGTAATGAACCTGTTCTATGAAAGACAATACAATAGTGGACTTGCATAACTCATCAAGCTCAAGCCATTCCTCATCTGACATAGTTGCAGGCGGATGCTCGCTCAACCTCAAAGGTTTGATCTACGATTTCTGCACCAACACCTGCCAAATCTGGCTCTTCCAATAAGAGTAATTCGTACCATCAAGCTTAGTGACGTTGAAAATAGCATGATCAGTGGATGAACTCGCTATAATGCAGGTTGGAAGACTGTAGATAGTTCAAAATTGCTTGCTGTTTACTGCAGAAAATGACCAAAAAATCACCAAATTCGAGGAAAAATGGTGAGAAAAGTGGAACCAAAGCTATTGCCCACCAAGTACTAGTGAAAGTACATCATTTCAAAATATTTCAGCATGAAAAATCCATGTCAGTCCCATACGTATATGCTTGTTGTAATAAATTACAGATTTTAGTAAAAGAGAGCTAACAGTGCCAAAATCGAATCCCAAGGCAATCAGATACTGCCAAGACCAAAGCCCGCATCATGCGGGCATAGCATAAGCATATGACGATCGATAAGCATGAATCCAATACCCAAGTATGTCATACAAACATCTGCCAGTGAGTAAGCACACCTCCCAGCCAACGGAGCAAAGTGTTCCCGCCACTACCAAAACTTGACACAAGTAGGTGTCAATTCACAAAGATATGGATCCAAAACTAAGACTCGGCTCATAAGCATACAATGAACCAAGACATATAATGTATCATCCCAAAGGGTAAGAAATTCCAAAGTCTCAAGTGTCTATAACTGCTCAATAGCATGTAACGGCTCAATGCATAAAAGTGTCGCATGTTCAATGTCTGATAAGCATTCAAGAATGCTCCCACTGGCACAAAAGCTGTATGTATGAGCTCAAGATCTCAAGCCAAGGCAAGACACAGTGCCAATGACATAAGTCTAAGACAATACATCAATAGGACATCCCGAACATGTAGGCGGTAGAGCATCCGTATGTAGCATCCATAAGCATGTAAGACATCAAATACATCCCAATCCAAACTCTGACAAGCCAAGTAACATCCAAGACTACTCCAGATAATCCAAAATGCATCCAAGGTAGAGCTTGAATGAGCACTCAAGCTCAGCGTATGCATAGGGTAATCAACCGTGACATGAGCAGCATCAAGCCATAGGCAACAGGTATGCATAAACCCAAGGAGCATCACTGGCAAAGCATATACCATTGTCAAGCACGAACCATGTCAATGAGTGTGTAATGTCAAAGCTCTTCCAAAAGCATCCGGAATGAAATGCAAGCTTGAAGTCATACCTCAAAGATCAATACTTCATGGCATATATCCAAGACATAGGCCGGAACCAATAGGCATAAGCCAAAGCATGTAAAATAGCTTCAGCCCGCTTTTATTATAGCATGAAATGACTATCAAAAGCTGAGAAATTTTGGTCCCAAATCAGTGCCAAATGGTTGCCAAACAATAGGCATACATTCCCTTAACATGTAGGCATCATACAGGACCACAACCGGGCATCAAATGACAATGTCGGGCAAGCATAAGCATCAAATGTTACTGTAGCACTGTTATAAACTATCTATGACTATTATGACAGTCCCAAAATAGTGCTAAATCAGCTTAGAAGCAATGTCAATGCTCAGCCTTGAATACCAAGTATCAAAGCATATGCAAATGCCTCAAATGAAGCCTGTGGAAGTGCCCAATGGCATGGAGCTTGAGGAGGACCGCTATGAAGCAGATATAGATCAGCTTGGAAACAGGCGCAAACAGTGTGCTGTTGTCCTGAGGGGCTTGCAGCCCACGTGGCACAATTGGGGTGGTGTAGAAGCTCAACTAGGTGCCCAAGGGGGCACACACAAAGCCTCAAGGGTTCTTGAGCAAGGGCAATGAAGATATGAAGCAATGGAGCTTCAATGGTGGCTGCCGCAAATTGTTCACAGCCTATGTGACTAGAGAACTGAAGTAAACCCTGAAGAAAATAATCAAGTACCTCTAATGTAATGCCTTGAAGGTGCTCGGGAAGCCGGGGAGTGACGGGAGCTCGAAGGAGTCGGATATAGCTGCTAGGAAGGAGACCCAATGCGAGTAGGGAGTCGATGGGAAGCTAAGAATGCCACGAGGCCCAATACGAGTAGGGAGTCAATGGGAAGCTGAGAATGCCATGAACCAAGCTCAAGAGTCGGGAAGCCGAGCTCTGATACCAGTTGAAAGGGAGAGAAGGATCGAAGCTTGGACTCAAGAGCTATGGCGGGAGAGCAAGAGCAAGAAAGAGAGAGACAAGAAATGGGAACTCCAACAGTCACAATGTGTGACCGGACCTTCCTTTATTCAAACTGTCACTAAAAGAATAAAGAATAAAGTGACGGTGACGGGTGCCCGCTACCTGCAGTGTGCAATGGCGATGACTGTCAGTGTAGTAATACACGGGCGGCTAGGCAGAGACGCCTTTACCCCCAACACTTTCTATCCCAAAGTCTTCCAATGGACTTCTCGGAGTGGGAGAGAAGGCATCTATGTTGTTAGATAGAACCAAACCAATACTTGAAAATCTCAAGGTAATCGGTCCACATGGGACAAAATGTGTATTTAATGTATGCTTTGTCCATTTTACTTATTTCTATTACATATGCCATCAAGTTGGCCATTATGCATGGGATTGTAAATAGAAAAATGAAGCTAAAGAAGAGAATAACTAGGAGGCAGCCACCAATAATGATGAGCAAACCAAGCACTCTCAAGTGTGCAAATGGTTGAAAAGAATACAGAAGGAAATTCTTGTATTCTTTTCAAGCAATACAGAATCCAACTCCTATAATATTATGCCATATAGGCTACCAGTAACAATACCAATGCTTAGTAAACTTGACCAACTTATAACATGTTCTATTATGAGTAGTCCAAATTGGATATTCACAAGCTTGATTTCTAGAGTAAGTGTCTATAATGTGATACTATACAAGCCACACTTATGATCAAGAGAATAAGTGGCAGGCTACAAGCGACTCAGAAGCATGCCAAGTGACATTTTAATGCAAAGATCTCCGGGGGGCCAAGTCTCTAGGTAAATGCATTTGATCCTATCAGGTTTTCTTGAGAAACCATGGTGAAAAGTCTAGAGACAAAGGAATTTTCTATAATATGTGTTAAATAAGTGTGTTTAACTTCTTTGTCTCTTTCTCCACTCAAGCAGATCAATCAAGTTGCACATTCAAGTCCATTTTGTCAAAGATTCCACTCCATGCATAAGTTGACCCTAACTAAGACCAACATTCAATACAAAGTGAGGAACAAAGCAACAATAAGAATTTGTAGTGAGAAGGAGACTAGCATTCAAAATGGAATGAGGATAAACTAACAATGCATTTGTTATTACTCAGGTATATAGGAGGATGCCACACATAAGAGAATACGGTGATGATGAGAGTTTTTAAATAGACAAGACAGCATAGAGATGGTTAAAGAAGTTGAAGTATGAGCCAAAAAACCCTTCATGAAAAGGTTAGTATTTGGCTTTGAAAAACATTTGTACATACATGATCATGCATTGAAGAGTAGCTTGAAAAGGTTTAGGAACATGATGAACTTAATTACTCATCATTGTCTTGCTAATGTATTAAGAATATTCTCAAGAATAAACAATTTTGTAATTATGTTAAAGGTTTCTAGTTTTGATCAAGAGCAAATCCTAAGCATATTGAAAAAAGCATATGATGCAAACACTATGAAGAGATAGTTAGTCATGACTTTTGTAGAGTTAAAATTTGCTAAGAAGTGCCCAGTATTGATTTTACATAATTACATAAGTTAAGAGAAGATTGTTGGCATTACATAGTGTGCCTTAGTTTCTTGACAACAACCATGCTTTAACTCGTGCCATCCACTCTCAAGATAAAATGTGTCTATATCAAGAAGAGGTTTCATGTCTTCAAAGATCCTTGGAAAATTCTCTTTCATATTGTTAACCCCAACACGAAGAAAGCAAAAGCAAAAGGAAATAAAAAAGATGCAGGGCAAAGGCGGAAAAGAAGGTAGCTCAACTGAAGAAAGAAGAGGAGAAGAGGCCAAAAGCGCAAGGGCAACCTTAAAAGTCCAAGGCAGCTGCAAAAGGGGAAAGGTGCATTTTAAAATACAAAGGCACACCGTGAAATCTTGTAAAAGAGTGCCAGGCAGTGGAAAATCCGGAAAGCTAAAACAGAAGACAAAGGCAAAGGCCAAGGCAAAGAGAAACGGAAAACAAAGGCGCACAAGGAAAAGCGCAAGTCAAAACTTTTGAAAAAGAGCGCAAGCGCATCATGGTTTAATTCAAGGAGCGCCGGGCTCTCACCCGTGCAATTTGTAAATGTAGACGGGCGATGGAAAGGAAGCTAGGAAGATAGAAGGACAATGGGAAAAAGGGCCTAGGCTACGGCCGGCCATGTAAAAAAGGGGAAAAGGGATGACCGCCCAAAAGGGATTTAGGGTTTTGTATATAAAGTTGAAAAGTGAATGAGAAGCTCATTCTCATGTGTGGCCAAAAGTAGCTCTCCTCTTCTTCTTCTTCTTCTTCTTGTTATTGCTTGCTTGAGCTTGTGCTTGAGAGAGGGAGTGTGAGAGTGTGAGGGAGTGAGTGTGTGAGGGTGAGGGACAGTGGGGTGGAGAAGCTCTCCATCTTCTCCTCTCTTCTTCTCTTCTCTTCTCTTCTCTTCTCTTCTCTTGCTCGCGATGATGGAGCTTGGAGCTTGGAGCGGGAGGATCGAGCTTGCTTGAAGCTTGCACTTGGATCGTGGAGCTACTGAAGTGCGCGGGAGAGGAGGTAACTCGAACGGCATGGAGGTAAGCTCACTACACTCGCAGATATGGATGGCGCGTCGGCTATGTGAGAGGTAGCCATTAGTGCTCGACTTGGAACGCTTGAAACAATAAGCGGTCCGTGGGTCTTGACGGTTGAGTGAAAGCTCCCACACATATAGATATATTTCATACACTCAGTGTGGAGCAACAACATGAGTTAAAGAAAGATCTTTAGCAAGGAACTAAGATTTCCCTTGCAATGTGTACATTATAAAGATACATATAAAAAAACATTGATGTGGTGGGAAGGGTGGTTGACCACACATGCTTGAGCCTATGTTTCCATTACCTCAAAGTAGTATGAGGAAAGGAGTGCTGCCAATCTACCATGGTTTTGAGACAGACATCATACATAGAAACTTCCAACTACCTCTTATTCCATTCGAGGATCAACTTACCTAATGGGCTCATGATCTTTCTTTCATGGTTTGAAAGGGGAGTCTATGGTTGATGTGAGAGAGAGTATAGGTAGCTATATGAGAGATAGTAATGCTAAGGTAGGATGAAAAACCTAATCACACCAAAGACCATATGTTGTGATTAGGATACTTGATCACACCATAGAACCATATGGTAGGGAAAAAAAGAGAGAAATGGGAAGTGCAAGAATGAGGCAAGAGAGCTAGGAAGGGAGAGAGTGTGAGAAACAATGACTAGGTAACAAACAAAGAGAAAGTGAGAGTCTGAGAGATCATGTCTTCTTTTTAAAAAAAATACTAGCATTGCTTGTGGGACATATGGGCCAAATTCATCATTTATATGGCTCCTATAGAATTGTGTCACTTATGAGATTCCTACCATCAAATAACCCACATGTCCCTTTAAACATCGCTTAAGCCATGAGCAGAAGCGACATGCATCTTTTATGCAAACAAATTGGCATCATTGGTAAATGCAATTGCAAGTGCAAAATGGAGCCTCACCCAAGTGTATCAACAATCTAGAAGTATGTTAGCGATGTTTGGAGGACTTGGTCCACCCATTACCTCTAAAATTGATTAAGCTTTAAATGAATCAATCTTTAGATGCCATGATGTTGATATTGCTATCAAATTTATGTATGGTTAGGTGCATTCATGGAAAGCTTAAAGAATGGTTGTGTAAAATTGTTAGTGGAAAGCTTAAAGTAGTTAATATGTGTAGATGAATACATGGAAAGCTTAAAGAATAGTTGTGCACTATCATGTTGATTGATTTAAAGTTGTCTAGGCACATTTTATACACCTAATGCATTATATGCTTCATATTGCACACACCATTACTTACATAGCAATTGCTTTTTTTATAGACCAAGTGTGTGAGGATATTTGGGTTGTAGGATACTATCCTTGAGAGAGAGAGAGAGAGAGAGAGAGAGAGAGAGAGAGAGAGAGAGAGAGAGAGAGAGAGAGAGAGAGAGAGAGAGAGAGAGAGAGAGAGAGAGAGAGAGAGAGAGAGAGAGAGAGAGAGAGAGAGAGAGAGAGAGAGAGAGAGAGAGAGAGAGAGAGAGAGAGAGCAAAGGCTCCAACTAGATTAGGTGCACTCACACCCATTGCACCTAGAGGACTTAAATATTAGAGAGGCATGTTGGCTTAACTAGATAACTCCATCTTTAAACCCCTAGCCCCATCCTTTCCCCACTTCACAAATTTAGAGCACATAAAAAGGCAAGACATCTCGGGCTTGCTACACACCTTTCACCCTAAATTCCACCACACCATCCACCTTGCTACTAACTAGATCCTCAAGTGTGGGACACACACAATAAGCTTTTCCAAAGTATTATACACATCTCCTAGTTGCACTTGCACTCTCACCCCACCCCACTATTAGGTAAACACACCCCCAAGGTAACAATTATGCTTGTGTAGGTAAATTGAAGATAACACATGATAAAATCAAATCCTTGTCAAGTGTAATCATTCCATGCATTACCCTTCCATTTATCAAGTCTATGCACTCCCCAAATCTGAATCTTCTCAAGGCCGCCGCACCAAACCAAATCTGGGGCCACCACACCAAACCAAAGGAGTGTGCCATGGAATTAGCACTTGGCTAGCAAGGGGGGTGAATGTTAACCCTCACAAAGTGAAAGCTTATTGAATACAAGTTGGAGGATTGAAGGGGACCAATCAAGAGTATCAAAATATTTTTTTCCTTTCAAATCATGATCAATTTCAAAAGGATCAGTGTATTAATTTAGACACCATTCATCCATAAGATGCTACTGCAATATTTCCAACTTATAAGTTACGATCAAAAGACATTATTTATGTTGGAAATATTGAATGAGGATCTCGACTCACTCTCGTTCAAATTGTAATTATTCACAAAGCTACTTCAAAAGACTTGTGATGGATGAGGAGGTTAAGCGCAATCTTTATTTACTTCCACAATTAACTGTGTGTAGAAAAGAAAATGAAGCCATGAGCCAATGAAGGGAAGGATGCCCAACCAAAAAGTAGAAACCATAACTCTAATCTATATAATATTTAAAAGTGAATAGAGCGATCATTCTTATGTGTGCTAACATTGAGTCTCTAATCTTTTGCCTTCTTTTCTATCCTCTTATTGCATCATTTCATAAGGGTGAGTGAGAGAGGGTGAGAGTGACAAAGTGAGCTTGAGCAAGGGATCGATGAGGGTGAAGCTCATCCTCACCTCTTGCTTTCCACCCTTTTTTTCCATTTTGTTAAGTTGAGTGAGAGGTAGTGTATCAGGGAGAGCTTTAGAGAGAGTGTGAGGGACCATTGAAACCCTTCTCCTTCTTCTACTCTATCTTATTATCTTGACATTGGAGATACATATTGTGGATGTGGATGTGGACTAGATGAGGGAGCTTGGAGTGTGGCACATGAATTGTGAGGCCGTCAACAAACTTGACAAGATTCAAAATACAATAGGTTAAAAGTAAGTAGGTGAGTCTAGTACATCATTTGAATATGTCGGTCCATTATTTCCATGAGGAGTGTGAGAGGAAGCTAGACAATTCTGAGCTAGACTACAATCCAACTAGGTGAGAGATAGTTGAACCATTAGTGCATCAAGCACTTGAAGGAATAAGAGTCTACATTTGATGTCCCACTTTTGCACTATTGTTGAGCCTAAAACTAGGCACATTTGGTGTTATAAATTGGGTTATATCAAATTTTTCTTTTTAAGAGCACTGTGTTAGCAACTCATCATCATGATCTCATTCTTTGAATTCTTTGTGCCTATAATTAAACCATTTATAATTGAGGGTCCAAGGTGTTCTACATGTACCTTCTTTATTTGGGCTCTCATGATAGAACTTAAAGAAATTGGCCTAGACTCTTCTTTGATCATCTCAACCCCAAATAGAATCAAGGATACTGAGGACATACTTTCCTCGTTAATCAAAGCTTTTGTTTAGGTCAATCTAGAAATATATATATTGTTCCACACTCTAGGTATCTTTGGTCTACTTTGTTGTCCTTTTCACCTTCCTACTTTTTTGAGCATTTAGTGGCTAATTGGCTAGGGTGGTTGCAATGCTAGCATGACATCTCCTCTTGAGCAGTCCCATGTATACCTTGTTCAGCCATAAGTTGGATGCACTCACGAGGAGTTACTAAGTCAAGCACACGTGTGACATGAGATGTTTTATTTGTGCATCTTTAACTAAGGTTAGACCTTACTGTTGTTCTTTGAAGGGAGAAAAAAATGGCATGAAACTTCAAAAGGTCCACAATATCTCACTTGGAGGTTAAGAGAGCATTGCACTATCAATTCTCCACCCAATTCTACTCAAAGCTTTGTATGCAGATCCTCTCATATATGTTTGCATCTTGAAAGCATGTGGTAGTTTGGAAACCTGATAAAGGGCATCTTTCCATTCGATCAAATTCAATTCACAGTCTCTGGTTCTTATTGAAAATCGTGTAACATGTCCTAGCCAAATTATGATGGATTCTTCCAGATATATAAATCCTAAGTCATGAGATGAATATAAAATTTTTGTCATTTTGCAAGTGTCCATTGTCATCATGGATTGTTGTTCCTACCCTTGGTCTTGCAGGTGCTATATTGATAGGAAGAAGAGTTGATGCAACACAAATGCTAACTATATGTGCTATCCAACTATTTTTTAGCAGTTACAAAGTAGATAAACAGGCAAGATTGATGTGTAGTATAGCAGCTTTAGAAACATGGTGTTCATGTGTAATGTAAGAGCATGAACTCACTAGTCAATGGGTGTTGATATTAACTAATCGAATTAGTTGTTGAAGGTCTAAAAGCATGTATTTAGGCTAGTGTTTGGGAAAATTGAATGACTAGCTTGCGAGGCTAGTGTTTGGGCAAATTGGATTATAGACGTGCTATATGGAGGAAGCGGAAGATCCTACTAATGGGTATGTCATAATAATCTGCTTTCCATAAGGATTGTGTATTTCAGGGTTGAATAGATGGGCATTGATTGAGTAGGATGGTAAAACGCCGGCTTAGTGATGATTGTTATAGTAGGTTTAAAGGCATGTATTGAGGTTGGTGTTTGGGAAAATTGGATTATAGGCCTACTATATGGAGGAAGTGGCAGATTCTGCTTACGGGTATGTCATAATATTGCTATAAGGATTGTGTGTTTCAAGGTTGAATAGATGGGCACTGATTGTGTAGGATGGTAAAACATCAGCTTAGTGATGATTAGATTGGGACCAAGTTTAAGGACTTGAAGTTAGGCTTATGTGTGAGTTCATTTAGCAAAAGATAAGGGGGCTGAAATAATTTGAGGTTTATGGATAGTTGTAATAGAGATTATAACAGTTTTACCTTGTATAGTGGTATTATGGAAGCTGGATTAACAATTGATGAATGTAAATAAGCAACAAACTTGATGCTTAATGGGACAAAATCCAGCCATCATGGTCATATGTGAATTTTGTTTAAGAAAACTATTGCAAATCAGCTAGGCCATTGAACTCCTACAAATATTGACATATGAAGGGGTGTTCACAATGTTAGATTCAACAATCTACCTCTACACAAGGACAATACTTTCTGGAGGAAAATTACAACCTAATGACATGGTTGGCAACCCCAAAAGTAGTTGGCATTATCTCAGAAAGCTCTCCACTTTTGAGTTTCATTCTGTTGTTCATAGTTTGGTTCCTTGTAGCCCATTTTGTGGTGGCAACAATTACTACTTTGAACGAATGCAATGAGAGGGCCTTTCTTTGATGTGGTCACCTTTGTTTGCATCTTGAAAGCTTGTGCCATCATGGGAGAAGCAAGTAAAAGCAAAAAAATCCATGATCAAATTGTTAAATTCGGGATGCTTGGAACAAATATAATGCTTGTTTGGCACTGCGTTGGTGGACATGTATGGATAGTGTAATGCACTTCCAGGAGCAAGACAAGTGCTTCATGAACTTCTAGTTTGGAATGTGGTGACTTGGTCTACACTAGTCATTGTTGAATGAAATAAGGAAAGTTTTCCTATGTAATTAATTATGTCCTACCCTTATCTCTGAGTCACCATGGTTCTGTTGTCCTTAGAAACTATCCTGCTCATCCCCCTCCTCACTGCTACCATTGCTTCCATTGTGGTCCTCCCTCTCACCCTCTATATCTGTCATGGCATCCCACCCAATTGCCATTGCCTGTTGTTTGTTGGAAACATGTCATACAAGAGTTAAGGACATCATTGATGCACAATGAATAAAACCTAGGGTGCCAATCAAGATGTCTGAATACATACCTTGGATCATTTGGATGTTCCCTTACAAAGAGGGGACCTTTTCAAGCATGGTGCTTGCAGAGAGAACCTCACCAACATCATCATGCAGGAGCATACTCTTGGTAGAAAAAAGCATGGTGAAGTGGACCAATACTTTGTTGATGCCATGTTGATATTGCAAAAAGATGTTGGTCTGACATAAACACAACATAGGGCTCCTTTGGGTAAGTGTGTTTTCTTAGTGAAGGTTGCTTTCTTCTATTTTGTAGTAGCTTCAATGTACAAACAAAACTTGTAACAGTAGTGTTAGTGCCTTAGAACCACTCTCATTGTATCAACGATTCATAAGAGTGATCAGGGCTTTAAATTATTATGCCTTCTTTGGTCATAAAATTTTAGGTTGCCACAACAGTAATGCATATTTTAAATGTGCTAAAAGAATTCATAATGTTGTCATTCTAATATCAAAATCAATAGTTTGTTGTATTATCGCATTGTGCTAAAAGAACTCACAATGTAATCCCCAAATAGATAGAACACATAAATAGCTATGATACAAATAGATACAATGTAACCCCCAAAACATAGAATGCATAAACATGGCTAACACTATAAGTTTGACAAACACACAAGAACACAAATCGAGAAGAAATATAGCTTTGAAGTAAATGAATGAATGGATGAGTATACAAGATGCTCAAAGGCAGAGTTGCCCAATAGTTGATGATGCTCATGGGAATAGGCTAAGGAAGTAGTCAAAGAGTGATATCCACCCAAAGATGGATCTTGATGAGCTAGTTGGAGCTGAGATGATGTTGAAAATGATACTAGGGTAGGTTGGAAACCAAAAAGCAATAGTCTCTAATGCCAGAGCTAATAAATGCAATAATATAATGTTAAAAATCAATGCAGCTAGTCATACATAGGAGTTTGGAGCTAGGCGACAACTGGGAGAAGGAGATATGATGCTAGGTGGCCAGCACAACAGCAAAAGGGAGTCCTACACAGGTTTTAGGTTAGTCCTACCATATTTCTTCATGCTCAAAACAAAAGCATGTTTTGAGATGTTTATCACATCAAGACTATTTTGTCGGAATGTTTCACCTCTTAATGGAAGATTGCTACAAGACACAACGTGATGTATAGGTTGCAAGGCAAGGGCTAGTGTGCTACCTTTGGGCAGCATTGTGTGGCTGATCTAGAGCAATTGTGTGTGCATCTAGTGCAGTCACGGTTGTAGGGAGAAAAGACAATCATGGTTGATTCTTAAAGCATAATGGACAACTTCTCTCTCTTCCTTGCTAGTATGTTGATTTGCATGGTCATGGGAGTAACTTTTAGCACGTTAATCTTTATGGTCATGGGAGTAACTTTCAACACGCCAATCTTTATTTTCACATCTTAGGTGGTTAGAAGATTATGTTTGTACTCTATGTGGAGACCTCATTATGATAGGAGACCACACTTACATGGTTCCAAAGATCAAGGCTCAAGCTTAGAGTTTGAGATGACAAACATGGGACTCTTACACTTTTTTATTGGCGTGGGGGGTCTCCTTTAGACAACTTATGGCCAACATGGCCATAGGATATTCCATAAGTATTTATGGGAGTGTGTGTGCAGCAGCACCAGAGAACATTGCGGTCGAAGGATTTCGAGTACTCGTCGTGTCGAAGGTCTGTATAGAGCTTGAGTCCAACATCGGCTATGCAGGCAGGGTTTGCCTAGCCCGATGTCTTCGACCAGAAGCTCAAAGAATATGGTGTCGAGTTGCAGGATTACTTCGTCAAGAGCTTGCTCACCACCATCCATGCCGTCCTGACTCCTCCCCTCGAATAAGAAAGTTAGCAAGGATGAGAAGTCCTCCTTGCATAAGCCTCAAGAGACCGGGCCGTACAGGGTCCTTGCCATACCGAAAAATAGGGCTCATGTGAAAGTGATTGAAAGGAATTTGGACAAGGAGGCTCAACGAAAAGAGCACGAGAGGCACAAGAGTGAGGGCGGTAGGCATAAAGATGGGGGATTATCATGGCCGGCAGAACCAGGGCCAAGAACAAGGAGAGTGATAGGCACAGGGACAGGGACAGTGATACGCACAAGGACAAAGATACAGACAGGGACAGACATACAGACAAGGACAAGGACAGAGATAGGTATAGGGATAGGGACAGAGATGGAGACAGGGATCCTGAATGGAATGATCAGAAACATGACCACCATGACAGTTATGATAGCGCTACGAATGACCATTATAGGAACCGTGACGAAAGTGATGAGTATCAAGATGGTGATAGAAGCTGGAAAAATGGAGAGAGAGGACATCCAGGCTTTAAGGGTGCCCCTCAGCACATAGCTTTTTGCTGTGTATCATGGCAGGGTTTCTAGGGTCATGGATAATGGCTACTTAGTACAACTCTCTGGCTTTCATAAGCGTAAAGAGTGTATTGTCCACGTTTCTCAAATTGCTTTGAGAATGATCGATGATGCAAGAGATGTGGTCAAATGAGATCAAGAAGTTTGGGCAAAGGTTGTTTTTATGATCGGGAAGAAACTTAGCTTTTCCATTAGGGATGTAGACCAGAAAGTAGTGCAAGATCTCCTCCCCATGAAAAGGAGCATTTTCAGCGTAGGGTGGAAGTGGGAGTGTTTGCATCAACTCACAGCTGGAACAGGGGGGATGCGTGTGAAATGAGGCTTGTTTGTGTAAGATCAGCTCTCAAAGTGTGAAAAAGGCTGTGTTTTGAGCCTTTTGAAGCAGATTTGAGTTGTCACCACCAGCAGTAAAGTCCTTCGATGAATGGGCAAAGGAAGTCTTAGTTGGTTGCCTTTTGGTAGTCAAAGGGGGGCTATCCAACATGTGCGAAGTTATTTAAAGGCGGAATAGGACGTCTTTTGAAGTAGACGTGGAATTCTAGGCCCTTATGGACTGCAAGGTCCCTGTCCTATTGGTTCTTTCCCAGGATTAGAAGCTCAATGGAGAAGACTACAGCATCTAGTGAGTGATGGTGGAAGCCATCTTGGAGTCATGTGATTTGGCAAAGCTCATGACTGAGGCCACTGACTGTCCTGATGGCCAAGGAGTCTTCAAGAAATCATAGTTGGAGAAGGCTTTATTGGCATTTATTGTAAATGGTAGGACAAATGCTTCAAAACCCCCAATAGACAGGGCGTATATGGGCATTCAGACACAACCAAATTCATTCTTCATCAGAGATTTCACTCCTCAACATTCTCCACTACTATTCATATCCCTACATGGAGAATATCACAGTTTGTGGACCTGTTTCGATCACTGCCTCAATGGCTTGGTGACCAACTTCTCTGTGCTGGCAACATCTTGTTGCAGCATGGCAGCCTGACTACTATTGTACAGAGATTCATTTGTAGTGATAGATAGTTGTTGAACATTCATCTTCACTCCACCAGTAGTCTCCACACCTAGCAGCATCTGTGCCTATTGCCAATAGGTCTAATCTTCAAGACACGTTTGCATTTTGATTGTTGCACTTCATTCCAGGAAGTCATTGAGCTGCTGCTAGCCACCTATAGCCTGTTTACATTTACATTTGCAGACTCCCATTGATGATCTTAGCATCAAATATCTTTCCATTTTCTCCTCCAAGTGGTTGCCCAGTGATGATGATAGCAGCCATCAGCTTGCAGAGGTTTCAGCATCTTCTTCATCACCAGTAGCTCTTCAGGACTTTGTTTCGCTCCATCTACTGCTGTCCTTCATCACTCAATGTCTTCTCCAACATCCCTTTACTCAGGATTGCAACTTCTCCCTCTACAAAGCATTTCTTCACTTGATGATGGGGAAATGCAAGAGACAATAAGAGTGCATATTAATGAAACTCAGGATGAAGAACTGGACGCTTTGGTTGAAAGTGTTGCTAAGTATGATATACAGGTTGTGACCATGTTTGATGATGCATATGAAAGGATGATACATACTAACGTGTTATTTGGGCTGTTAAAAGGGTTTGCCAGTCAACGACCTAGCTAATTGTTACATCAGCAACACTAGATGCTGAAATTTTTTCAGGTTGCAACAACATATTCACCATTCCAGGTAGGATATTTTTTGTGGGGATATTGTATACAAAGCAACTGAGAGTGACTATTTGGATGTTGTCTTAATCAGTCATGCAGATTCATTTGATTGAACCAGAGGGGGATATATTGTTATTTTTAACTGGTCAGGAAGAGATTGACATAGGCTACCAGATTCAATATGAAAGGATGAAAGGGTTGGGCCCAAGCATTCCTGAGCTAATCATTCTCCCTATCTATAGTGCCTTCTCCAGTGAGATGCAAACAAGAATTTTTGAGCTAGCTCCTCTGGAAACAAGGAAGTAGCCACCAATATTGCTGAAGCCTTGCTGAAAATTGATGGCATTTATTGTGTAGTTGACCTAGGATTTGCAAAACAAAATGCCAACTCTTTGGTGTTGATGTTAGTAAAGCTTCATTGACTTGGAGAGCTTTGCAGCTAGCGGACAAAGAGAAAGGGGGATTTTGCTCAATGAGGAGTCATTATCTTAATGGGAGGGGAATCAAAAAAAGAGCAGCTATGGCCTGATTTACAGCCAGCAGCCTGTTATCATTCTCAAAAGGGAAGATCTGCAGATTAAGAGAGGGTCTGTTGTTTACCAAAGGAAAATCTCAAAGTTGTAGAGGAGAAGCATCTGAAGTTGTGGAAGGGCCATTGTGTGCAATACAAGGAGGAGCACCATACTTTATCAGCAGTAGCATGTTCTTTGGGATTTGTTAGAGCTAACTGTAGCAATAACAGTAAAGATGAGGTTTGCAAACTCATGTGAATCCAGTTGCAAGTTGAAAGGCATTTGTTTTGTTTGTTTTCTTGCTCTTCTTGACATTGCAGGCTTCTTGATCAGCGGGTTCTGAAGTGATTGTGATAAAAAATTCGGGTGCTAAGGTTGACATGTTTAGAAGGTAGACATATTTGAAATTGAAAGAGAAAGCAATATACATCAGTTTTAAAAACAGGATGTAGATCATCAAGGAGGATCAGTACTTTTGAACAAGGGAGAAGTTGGCTGCCAACTAGAGGGAAATTATTATAAAGCAATATATTTAAAAGTGGTTGGAGTTTGGATCAAGACCCATTTTCAACTTGTGAAAAGGGTAGTTCATGACTTGTTGGAGGCTTATGTATAGGAGTAATACTATAAAAGGTTGCTTTGGGGGTCAACATGAGATGAGACAGGACCATTCTTTGCAATGCTGATTGAAGGTCCTCATCAACATGATCTTGTGAGGTGACTGTGATTCTTGGAAAAGCATGTTCCAAGGAGAGAGAGCTGCAAGCTTCTCCGGAAGATGCAAATCACGATAGTCTTAGCAAATAATTTCTAAGTGAAGTTGGGCTACTTGCTATCAGAGCAGGGTGACACTTGATATCTGGGCGATAGTGGCTATATTAATGGGCTGGCTTGCTACTGTTTGCAATCAAGCTAAGGTAGCATGATAACTGACATGGTGGAGTTAATTGTTGCAGACTTTGCCAGGGCAGAGTTCTGAAGGAGTAGTAGCTAGTTAGCAAGACAATGGTTTCATGATCTGGTATATGAGATATAGATGATTGCTAGCCATGTAGTTTACATCCATCAGATTCAATCTTATCTTGTCCAGAAAATTGTTCTATGGAACCACCCTGCAGAAAACTGCTCGTATCTTTTGAACTATAACTCGGATCACCAAGCTTTGACAAGCAAAAATCTAGCCCCGCTCGCAATTTACAACTTTGCTGAAATACACCTGGACCAAATTGCAAAGATTTCAGTCCCTAAAATTTTCTGCACAACCTGCAATTGTTCATTACAGCATGCAGTCTTGGTCAGACATTGACCTTCCCGACTTTGTATCTCTTGCATACGAACTTGGATCTCAATCAAACTTTGTAGGACCCTTCCCAAGGTATAAAAGCCCATTCTGGATGCATCGGTCACCATTAATCCTTTCCCAATTATAACAGTTTTAGATATCTTCAGTTCAGCTTTGCTTGTCCATTGCAGTCTCCTGCAGGCATATTGCCCTCCTGGGTGAAACATCCACTAGATAGTCGACCAATAAGGCATGTATACATGTAAGATATCCCCTTTGGCTTTAAATTACTTGTATATCACATGGAATATGCCAAGGTCAAAGATCCACGTCATTGACCTACTTAATCTACTTAGGTCATTGTTCTTTGCATCTCGAATGGTAGTATCCTTTGTAACACACATCGATGTCTCTCCTATATTCTCTATTATCCATTTACCCTTGACATTATCAATATTCTCTTTTGCAATAGCATTCATTTATCCGAACTTTGCGGCATCTATATCTTTAGTCTGTATATATGCATCATTAAACTGTGTAGTATTCACATCCACCAACTTTGCGTCATCTTCTAGCTCTTCTTCATCTTGGATCGCTATATCATTTGTATGTTCTTTCATAGTTTCCTCTGCATCTACTAACTCTGCACCATCAAGTTCTTCTACATCTTGCATGTCATGTGGTCCATCTACTAATACTGCATCTATTACTATCATTAATGCATCTGTGCCTTCAAGCAACTCATAAATATTCTCAGTCAAAATCTTTGCATCTTTAGTATTCTCTTATCATGTCTTTGTCATATCCTCTGTCAAACATGACTCTTGTTGCAAATGGGGAGCATCCAACTCTTTCAATTGAAATAAAGCAGTCCTCTTCTCTTCGGACTACATGAGAACAACCCAAAACTATGTGCGTTGAAATACATAAGTGTCAAAGTCTTTTGGTTGAAATATATTAGCCCTCTATAACTTTTGCATATCTTCAATATTTGCAAGAATTTCTAATATGTAATGTCCGCATCCTCTTGAATCCCTCTTTTCTTCTATGCATATTTCATAATCTACTCAAAACTAAGTCTAGCAAGAAGAGACTATTCACCCCCTCTAGCCGGTTTCTCCCATCATCTTTATTTGTCTTTCGCTTTTTCTCTGCAATTTTCTTTTCCTTTGACTTTTTCTCAATTTGGAACCCATAAGTAGAAGTATCCTTGACGATAAAAGCTAACCATGCAAGCATATCCTTAATTATCTTCTTCATTCCACCTTTATCAAAATTTGGAGCTATAGACATATCTGGCTAGATCTCAATATAGATACAAGAACTCTCAAATACCATGATCTCAGTAATCCTAAGCAAATACCTTGTTGTACACTTGATACAATGAAAAAGAAGTCCCAAAAGTTGCACAAGATCCTTGCTTTTTACACCTATTGCTGTAGGTAACTCAAGATGATCTCTCAACTCAAGATGCGTATCTTGGGCAAGCCTTACCGGGTATAAGGTACTTGAGATCATGGTAAATCACTTTGTACTTGCAATATCTCTACAATAGCTCATGAAATTAATCGCCTAGACCTTGCATAGATGATCTCCGCCCCTATTTATAGATGTTTCTTGCAATTCTCAGATTTGCCTTCTCAAAAGCATGTGATCAGCCTCTAAAGCAACATTGTTGCAATATCCTCTCCATACTCCACTCTAACTTCTGAATCTTTCTTATAAACACCCTCAATCAGAACATCCTATTCTTCTACATCATCCTAAGTCTATACCATTTATATGCACTTTATCTGTTTCATCTACATTCTCAAGTATTTTAGTATTTATACTCTTAGACAAGGTATCATTAGTACACTCTTTTAGTGTCTCTTTGTATTCACTAGCGATACAGCTTTGACCTTTCTAAACATTGCAGCAGTAGTGAGCATATTCTCCTCAAAGCATTGTCTCTTTGCAAGAAGCAAGAACTCCCCATTCCTGATCTTGAATTCTGCTAATGTCTCCACTGAAAAATATTTTTTGGATTCCTTAAATTCGGTTGCTTGGCAACCCTCTTCATTTGTGCATCATTGTTAGAAGGTAACGACCTTGCAATTGGTTTCACTTTCTTATCAATTATTTTGCATTTGATTTGAACCTTGGCTTCACTCTTTTTCTCTAATAAACCCAACTTTTGCTACAAATGGGCAGCACCCAACTCTGTTAGTTGAAATAAATCAGTCATTCTCTTTGGACTATGTATAAACATCCCTAAATTTTCTATGCTGAAACGAATCAACATAATACTCTTTTGGCTTAAATAACTCAGCTCCCTGTAACTTTGTTGGCTGAAATAATTCAACCCTCTTCTCTGTTTGTTGACATATATAAGCAAATAGCTCTTTTTGCTGAGAAAAATCAATACCCAACCCTCTTTGTTGCATAAAATCAACAATCTCATGGTACATATCTAAGGAATGTACTTGCACAAAATTGGAACCACTTTGGACCTCTATTTTCAACATATCTTCAATCTTTGTAATAGTATCCGCATAAGATAGCCCATCATACATTCCATTAATGTGCTCATCATCTTGCAATAAACTTGCTCTTCTCAACTCTTTTTCCTTTCTTCATGCATATTGCTTGGCAGCTCTAGACATCTTTGCAACTCTGTGAAAACAAACAAAACTCATAGTTGAAAGATCAATAAATCTTGAAGCAAAAGCATTGATGTAAGGAGGAGAGAGCTTTTCTCTCCTTGCAGCACTGTCATCTTGTAGAATGGCTCTTTTGCAAGTAGAGGGGAATCTCACAATGTATCTTTGTTTCATGGGTGATTTACACAGACTGTCATAAACTGCTCAACTCTTTTCCCATATTTGCTTCGAATCCACATATATGTAGATCCATCATCTATAACCTTTGCTTCCTTTTGTGCTTCATAATAAAGGGTTGACCCAAAATAACATCATAAGAACATGAATCTTGCATAAAGAAATGATAACCACCCTGAATATTCCCTATGGACACCCTCATTTTTGGACATGCTGCATATAGTTCTCTTTCAGTATTATTAGTGGCTCTCATCTGCCAACTGTGTTCTACATCTACAGGCCACTTCCTGCTCTCATACAAATTGCGAACTATAATATTTATCTTTGAGCCATGATCTAGCAAGGCAACACATGGTGTCTCCATCTCTCCAATCTTAACCATTGTCTTAGTAGTTGCTCGTGCCCAATGACTTTTGGAAAAATGGTTGCAGATAATCATTACAGGTGCATGATCCTCTGCATAGTGCACTAGTTGTATACTCTTCACAATCTTTAGATGTATTGCAACACTCTCAACAAGAATTTCACCATCAATGTCCTCAGTCAATCAGCTCCTCAATCGTGATACCTTGCATGACAGGCTCTTTTCTAGTCTGAATCACTTGTTTCTTTCTCTTTATGATGTTTATAATTTCTTCATGAAACTCTCTCTTTGCAATTTCCTGAATCTCTCCTATGGTGAATTCAACCTTGCTATTCAAGATTCTCTCCTTCAATGCTCTTTTAAGATCTGTTGTGGACTCAGCATCTGAAGTAAGCTTGTGACGTGGTCGTTTCTTCGGTCTAGCATCATGTTTCTTCTACTTCTTCTATGCATCCTCTTTATTCTATTTAGGCCCTAGTCTAAAAGGTGGTGCTACAGGCTCACCCACTCTGATCTTCTTGAAAGTGCTAAGACCACTATCATCCCTTTTTCACTTTTCTTCAACAATCACTTATGTACCTAGGGTCTTTTGTCAATAGGCATAAATTGAGTATTTATCAATTGGAAGTCCCACCCAATCTCTATTTTGATGTTGGTTCTTGCAATAGATAAATCTACTTGCTACACTTTGTCCTTATTTATAGTTTGTAAAGCAAAAGTCCATCACTTTGACTTACACTTAGGTTTCTTCTCAATCTTAACACCATAAGCTGAAGCATCTCTTGTGGGTACATAAGATGCTCGAGTAGTCATATCCTCAAAAGGCTTCTTCATTCCACCCTTACCAAAATTTATAGCAATATACTTATCAATATTGGTTGTGCAAATCTCTCCATCCAACTAAAAATTTTAAAAAACAAAATTGCATAACAATCCCGAATGATTCCTAGTCTTTGTGCTTGTGCATAGGCTATTACACCATATGCATCTATGCACAAAATTATTCCTAGACAAAGCCTATGAATGATCAGTTTTTCCAAAATCTTCCTACTTGGCCAATTTAATCTGCAAATCCTTCATAGTTTTTCACCAACTTATCAATGGCATCCTCTTTCCTTGATACACGAGTAAATACTAAAGGTTTTGGTCTAGTTAGGCTGTGAAGGAGTAGCTACAAAAGTAGAAACAGGAATAGAAATAATAGACCCATTCTGCGATCAGGTTTTCGACATCCGTCTCTTAATCATTGTGGACACAACATTCTTAGCATCCTACCAATTTGTTTTAAGACCTATTGGCTTAGTTCTATCTTCAAGAAGTTTCCCTAATTCCACCTGCAATGGTGGATCTGTAGCTTGCAAAAACAATTCAACATTTTCTAATTGCAAACCTGCTTGCACTATAACATCCAAATGGCTGAATTTTTACTCAAAAGTTTGGTAACAATTCTGATGCAACCAGCTCTTTATTGGCCTTGTAAACCCATTCTTTGGATGTCCTTCAGGTATCTAACCTTAGATGTTTTAGGAAATACTCTTCTTTCAGTGCTTTCTTGAATGCTTTTTACTCAGCATCCTGCCTGTAGATCTCAAAAAGTCTCAACATAAATAACCTCTTTTTCTACCTTGTTTTTAGCATTAATTATTGCAAAAATTTCAACCACTGTATCAACATCAACCAACCCTAAAAATAGCCCTGAAATATCTTCATTTTTAGTCATCAAACCATATGCCCTAAACTCTTTTTTAGCCCATCCTACATATTTCTTTTCATCCCTGCATATGATTGAAACATTCTTAAAACTGCTAATACTATATGTTGTCCATTCCTACAATCCAGACACAAACATATTTTTCCCTTTTCTTGGAGGCATAATTATCTTCCTAGAGGCACTGCCATAGCCTCCACTTACAACAGTGCTATCTAAAAACCCTTAAACTCTCGTGCATTAGGTGATATAGGATTATCTCGTAGCCTATCCTGATTGTGAGGATGATTCACACAAATAGTAAGAAATTGTACGGCCTTTGTATTGTCTTTACTCCGAACCCGAGCATATGAAGAACCATTATCCAAGGCTTTTGTTTCTAGCCTTGATTTCGAAATATAGGGTTGCCCCAAAATCACAGGATAACTACTTGAATCCTGCACAAAAAAATGATATTCATCCCTAATATCTCCAATAGTTTACAGGTACATTCGAACAAGCCGCATAAAGATCCCTTGACGAATTGTTTGCTGCCCGCATGCGCCATCTCAGATCTACATCAATTGGCCATTCTCCATTATCATACAAGCGGTGAGCCATAACATTGATTTCAGAACCATGATCCAAGAGAGCTATGCAAGGCATCTCTCTTTCTCCCACTTTAACAATTGTCTTTGTTGTAGCACGAGCCCAATGCATTCGTGAATAATGACTGGTTGGAATAAAATGAGGATATTCTTCTTCATGTGCTTGTTGATGGACATTCCTATTATACATAGCCTTTTCTCTATGTTTAATGCCGCCCATAACACCATTTTCAGCAACAAGCTTGCTGTCTACACTTCCATCTAACCCATTTTCAACATCATCCTGTTCCAAAACAACATTGCATGCATCATCATATTCCCTTTGAAGATGTTTCTCTATGTCTTTGTCAACCTGCATCAATGCTTGCAAAACTTCACCATCAAACTATCTTTTTCATTTCAGCATATCAATAATTGCTTCATGAAATTCACGCTTTGCGATTCCAAGAACTTCACCAAGTGTGAATTCCACTCTACTGCTAAGTATGCAATCTTCCAAGACTTTTTTAAGGTTTGTGGTAGTCTCAAGATCTGATTGTAACCTGTAGACGGGCTACTTGCCCCTTTTCTTCCCTTCTTGTTTCTTCTCTTGAGATGCATCCTCCATAACATGCTCAGGTATGGCTTTTTCATCCTCTTTCAGTTGCTCCATTTCACTTTGTGTTATGCGTTTAGATGGGCCTGAAGAGGAAGGACCAACAATGTCCTCATCTCTTCTTCTCTTTTCTGTTGGGGTAAAGGCGCCTCCGCCATGCCACCCCGTGTATTACTACACTGACAGTACCCGCCACTGCACACTGCAGGTGGCGGGCACCCGTCACCGTCACACTTATTCTTTATTCTTTCAGTGACTAGTGAATAAAGGAAGGCCTGGTCACACATTGTGACTGTTGGAGTTCCCATTTGTCTCTCTCTCTCTTTTCTTACTCTTGCTCTCCACCACAGCTCGTGCATGGTATTTCGATCCTCTCATCCCTTTCAACTGGTATTAGAGCTTGGCTTTCAATTGCTCGAGCTCTTCTCGGTGCTTGCTTAGCTTCGCATCGACTCCCTTCTTGCATTGGATCTCCATCTCGGCAGCCATATCCGATCTCCCCGAGCTCCCGTCACTCCTTGGCTTCCCGAGCACCTTCCCGGCCTATTGAGGCACCTTCAAGGCATTGGTACTGAGGTATTTGATCATTATTTCAGGGTTTTATTTCAGTCTATAGGTTGCAAACAGCAAGGGCAGCCATGGCTTCAAAACCTTAAAGCTTATTCCCCTCATATTGTGCCTTGCACCTGTCATAGGCCTTTGATAGGCCCTTCTTGAGCCCCCCATTACCCCCTTTCAGCCCACGTGGAGCAACAGCAAGTTTAGCACCAACAGGGTAGATTGTACCATTTTTTCAGGCTATTAGCACTCGTCTACTTCAGCTCCACACTTGGCCATTGCTTCTTGCTCTCTACCTTGATCAAGAGGGCTATTAGACTTCATGTTTGATGTCATTCAAGCTTTGGGCATTGGTCTTGATCATTCAGGGCTGATTTCTTCAGATTTGGGGTTGTCATAAACTGTCATAACAGGCTGAAAACAGGGCAGCAACATTGGCATTGGCATTAGCATTTGTTGCTTACACTCCATTCCGGTTGTGCTATTTGATGCCCGTATGTGGCCTACTTGATGCCCGAATGTCTTGGGAATGTATGCATTCGATTTGCCCATGATTTGGCATTGTTGTTGGGCTGGAAATTAACAGTTTTGGACTGTTTAGAGCTGCTACACATGAGCGGGCTGAAGCTCATTTGTCACATGTATTGCTTCTCTATCGATACCGGATGTATGCTATGGGTTATGCCATGATGTATTACACTTTGGGGATCGACTTCAAACTCATGATCGTGATTCCGGAATGCTTTTGAGCATCGCATTTGCTCCGTTGTTATTGGTTTGTCATTGGCAGTTTGGTCGACTTGACTGGTATTTGGACCGCTTATGCCTATTGTCTGTACTTGACGGATAAGCTCTATGCATTACATGCTTTGGTCTATGGTTGATGCCTCTTAGTTCGTCCATGCTTGACAGATATTTTGAAGCTCCGATTGGGATGTTTTGAGCACTTCTGACTCACAGGGATATTGACTTTGGGTTGCTACTGGATGTATTGACTTGACAGAGATCTTGCCATTGGGATTATGTCTTGCTCAGTGGTTGCTACAACAGTTGCTTCATCTATGTCATGCTCTCTTGGATGCATCTGACGCATTGACTTGGTCACTTGTCACGGGTACTTTGTCTTGGGTTGTTTGAGCTCTTTAGCTCGCCTGTACGCCGTTTATGGCAGTGGGAGCATAGTGTATGCATGACCGACTTTGAGCAGTTCATGTCTTGGAGCAGCTTACGACTTTGAGCAGATGTTTTTTGAGACTTTGAGATTACCCTCCGACCTTTGGATGTTGCATTGATGTATGTCTTGGTCTCCGGATTGCTTATGAACTGAGTCTCTTGCTTTGGATCCGCTTTCATTTTGGACAAACACCTATTTGTGTCAGGTTTTGGCAGTTGCAGGTACATCTTGCCTAGATTGTCTAGGGGTGTGCCTCTTACTGGCAGATGCTATTTGACATGTCTCGGTGTTAAGCTCATGTATTTTCACTGTCATTTGGCTTTGCTTTGTCCTTTTCATGCTGGCTTTGGACCTAGCACTATCTAGTTGACTTTGGATCCAGTTTTGAGACAGTTTGCTCTCATTATTGCAGGTCTGCAATTTATTATAGCAAGCATTTATTGGTGGACTGAGCTGTATTTTTCATGCTGAAATGTCCTGATTTGGTGTATTGTACCTCGTACTTGGTGGGCAGCAGCTTCTCAGTCAGTTTCCCAGTCATTTTGCCTTGAATTTAGTGGTTTTTTGGCTGTTTACAAGCAGAAAATAGCAAGCAGTTTTTGAATTATCTCTGCATTTACAGCCTGCATTATGGCTTCGTCTTCGACTGATAATGCCATATTTAATATGAAGTTGGATGGTACCAACTATGGCTATTGGAAGAGCCAGATTTGGCAGGTATTGGTGCAAAAGAACCATGTAAAGCCACTTCGATTGAGCGGGCAGCAACTTGCAGGTATGAGCAATGATGACTAGTTTGACTTGGATGCATACTGTAAGTCCACAATCATACTCTCTCTGACTCAGCAGGTTCATTACAATGTAGTGGATGAGGCACAGACCGCATGGCAGTTGTAAGCGCCCCGAACAACGTTGTATGCTTAACAATTATAAAATTCGCTTGTTTTCAAGATTTAATATAAAAGAGAATGAACACTTAAAGCTGAAAATGAAAATTACTCACAAAATTACAGCCATGAAAATGTAAAAGTAATGGAGACAAGATTGAGGGTTGAAGATGGGCAACCCCCTCCCCCCCCGAAGGAATGTATTTCTGCTCGACCCAAGTCCCTTAGGGAAGAGCTCAGTTACAATCAATCTGAGAGTGAGGAGAAGTAATTCTCACTCTCACAAGATCATGCAAGATGTACAAACACACATGCATTATCTATCATGCAATGATAAGAACTGATTTCTTTACAGTATGAGTGAAGAAAGAGGGGAAATCAACCTTTCTCCATCGTTGATCAACAATACATGGATAGGGCTTGCTTCTTGTTGCTAAAATGGAAGAAAGAGCTCGAGAAGGAGGTGCTGTAATGAATTTACAGGCTTGTTGTCCTCTAAAACAGCAGTGATAGAAGATGAAATATGGAGGAATTTGATAATGGAGAAGTGGGGGATGATGATGGGAATGGATGGGGCTAGTTTTTGGCTATCTGTGGGTGCTGTACATGAGTTTACAGCAAAGAAAAATGATGCTGAATGAAGAAAAACGAGTGCTTATTTATAGGAGAGGGAAGAGCTAGTACAAAAGGGGAAAGTGGAGTAGCACAAGACAAGTGTCCAGCCACATGTCATGAGATGTGACAAGTGCTATGATATTGACTTTGGGTTGCTACTGGATGTATTGACTTGACAGAGATCTTGCCATTGGGATTATGTCTTGCTCAATGGTTGCTACGACAGTTGCTTCATGTATGTCATGCTCTCTTGGATGTGTCTGACGCATTGACTTGTCACTTGTCACTGGTACTTTGTCTTGGGTTGTTTGAGCTCTTTAGCTCGCCTCTACGTTGTTTGTGCCAGTGGGAGCATAGTGTATGCATGACCGACTTTGAGCAGTTCATGTCTTGGAGCAGCTTATGACTTTGAGCAGATGTTTTTTTGAGACTTTGGGATTACCCTCCGACCTTTGGATGTTGCATTGATGTGTGTCTTGGTCTTCGGATTGCTTATGAGCCAAGTCTCTTGCTTTGGATCCGCTTTCATTTTGGGCAGACACCTATTTGTGTCAGGTTTTGGCAGTTGCAGGTACATCTTGCCTAGATTGTCTGGGGGTGTGCCTCTTACTGGCAGATGCTATTTGACATGTCTCGATGTTAAGCTCATGTATTTTCACTGTCATTTGGCTTTGCTTTGTCCTTTTCATGCCGGCTTTGACCTAGCAACTGTCTAGTTGATTTTGGATCCAGTTTTGGGACAGTTTGCTCTCATTATTGCAGGTCTGCAATTTATTACAGCAAGCATTTATTGGTGGACTGAGCTGTATTTTTCATGCTGAAATGTCCTGATTTGGTATACTGTATCTCGTACTTGGTGGGCAGCAGCTTCTCAGTCAGTTTCCCAGTCATTTTGCCTTGGATTTAGTGGTTTTTTGGCTGTTTACAGCAGAAAACAACAAGCAGTTTTGAACTGTCTCTGCATTTATAGCCTGTATTATGGCTTCATCTTCGACTGATAATGCCATATTTAATATCATGAAGTTGGATGGTACCAACTATGGCTATTGGAAGATCTAGATTTGGCAGGTCTTGGTGCAGAAGAACCATGTAAAGCCACTTCGATTGAGCGGGCAGCAGCCTGCAGGTATGAGTAATGATGACTGGTTTGACTTGGATGCATACTGTAAGTCCACAATCATACTCTCTCTGACTGAGCAGGTTCATTACAATGTAGTGGATGAGGCACAGACCGGATGGCAGTTATGGGAAAAGATCAAGAATCTTTATGATAAGAAGAGCTCGTCTAGTCAGATGTATTGGCTCAAGCAGCTCATGGATCTGCGCATGAAGGAGAATGCGATGATGTCTACTCATTTGAGCCAGTTCCATGTGATCTTGAAGAATCTGACATCACAGGGTATCACATTTCTCGATGAGGTGACCCCACTCTTTTTGCTTGGGACTCTTGGAGAGTCGTGGGATGTCTTTTGTACTGCCTTGTCTGCTCCTGCTAAACTGAGCTGAAATTGTCTCTGATGTAGAGAGTGCTCTTCTGCAAGAAGAGATCAACAGGAAGAACTTGGATGCCTCTCGTGTTTCTTATGCTTTGATAGTTAGAGGCAGGAATCACAGGAATGACCGTGGGAATGGCCGTGGCCGTGACTCTCAAAAGGGTCGGTCCAAATCTCGTGGAAAGTCGTGTAGTAAGTCACGTGGGTGCAACGCTAATGTCACTTGCCATCATTGTGGGAAAAAGGGCCATATCAGACCACATTGTCATGAGTTGCACAATGAGAAGCGCAAGGACAAGGGAAAGGATAAAGTGCAGGAAAAGTCTTCTGATTGTAGTATTGTACCTGCGAAGTCCAGTGTAAAGATCGAAGAGATCAATGTTACGCAGACTGAGGAGCCATCTGACGGTGATGAGTTTATCTTGGTAGCTAGTTCATCTGACAGCTCACAGTTGACTGAGACTCCTAGCATATATGCACAGTGTTGGCTTTTGGATTCAGGCGCGTCTTTTCATGTGACGCCTTATCGTGAGTGGTTCCACTCCTACCGCACTGTATCAGGGTCAGTCAGGCTTGGAGATGACATGTCTTTGGCTATTGTGGGCAGTGGTGACATACAGTTGCAATTTTCCACTAGCAGTTCTTTTGTGCTCAGGGATGTACATCATGTATATGCACTTACGCGCAGCCTTATGTCTGCAGTTCAGCTGGATGATGCAGGGTTTCACATTGGTTTTGGAGACTCTACCTAGAAGATTACGAGAGGCAGACTTGTACTGGCTAGAGGTGCCAAGGCTGGCAGCCTCTATCCTCCTGTAGTGGATGGTCCTACAGTTGATCATGTTTTGTCAGTGGGTCCTATCCCACATGTATCACTTTGGCATGCCCGTTTGGGGCATATGTCTTTGAAGGGAATGAAAATGCTTTCTGGTTTGCAGTATCTTCCGCCTTTAGACTATGCATGTTTTGACTCGTGTGATCATTGTCTTTATGGTAAGCAGAATAGGTCTACGCATAAGAAATCGGGTAGGCCACGCATGAGTGAGCCCTTGGCTTTGGTGCATTTGTGGGCCCATGCCTTGTATGTCTATGGGTGGCGCGAAGTACTTTGTTACCTTCATTGACGATTTTTCTAGGAAAGTGTGAGCTTATCCCATAAAGCAGAAGTCCGATGTCTTGGCAGTCTTTCAGTGTTGGCTTGCTCTTGTTGAGAACCAGATTGGGTATAGGCTGAAATGCCTTAGGATTGACTATGGGGGAGAATATGTCTCACGTGCTTTTGAGCAGTTGTGTGATGACAGGGGTATTAAGCGTCAGTTGACCGCCCCTTACATCCCACCCCATAATGGTTTGGCTGAGCGCATGAACAGGACTATTCAGGAGCTTGTGTGCTCTATGCTTAGCCATGCAGGCCTACCACAGAGCTTTTGGACTGAGGCAGTTAGTATGGCAGTGCATGTCATAAACCGATCGCCTTCTAGTGGTTTGGATTTCCAGGTTGCAGAGGAAGTTTGGGCTGGTAAGCCACCCTCTTATGCGCATCTCCGTGTCTTTGGATGTGAGGCATTCTGCCATGTGCCCAAGGACAAGAGGAGTAAGTCGGATCCAAAGAGCATTAAATGCATCTTTCTTGGCTATGGTGATTCAGAAGAGATGGGCTATCGCCTATGGGATCCGCAGGCGTGGAAAATAGTACGCAGCCATGATGTAGTTTTCCATGAACACAAAATGCATAAGCAGCCTGAGAAGGTGGTTGAGATCCGCAGAGTGATCTTTCAGGAGGAGCCTCAGGCTCCAGCACAGCCAATAGTACAGCTTGCAGCAGTTCCTACACAAGGCCAAGGTGTTGGACAAGCAGTTGGGCAGGCAGCAGAGCCTGCAGTGAGACGGTCTACTAGAGATAGACGTCCACCTGATCGCTATGAGCCCTCTATGCAGTATGTCTTGTTGATGGATGCAGGATAGCCTCTCACCTATGATGAGGCTATGCGTAGGGGTGACATTCACTCCTGGGAGAGGGCTATGCGGTCTGAGATGGACTCCTTGCATAGGAATATGACTTGGGATCTTGTTGCCTTGCCTAAGGGCAAAAAGGCTTTGCCATGCAAATGGGTGTACAAGCTGAAAAGTACCCCTGGGCACCCCAAGCTGGCCTATAAGGCTAGACTTGTAGCTAAGGGTTTTAAGCAGGAGCATGGAGTTGACTTTGATGAGGTCTTCTCTCCTGTCATCAAGATGACTACTCTATGCTTGGTCTTATCCTTGGTCGCACAACTCTTTATCAGATGGATGTTAAGACTGCATTCTTGCATGGGGATTTGCATGACGAGATCTATATGGAGCAGCCTAAGGGCTTTGCAGAACATGGCAGGGAGCACCCAGTGTGCAAATTGAAGAAGAGTCTTTATGGCTTGAAGCAGGCACCTAGGGAATGGCATCATAAGTTTGATGCCTTTCTGCAGTCACAAGGCTACAGGAGGAGTGCTATGGATCCGTGTCTTTACACGAAGAAAGCCCGTGATGGCAGTTTACTGATTTTGGTTCTCTATGTTGATGACATGGTGATAGTAGGGAAAGCTCATGCAGAGCTTGATGCTTTGAAAGCTCAGCTCAAGAAGAGCTTTGAGATGAAGGATCTGGGATAGTCTTCACATATTCTTGGGATGCGCATTAAGCGTGATAGACATCAGGGGCTTTTGTATCCCTCACAGTGGGAGTACATCCATAAAGTCCTTGAGCGCTTCCGCATGCAGGACGTAAAGCCTGTGGGCTATCCTTTGCCTTCTCATGTGAGGGTTTCACAGGCCGATTGTCCCCACACAGATGAGCAGAGGGCCAAGATGGCCAAGATCCCTTATGCATCAACAGTGGACAGTCTCATGTATGCCATGATAGCCACTCGTCCAGATATTGCGCATGCAGTTGGTGTTGTGGCTCGTTATGTGGCTACCTAGCAAGAAGCATTGGGATGTCGTGAAAGGTATCATGAGGTACATGAAGGGCACTGCAGATATGTCTATATGCTATGGTAGCCAGGATACAGGGGTCGTGGGTTACACTGACTCCGACTATGCAGGACATGCAGATATTAGGAAGTCCACTTCTAGCTATGTGTTATGTTGGAGGGGCTGTTTCTTGGATGTCTAGGGTGCAGAAGTGTACGGCTTTGTCTACCACTGAGGCCGAGTATGTTGGAGCCACTGAGGCTTGCAAGGAGGCTATCTGGCTAGTCCATCTTGTTTCTAACCTTGGGATTGATGCTATTCCTACACTGCATTCGGATTCTATGAGTGCCATTCAGTTGGCTAAGAATCCGGTCTTCCATGCGAAGATGAAACATATTGAGGTGAGATATCACTTTATTCAGGGTGTCGTGGAAGACAGGTCTGTTGACCTTGTCAAGATCTCCACTAATATCAATCCTGCAGATCTACTCACGAAAAGCCTCACTAGTGAGCGCTTTGCCTTCCTTAGGAGATTGATGGGCGTTGGATGAGATGTTGCCTTTCCTCATCCCTTGTACCTATGTACATTTGTACTGTCTTTTCTTTTCTTTTCTCTCTCACTGGGGCAGATTCGCCTTTAAGTGGGAGGTTGTTGGGGTAAAGGCGCCTCCGCCATGCCACCCCGTGTATTACTACACTGACAGTACCTGCCACTGCACACTGCAGGTGGCAGGCGCCCATCACCGTCACACTTATTCTTTATTCTTTCAGTGACTAGTGAATAAAGGAAGGCTCGGTCACACATTGTGACTCTTGGAGTTCCCATTTGTATCTCTCTCTCTTTTCTTGCTCTTGCTCTCCGCCATAGCTCGTGCATGGTCTTTCGATCCTCTCATCCCTTTCATTTTCTTCCACACGAGCTTCTTGATTATGAACCTCAGTCAAATAAGCATAGGCTAAAAATGAGTCCATTTGTGCACTCCATCATGTTCTCCCTCATATACTCTGACTAACATCAGCCAATTCAGACTTTGTTGTTTTTCCCTTTTCCATGCAATCTAATGCTTGCATCCAAACACGAGATTTTGCTTCAACCATGCGAACTTCATCAATCCTTTCAATTCTCAACCCATATGTGGCTGTATCTATGGTAGAAAATGCTGTCCTTGCAGCCATATCTTCGAACCTCTTCTACATACCACCATTTCCAAGATTTGGCTCTATTGGAAGACCAATTTCTATTGCATGTATTTTACCATCTTTCCAAAAGACTAACCTTTTTGCTTCTACTTCACGATAGGCTTTACAGTCTTGCTTTTCATGCTATAAACTGTCACACCAAATGCATCTCCTCTTGTATCCTTCTTTGTACGGTCTTTGGCCTTGTTGTCCGAGCCTTCTCTTCTATCTTAACATCCAACTTTTCAACCTTTGCATAGATCTCTGTCAAATTCAACCTTAAATCATGCATGCCTTTGATTAATTTATCCACAATATCACCTTTAAGAGCTGGACCAACAAGTATAGCCAGTTGTTCCGCCATAGCTACAGGTGCCCTGGCTACAATTTTAGTCCCCCTTCTGAGCACTGGCAGGTGTGGTGCCTATACCCCATCTTAATTTCATCTCCTCTCTCTTTACCAACATATGCACTGCCTCAGTTACATTGGCCCAATCTGACTTCAGTCCCTTTTCAAAAGAGGCATCTTCTAAACGATTAGTTAGCTTCTCCTGCAAAATAGGATTTACAACCTTCAGAAACAAATAAATTTTCTGATTCTCCAAGGTGAAGAACATGTTTTAATGCCTTAATCTCAACATGGAAGAGAGGGGGGAAAGATAGAGGGAGAGAGAGATTTGTGTTTGTGATATTTAGGCTCTTGAATAAAGATCACAACAGAGACACACCTTGAGCTATGTCTGAATTCCTCAATCCCACCAAGGAAGAGAGGGGGAGGGAGAGGCAGGGAGAGAGAGAGAGATCTACATTTTTGACCTCAGGTGAGACACACCTTTAGTTTTTGAGTAAACATCATGGCACATAGACATAGACAATCCATGATGTCTGACCACACAAACATGTGCATCAAGAGAGCATTCATTGTAGTCATGTTTGTGATGCAAGGTTTTGGATCTTAACAAGCACCATCATGGCATCATTGTGTCCTATCCATAGCGATGTGATGCAATACTATAGAAAAATAATCAATTGAATCTGTTTTATGCATTTAGATGAGATGGATACACAAAATTCCACCTCATAAGAAATAGTGTGCCTTACTATTTGAATTCATGTGAAATTGAGAGACAGACAGACATAGACAGAGAGTGAGTGAGTGAGTGAGCGAGCGAGCGAGTGAGTGAGTGTGCGTGTGTGTGTGTGCGCGCGCATGCATGCGTGCTCGCGTGCATGTGTGCACACACATGAGAGAGAGAGAGAGAGAGAGAGAGAGAGAGAGAGAGAGAGAGAGAGAGAGAGAGAGTGGAGACATTACGATTAATATTTTCATTGATTTGGTGATAGTGTGATGCTCTTCTCCTTGATCTTCACAGTTTCTACCTTCTCAATCTTCAATAGATCTCTCGCATACTCTCACCAAGTCTACCTCACATTTCAATGAGTATAAATTTCATTGTACATTGGATTTAATACCCTAAATTGGTTATTAATTGATACATTAATGGAAAATATTAATTACTATTACTTGGTTAGGGTTTGTTATTAAACTCTATATCTATGGGGAGATGAAACTCTTGTAGACAAAAACGTGTATAAAATAATACCTTCCTCTATGCTGCTCAAATCGCCAATTTGATGCTTCCATTGGCTTCGAAAGTGGGGTAAAATAGTAGGACACTTGACCAAAATTCAACTAGATCACTCATTCTTCATCTCCCACTTCGAAGTGCTGTTTACTGCCTGAAAACAACAATCGCAACAAATGCAATTTTGCCAATCTCTCTTTTTACATAAAATCCTCTCAAAATGGTTGAAAGCTACATGCTTTCTTTTACACATCATCCTAATCTAGAAGTTGTCTACATTTTTATGGATTTTTACAAGAGATAATATCTAAAATATCATAAATTGGCTAAACTTGTCCAAAAATCTAGTATTTTGGACCATCCACACTATGGACACTGACACTAATGGCATTGACTCTCTAAATTAATTAGAAATCCGCACTCTAGATTTTTTTTACACTATGTGCACATAGCGGCACAACAATGTGTGTGCATACACACACATAAATAGAGAGAGAGAGAGGGAGGGAGAGGGAGATATAGATAGATAGAAACAAAGAGAGAGAGAGAGAGAGAGAGAGAGAGAGAGAGAGAGAGAGAGAGAGAGAGAGAGAGAGAGAGAGAGAGAGAGAGAGAGAGGAGAATATGGTTTCATGATGAAGAAAAACATGGCCTCATGATAAAGCTCCTACTCTACCATTTTGTCTAGCAAGATCACATCAATGTATTACTTGCAAAGGACTCCAAGTGTTTCCTAGTCCCTCTTCTTACTCTTGTGATTTATTACTCCATAAAAGTTGAGATTATGATTTGTATTATGGTTCTTTTTTAAGAATCTCTCTATGCCATAAGCACGGCTTCAATGTATCAATATCTAGACCGATTTACTATTACATAGAAATACTAGAATGATCACTTATTGAAAGTAAGGGGGGTTGATAATGAGGTTAGAATGAAGGGAATTGTGCATGGATTTATCTTATAAATTAGAGACTTATATTACCTAATATTAGTATTGTTGATTTCGTGTTGTTGATTCCCAATTGATCATGTTGTAAATATCTATGTAAACCCCCGATTAGAAGGGGTTACGATCAACCTATATAATACTAATTGAGTTAGTATCCATAGGAAGAACACTATGAGATTAGTAACCTTAGTCTCTTTTCTTGATAAACAAACATAGTCCTTAAGGTTAGGATTCGAAAATGGAATAAAACTACAAGGGACTTGGTGACCACTAGGTTGAAGATGTGAATGAAGATGAGTGTCTTTTAATACAATAAAAGAGTGATCATGCATGGTAATGTGTTGTAAGTCCTAACAGACAGCTTATGACCTTGGAAAATACAGAAGGGACTTGAGAACTATTGCCCTTGTAAACACTAGGGGGATTGTCTTAAATCACTTTACGTGATTGCACTCCAAAGAAGAGTAAGTTATTGTGAATTGTATCTTCTTGTGCAAATCATACAAAGGACATTGTCTTGGATTGTTGAATCGGTCTTTTAAAGATAAATTTTACTAATTTGGGATCCTAGCCAAAGATAAATTGACTGACTCTTATGGAATATTTAGAGTGATTATTTGGTTGATATTTGAAAAAGAAATATTTTCCTAACTATAGATGATAGTTGATTGCCTTGGTTGTGTAATTGTACAAAATTTATTATGCCCTCATGGATAGATTGCTGGTTATGCACACTAGACCTCCCCCAAAGTTAATGGCAAGATCCCTTCACCAAGGAGTTGGTTTGACCATGCTAGAGGCTAACACGGACCCCAAATGTGAGGGGTCTCTCCATAGAGAGGATGTTAGGCTAGAAGGTGACAAGGGTGCTAGGGGCTCTAGCCATAAGTCCCTTGGGTCTATCAAGGATCGACTTGACCCCTATGAGCTTAAGATGAACTTCATGAAAGACCCTATCCCTAGATAAGGGTGGATTAGTTGATCATGTGTTGCCATGAGATTCGGACAAGAGTCCCACATTAAGAGACTGAATTTTGGGTTGGCATTGCACCTTGGAGAAGGTGCATATAAATATTCTTGTTTTGCAATTGTTTTCAAACAAATGTTTGATACTATCTTTATGTTGTGGATTAACTTACGTGAATAAACCTTGTGCCCTAATTGGTTAATTAAGGAAGCTATATTTATGTGTTGAAATTTAAACATGTTAGGTAAGTAGACAACTAAAGGTGATCCAAAGAGGGAAGCAAGAGGACATGATCCACGATGGGTCCTATTCTAAGGCAAAGTGGTCTCAATTATCCAAGAGCTTCTTCAAAATAGATAGATCTCATTCCAATCCCCTAAAATGACACAAGTTGGGGCTCTAAACCTCCTAAATGGTTCAACACACAAGAATTTCTATTTCTTCCTTATTAGAGGTGCTTGATTTTGGCACTTCTTATTGTGCCTTCGGTTCTTGCTATAGGATTTCTAGACTTGCCCATTGTAGGTCATAGAATCTTTTACTTCTCAATGTTGGTGGTGACTATAATGCTTGAGATTTTTAGACTTACCCATTGTGGGTCATGGAATATTTTGCTTCTCAATTTTGGTGGTCACTATATTCCGCTTCTTTAATTGGGCTTGCCATGGGGATATAGGTTGATACCTTCCTACTGGGTCCTTGTTGAGTGTTGAGCTTATGTCATATTGCTACAAGAGTTTTTGTAGTCTCCTTTGTTTCTAGCTATAGTCTCCTAATATATTGTTTCCCTAGGTCTCCTGAGGGCTCCAGCTTTGTATTATCTACATATGTGGTTGACACCTATAGTATTGACATATTTTGAGGTTTTTTGGATGTAAGTTTCTCTCTTATCTATGGGTCCTTGGTGAACTTTGTATGGTTGCCATTAAAGTGCCTCTGAATCCTACTAGCATGGCTTTATTATGGTTTTTTTTAAATAGCTACCTTTTTAATAGCTAGTCGTAAAACTAAGGGTTGCATTCGAATGTAGCATAATAACCCATATCTTGGGGGTGTATGCCAACATTGATGATGTAGATCAAGGGATTAGTGAGAAGGTTGCCTAATTCTATTCTACTAGCAATATGTAGCTCTTCCTCACTAAGGATCTGATCCATGTATGGATGTGCCACTGACAAAAATGCATCAACATAGATCATTTTTAACATAAATAGCCTCTTGGAGCATCGCAATCAAAAACAGCCCATAAACATCACTATCTCAAAAAATCATCAAGTCTCTCTCTCTTTCTATTTCTCTATTATAGACACAAGCGTACCCACTTCTTCCAAATAAGTAGAGCCTGAGCTTAAGAAAGCCCCCTACTAGATCCAAGCATGTCCCTTGGTTAAATCCCATGCTTTTGAAAAACAAGCTGCCTATGTGCTTAAGCAATAGCTATGCTTGCATGCATCAAAATCATGTATCAAGATCTCTTCCCAAGCATACAAAGCAAAGTTATTTTACTCTATACCTAGCAATGAGCATAGTACATATATCAATGTGTGGGAAACTAGCATCAATGTCAAAGAAAAAGCTCAAATCCTTAACATTTGCAACAAAGCTTAACTCACACTCCTCACTCCATGCAGGAGCTCTCACGAAGATTGATGAAAGCCACTTTGCTCTAATTCTTTGTTATTTTCACTTATATATGATTGTATATTGTGTATATATACAAGGGGTGCTCGCATGGCTATTGTTCATTGCCCTTTATCCCAATATGTGATGAGAGATAGGTGCAAATCTATTAGCCACTCTAACATCTACTTAAGTCTCTGTACCTCTCTAACAACTATTGAAACAAAGCCCAATGCTTTGGGAAGAACTACAGGAGTGGACAAAAGGGCATACACAACCCAAAATAGGAATCATGTAGGAGCACAAAGCTGAAACTCACATATCTAGTCTAACCCTCAATCCCCATTGAAAACCCTCTAAGTCAATGCCCTTGGGAGGGAGCTGAAATGCATGAAATTCACTCAATCATTACATTGGGTGATACAACTAGGAAAGGATTTGTCAACCCTGGGGGTAGGTGTTAGTGTCCTTAGCCATGTGGTTCTCCAAACTTGGGGTAGTCCCTCATAGAGGCTACTTGATTTAATGTGACACTAACCAATGGAACAAATGTTAGACCATTTGAAGTTTTGAAGGATTGGCCAATTAAGAATATTGATGTCAAATTCTCAATCAAGTTCATCATCACATGAAGGGATATGACTACACTGTCCTACTAAGGGAAAATAATGGATAAGAAACACTCTTGGAATTGAGGACTAGGGCAATGGCCTAATGTTCTTTGAAAATCTCATGGAGATAGTTAGAATAGAGATGGATATGTGGAAGGCTCAATTGTCAACCTAGATGCCTATTTTTGCTATGCTAAAAGGAGATTCTCAAAGCTTGCCAAACTACAATCCTCTTACCAAGTATACACCTTGCCCAAAAGATAAGTGAGATTGAATGCATATCCTTGCTTGCAACAATTTACTTTCCCTTCTTAGACAATGGTAATGATTATAAAAGAGTGGCTAATAGAGCGAGCAATGTAGAAAAGCATAAAATAGTAATTGACATTTCAACATCACCAAAACGACTAGGAAATATTGAAGCTCTATCCAATGTCGAATAGACTAGTGAAGAGTCTTGTGACCAAGATGACTCAAAAAGTGAGTATATTAACTACAAATCCAAAGGAGAAGCCTCACATAATGACCTCAAAATGATTGACTGTGACATTGACATACGTACAATCAAGCAAATCATTAATGGACTCTAGACCAAATGGAGCACATGCATTGCTTTTTAATGGATAGTCAAGAGGGGACTTAGCTTGAGCACTTTGAAGTCTTGGATTACAAATAAGAAAGACTCAACCAAGTTAAACTAGCTACGTTATATGAAGTTGGAGTTGAATTCGAGCTATGACCACGAAGTGAAACACCCTCGCCTCTAATGAATAATAGGATTACAACTATGAATCCAAAATCAACTCTAATAGAAATCTCAAAATTCCTTGACCACTTAAAGCTCAATGCACCAAGGGGGCTCTTCCAGTCTACTTGAGGTACAAGAAGTTAGAGGAGGAAAGGACGAAAATGACCAAGGATTTGAAAGTTGAGAGATAGAAAGAACCTCGGATAAGCAATTTACAAAGTTTAAAAAAGGAGATCAAATCATGGTGTTTCTAAGGACCAAATGACAAGGACAAGCTAGCAAACCAATTGAACCAGCCAAGGTTTAGGAAGTCGATTTGGCCAACAAAGGTAGGAAGCCTTGATCCAAGCTCATAGCTAATGACTTGACTGGCAATGAGGAAACTAAACTTTTGAATCTTTTAAAAGAGTTCAGGGATGTGTTTTCTAGGTTAATGGAATAACTTAAAGGAATCAACCCTTGCATCATCACATACAATAATTACTATGGTATGCCTGATGATGTGCTTATAAAGCAAAGACCATATGCAATGAATCCAAAGTATGATCACATTGTCAAGGAAAAAATAGAGAGGCTCTTCAATGTTGCAACTATCTATGAGATGGAGCACGCAGATTGGGTATCACTGACTATCATAGTATGCATGTTATAATTAAGTGCAATTCATACAAATTATAGGCACAAGTCAACATTTGCCATTGAGTGGGGAGTGTTTTTCCTACATGGTCATGCCCTTCTACTTGACTAATGCCCTTGCCACCTTTTAGTAACTCATGTGTATAATTTCCAAGGACATGCTCTAAAAGTGGTTAGAGGTATTCATGAACAACCTTTACATACACACCAATTGGAAAGAACATCTTAAAGAACTTCAAGTAGTCTTTGAACGATATAGATAGTATAGCCTCTCACTGAATCCCTTAAAGTGCCAGTTTTGGGTGAAAAATGGTTGCATTCTAGGGCACATAATATCAAAAAAATATATCGCCATTGACTTCCCAAAATTCAAGGTGATATTTGATCTTCCACCCAAACTACAAGGGAGTTCTCGGCCACATAGGATACTATCGGCCATTTGTATTAAAGTATGCAATATTGATGGCTTAACCACTACACAAACTACTATCATCTTTGAGTAGACCAAGACATGCTAACATACTTAGAATGCAATCAAGAAGGCTATTTTAAATGTTCCTATCTTTTACGAGTCATAGGTTGGATATAACATTTCATATACACATTCATGCATAAAAAATTATTTTGGGAGTGGTATTATGCTAGCATGGAGAGCATGATTTATATTATTCATTGATCTTTGCCAGTCATTAGCTCATGCATATCAAAATTATCTACCCATTACAGAGAGAGATGATTTAGCAATGGTGTTTACTAAGAAAAACTTTTGCCATTATTTATTAACAACACCATTTATATTATTTCTAATCATCAATCTTTATTTTATCTGGTAAACAAACCATGTGAAACTAGATGCATAGCCCAATGGTTATTGCTCTTGCTCAAATTTCATTCCTTGATAGTCATAATAAGAGAGAAACAACATTATATGGCTAACCATATGTTGCTAATACCTAATGGAGAGCCAGTAGAAATGGGCATTATGGATTATCTTCCTAATATACATTTCTTTAGATTTCTCAATAAGAGGATCTATACAAAGTGGACCTTACTCCATATTGGGTTGATGAGAGTTGTTCCAAGGGTGTCGCACTACAAAACACTATATAGGCCCCACTATTGGTATCTAGAATGCTTCATCCATTTTGCTTGTGCCTCATATCCAAGTAGCATCGTGCGTACTTCCAAACCTTTGCTATGCTAATAATCTACCTACTCTTATTGAATTGAATTGGTCATATATGCTAGTTTAAGAGAAGTTTGTCTAGTTGTTGTCTTATAGGTTGTTCAATATGTCTAAAATCCTACCATTACCTTCTCATCCTAATTGCCACAAGAGGTTGAGACTATACATTGATTAAGATCTTGTTTGTGGCTTCATCTTGGTTATTTTCCAAAGGGTAGTAGGGAGATGATTTACAATGAATGACCATGAATGTGGACAACATCCAAGCAATCACCTCATTGATGAAACTCATTGATGGAATGCATGCCTCATTCACTCACAATCTTGAGGGGATAGCCAAATCTAGAGATTACTTGCTTCCATAAGATCTTTGTTGTTATCCTAATATCGTTCTTCCGAGTGGCCCTTGCCTTAAATCACTTAGTCAAACATTCCACACCAATTATATATATATTGCTTGTGAGTTCTAAATTGTAGGACTTATAGGTCCAACAAAATCAATGCCCCACTTCTTGAAGAGTTGGTGATGTGAGTTCCATTTTATCTTTACATATAGGTACCTTCATACCCTAGCACACTCATTGCAATGCTTTACAAATTGTGTTGTATAGTGAAAGAGGGAGGCCACCACAATTGAGATAAAGGATTTTTTATGCAATTGTGTTGCTAACTCCTACTACTATTGCATATGATTCCATTAGGAATTTGTGCATCTCATGCCAAATGCACCTTCTCAATAAACCATATTGGCCTAGCCAATATAATTGTCTAGTGAGATTAGCCTCAATCTCCACTATGTCTATTTGGGTCTCCTCATTCATATTTATCCTTGACCTAGGTTTACATATGGATCTCTTTCTCTTTCTCTTTGTTTTTGATGGTGCCTAAGTTGTGGTTAGTGGAGGTGGCAGTGTGAGTAGTTAAAGAAACCAAAACCATTGATTTCTTGCATAGTACCATAGAGCACATTACAATGCTATGGGAGCCCATCATGGCTTTGTCCTAACTCTGCATCAATGCTTCTAACTATATGCCCTCGGCCTCTTTTTCTTAGCGACATTATTTGATTCAATGGCAACAAGATCTACTCAATCCTTGTCTAAAGGGCAAGGAGGGTGCTAGGCTATGAAAATTTTTACCAAAATTAATTCTCAAATGTATTGGCCAATTTATTTGGCTTTTGTATGGCTAGAAAAAGAAAGTTAAATTAAGTTCCACTAAATTGAACCTTCAAAAGGTTGAAGTAAGAAAAAAATCTCAAATGTTTTTTACAAGGGGAGCAAGGCACAAGGCCATTTTCATCCCAATTGTATTATATTGGCCTAATATTACGACAATAAAATATGACAAATAAAAGAATATATCACATAGTCAAGAACTGTGAACCTATAATCTTGTGTCACAAATATCAACAACATCTTCATGAATGAGATATGTCTATGAAAGATACCATCATCATAGAATGCCACACCCTATTACCAAATATTTAATGTACATATCTCGTAAATGTAAAAGACAACTTTGCACTATCATGCATAGACTAAGCTAATTAGTGTAGTCATTTAGGTCTCAATGCATGGCACACCCCAAAAATGATTTACACTAAAGCTACAAATCATGTTTTAAAACTTTTAGGAAGGAGAAAATCCTTTATGATAACTTAACAATTTTGTTCAAGATTAGTACTAGGCCTTTGCATTCTAATTGACTAGTACTAAAAGGTTGGATTTCTTGAAAGGAAAAATCATTATACTTGAACTAAAGTAAGAACATTGCATAAAGTTATTTCATTGGAGACCAATCTCCTTGATCACCACTTATATAAAAAAGGCTATATAATTTTCTTTATTTTAGGATTCCCTTAGGTATATTGGCATCCAAGTAAAAGGAGTGTCTTGGATGCCTAATAATATCAAAAGGAAATTTGATTGCTCATCTATAATAGCATGGCCTTTGTATGTGGAGCTCAAGAGAAGAAAGGTTTCATGTTGGAGATCAATGCTCCACCCCTTGTGTAACTACATAGGTGATTGCTCACCCTTTGTGATGTTAACCCTCAAACGAACGAAGGTAGAAAATCCGGAAAAGCTAAAGTAGAAGACAAAGGCCAAGGCAAAGTGAAATGGAAGACAAGGACGCACAAGGAGAAAAGTCTTAAATAAGGGAGAAAGGCGCGTAAGAAAAAGCGCAAGTCAATACTTTTGTAAAAGAGTGCAAGCGCATCATGGTTTAATTCAAGGAGCGCCGGGCTCTCACCTGTGCAATTTGTAAATGTAGACGAGCAGTGGAAAGGAAGCTAGGAAGATAGAAGGACAATGGGAAAAAGGGCCTAGGCCACGGCCGGCCATGTAAAAAAGGGGATAAGGGGATGACCGCCCAAAAGGGATTTAGGGTTTTGTATATAAAGTTGAAAAGTGAATGAGAAGTCATTCTTGTGTGTGGCCAAAAGTGGCTCTCCTCTTCTTCTTCTTCTTCTTCTTGCTTGCTTGAGCTTGTGCTTGAGAGAGGGAGTGTGAGAGTGTGAGGGAGTGAGTGTGTGAGGGTGAGGGACCGGGGAGGAGAAGCTCTCCATCTTCTCCTCTCTTCTTCTCTTCTCTTCTCTTGCTCGCAGTGATGGAGCTTGGAGTGTGGAGCTTGAGGATGGAGCTTGCTTGAAGCTTGCACTTGGATCGTGGAGCTACCGGAGTACGCGGGAGAGGAGGTAACTCAATCGGCATGGAGGTAAGCTCACTACACCTGTAGGTATGGATGGCGCGTCAGCTATGTGAGAGGTAGCCATTAGTGCTCGGCTTGAAACGCTTGAACCAATAAGCGGTTTGTGGGTCTTGGCGGTTGAGCGAAAGCTCCCACATTTTGGTTCCGTTGCCGGGACCAACTGATTCAAGCCTTGAGCACTTGTGCACTTCAAATCGAGCATTGAAGTAGGGTTTTCCCCGAACCAATGCTTGAGGTAGATAGGTAGGAAGCGAGGGAGTTTGAAGAGGTATTCGATCTCCTTAGCAAGTAGGTTTTTGATTTGTTGTTGAATATTAGAGTAGGATCATCCATCTCCATCTCTGGTTTTGATTTTTGTTGCATTAGGTTAAGGTTAGGATAGGAAAAAAAAGGAAAATAGTAGGGTTTTCTGTTGCTGTATAACAGGCTGAAACAGGAAAATAGGGGCACAGATTCAAATTTCTGGCTGGAAGAGTATGAGGGACTAACCTCTGAGGTCACAACAGGCTAGGATGGGGCAATAAGAGGCCCAAGGAACCAGGAAAGGCCACATTTGACATCCTACCCTCTGAGAAGAGAGTGAGCTTGAGAGCCAAGGAGAGAGAGAGAGAGAGAGAGAGAGAGCTGCGGGGAGATCATCAACGTGTTGATCGATTCAAGCGCCACACCGTTTTCAGGTACGCCAAGTGTTTTCCTCTGTTGCTTTGCATCTAATTAGATGGCACGGCACAATTCGGTGAAGTAGACGTCAACTTAGAGGCATCACGTGCAACTCCGGCCGTCAACTGCGCAGTCGGACTAGTTTGTCCGAGTCCCAGAATAGGATTGCCCTATCTCTGGAGTCGGACCGTCCGACTCCAAAAATCAGACCTCTCCAAAAACCGTCAGACTCCGAAAATCAGACCACCCTTTCGATCCGATTCCTAGAATCGGACCAGTCCCAAAATCGAACCAGTCCCAGAATCAGACCAATCCCAGAATCGGACCAGTCCCAAAATCGGACCAATCCTAGAATCGAACCACCCTTGTCTAACTGATCGCATCCGATTTTGAAAATTGGACACTCGGACCTTGGAAATCAGACACAAGGGATCGGACCACTCAGAATCGGATGCCTATCAAAATCGAACGTCCGATTCCAGAAATCGGACGTGATCAAAATCAGACCACTAGGCCGATCAGACCAACCCAAAATCGAACATCCAATTCTGATAATCGGACTCCTGAAAATCAGACACCTGAGAATCGGAAAAAAAAACTGTCAAAATCAAACAAGTATCTAGAACACAAATTTTGACGTATCTAAGCCCTGAAATTGACCCCAAAGGCTACGTAGAGCTAAAGGCACATCACAGATCCACACTGGGCTAAAACTTAGAGCAAGTAGTTCAAAATTTGGCTATAAACGGTCCTCCAAATTGCGAATGGTGTTTACCGTAATGGCCCTGCGGGCCGGGGGGGACTGCCCCCCCAGACCCCCACAGAGGGGGCTCTGCCCCCTCCGCACCTCCCCCAAGTAGATTGGAGAGAAAACACGCACCATGACAAGACCTCCAAATTAGACCCTAGTGTAGTAATAATGGCTCTACACGAGCATGGTTTCTCACTTGCAAAAGAGCAACCAAAAGCCCATACTCGAACAGAGATAAACAGAGACCCTAGAACCTCAATGGTCCAATCTAGCCAACAAGGGCAAAAAGGCCACACTGCAAAAACACATACGTGTTGCATCCAGACTGCATCTAGTCAAAGCGGAAAGCAACAACATCAAGCTACAACAGCGATAATGACTAGATATGACAGTCCTGATGATAGATGCTCCTTGAATAGCACTACACTGACAATCCAAGACATCACTGGAGAATCCACATCTAGTCGTGCAGTTGGGGACTCAAGGGCATTTGTCAGAAGGCTTAAATTTACAAGCCAAGACCCTGAAGACGAAGACATAGTACCACTTGCTTATCTTAGGGTCAAACTCACCGCGAAAAGAGAGCACACTATTGATGCTCTGATTGATAAAGGAGCAGATTTTAATATATTGACCTATGAATCATGGACCCTATTGGGCCAACCAGAGCTCACACTGACTAATGTAACTCTTAGCCCTTACGGGGGACACCCACAAGCACTCATAGGAAAGTGCAAAATCCTTGCGACAATTGAAACTGAAAGCTTGTCTATCCTATTTTATGTTCCTCCAAGTAGTGCTAATTACGAGAAGGAAACCCTCCTAGGAAGACCCTTCAAAGGGGCGACCAAGTGTGAAGCCAACTATGTAGCACAGAGGATACACCTGACACTATCGGGTGTGAGGATAGTCACAACCTTTAGCAAGGGTGACCTCATCAAACCTCGAGGGAAAGGCAAGGAGGGTGCTGGCATAACAGTCAATCCTGCTAATGAGAGCAAGGACTTGGTGGAAGAGTTGATACAAGTACAGATCCAACAATGAGAACCAGTGAGTGACACCATGCCTGAAACAAGAAGGGGTCAGCACAATGGCGGGATGGATATCCAAAGCGTTGCTACGTACTCAAGGGTATTACGCAGGTAATCGATGGATTTGGGTACCAAAACCCCCTGCTAAACCACCTCTATCAGCTGAAGGCCAAATTGCACCAAAAGCAGCGAAGCACAAGAGGAAATCTAAGAGAAACTCCAGGTCTCGAGGCAAGAAACCAAACATGAGTGTTCGAAAGTGGAGCCCCAAGAGGAACACCAAGGAAAAGGGAATTCTCTTGCAAGAAAATCTATCTTGTAACATCAACAAGCTGTTGCAAAATGTGCAATAAATCTTTTGTAATAGCCCACATGGCCAAGAAATCCTCTCAATTGCTTAAGGTTTGTTGGTGCTGTCAAGGCGGCAATCTTTTCAATCTTCACCGGGTCTGTTGCAATCCCTTGTGCCGAGATAATATGGCCCAAAAGAACTCATGATGAGACGCCAAAGACACATTTTTCGGGGTTGAGAGAAATCCCATACTCTCGGTATACAAAACATTGCTCTAGGTGTCCCCAATGCTCGTGGATTAAGCTATAGACACAAAAGTCATCAAGATACACCTCAATGAAATTGTACAAATGATTCTGGAAGGCAGCCATCATTACTCATTGGAAGGTGGCAGGAGTATTACAGAGCCCAAATGGCATCACTCTATAGGCATAGGTTCCCCATTCTATGGTGAAGGTTATTTTGGATTGGTCCTCTTCTGCGATTTGGACTTGGTTATATCCGCTGAATCCATCCAAGAGGGAATAGAGCTCATGGCCTACCACTGTGTCCAACAGTTGGTCTGTAAAAGGGATAGTGAAATGATGTATTTCATTCTTTTGATCATCAAAACAAAGAAAATAGCAATTCTTCACGCAGCATCATAGTAAATATCTCCCACAGATTTGATAGAATCAACCATATTCTTCAATATCTTCACAAAATCCATCAACAGAACAAAGAAAGCAAAGGAATATACCATCTTTGAATGGAAATCAATCACATATTATTCATCTTCAATGTCTTCATAGTTCTCTCTCTCAATCTCTCATATACAATCACACTGCTTTGATAGATTTGGCTATCTCTGACTCTCTCTCTCTCTCTCTCCATCAATAGTACATCATATCCTCACTACAATCACTCAATAATCACTCACAATAATCCTTCTTAGGTCGTGGATGCACCTCCCAAGAGGTATGTCTGATATGAAGAGGCACCAGAGCCACTACAGTGTCTTTTCATAACTCACCACTATCACTTGACTCCAGTCTTTACTTGAGTCTTCAGCAGCTACTTCTTTGACTTCTTTTAGCTCTTTTGCACTTGTATTCACCCCTTTCCAAGGCTAGAAAACTTTCCCAAGCTACACTCTCATCCAACAGAACACATACAGAGGTATACAGAGGCTCGCCAGAAGCTCAACAGAGAGTTACAAAAGGTCAACAGAGAGTTACAGAACCACATAACTCATACCAAAACCATTCCAAACCATCAAAAATCACTCAATAAGCTTTCAAACAATCTCAAACCCTATCAATCAATACTCCATCCTTCCATATAGAGAGAAAACAGAACAAAACAGAAGCTCAACAGAAGCTATCAAGACCAAACAAAACATATCAGAACATCAACAGAACTTCACATCTCTACTAATAAACATCACGAGCTTAATAAAACCATTCCAACCTATCCAAAACACTCTCAAACCACTTCCAAACCAATCAATCATCTCATAAAATCAACCATTCAGCTCCCAAAAACAACAAAAATCAGCCAAAAAATAAGACATTTCAACACTCAACATATCCCCACACTTAATAAGGAAGCGTCCTTGCGACCCAGGAAAAAGGGAATACAAGTTCATTCAAAAGCTCAACTTTGATCTTCAATAAATCTTCAAAAATAGTCCATCCAACCACGACCCCAACTTATAACCTGTATATCTGATATAAAGAATACAACGAAAGGAAAACCCTTTATACATTAACACTTCTTATCAAACTGGAAATCACAACAAACTTATAAAGGATATAAGAGGTTTCTTCTTCTGCATCAGCATATTCAACTATCCAACCAGCAACACCATCACCGCAATTCTCCAAAATGTAGCTCGCACGAAAGCAAATCGAATAGGCAACCACCACGATCTTATCACATAAATTAACCCATAACACAAATACTACACACAACACAACCATCTGAAGGACTCCTCCAAAAAGAGAGATTTATCATTAAAAATCATCCACCATACATGGCAAAGGTATCAATGGAGATGATCCCTCTTGAAAGATTGGTGATTTCGAAAACGATCCATGGATAAAGATTCATCTACAAATGTCTTGGGAGGATTCTGAAAAAATTGAAGGCAGCACATCCTTTCCAACAAGACAAGATATCTGTTAGGCAAACAGAGGGCATGAAAGTACAAGACATCTAGTTGTTGGGAATCAATGCTCACATTGACATTCATGCACAACTTTGGAATAGATTTTGAATCATTATGGGAATGCCTATGCATATACGCTAGGTACCAAGTAAAATGAGCAGTTAAGCGCACAGAAGGATCTGCAGACTGAGAATATTGCTGAGCAAAATGCGGATAATTCTGATAAGCCTGACTAGCACTTATCCATTCTCCTGGGATCAATGGCCAATTGATTTGAGGTCCAGTAATGGAATCATTTGAACTCCAGCCTCTTCTTCGAAGAATCTTCTGATCAAAACCTAGATACCCACTAACCAACTGAGGAGGATTAGGAATAGAAGTGTTAGGAGACGGAAGAGGGACTAATGAAAGAGGATGAAGCAATGGATAGGCAAAATCATAAAATGAAGAATGGATTAAAGATGGATTTGCTGAAAATTGAGGAGATTCAGTTAAGAAAGGCATTAAAAGATAAGCAGGAAAAGTTGATAGAATGTCAGGGGATGGGGAAGGACAAGGATCAGGAGGTAGAAAAACTAGATCTTCAATAAAAGAACAATGGGTAAAGATAGGAATTTGAGGAGATCCTTGAGGTTGGAAAAGAAGGGGTAAAATGACCTTTGGGTTAGATTGAAAAAGGGAAATATAAGCATCATACCTATGAGCCATTTGTTGATAATGAGTTAGGCATGGTAAGGATGGACCTAAAGCTGATCTACGATGATAGGCTTCAAAGAAAGAAGTATAAAATGGGGGTTGGTTGGAGAGATAGGCTAAAAGATCCACCCTCAGTTGGTTAATGTTCTGGGCATGAGCTGAAGCTTTGACCTGACGGTGATTCAAAATGACAGCATCAACCATAGTGTGCCATGAAAACTCAAGACACTCAGCCACCTTTGAAGAATATCCCTGGAACATCTCATCAATCCTCAACTCCATATGCCGGACATACAAAGAAGCTTGCAATATCACATCTCCAACATACCAAGCCAGATCTTCATCATCTGGAATCAGTAAATCACCCCTCAAATACATATAGGACAGAAGCATCGTATCTGGAGTGATAGAGTCTTCAAAAACCATCCTCACTACTTCTATCAGCAAATCAGATGACCAGGCCCCACTCCATCCATCCTCTGGAATAGTAAATCCATCGTGGAAAGTTTTATGTAGAAAGCCAACTTCTGTTGTTGATAATGGACAAAAAAGGAATGATCTGGTGGAACATATTCTTAATACTACTTAAAAGAAGACCATAATAAATCCATGCGAGATTGCAATATTTCCACCTTGGCCTGAAATAAGGGACATAATGTAGCCTGTCTCTGAAGAGCTGCCAAGTCTACAGGGGATAAAAGAGAAACTGGTTGCACAGAACTCTGTGTATTAGACCGAGACTGAGCCAACTGATCTTTGAGGTGCTGGATTTGAGCATTGCTCTGGTCTAAGATAGCTGTGGTGGATTTAAACTACTCTGCTGGGGCAGCTATCACCTCCTTTATCTCTTGACTCTCCTTCTGTAACTTATTCCTCTCCTCTGTTACAGCAACCACTTGAGACCTAGCTTCTGCCAACTTAGCTTTCAACTTAGAGATTTCAGCTTTCTGAGTATCCACGAGCTTAGTCTGCTGCTCCATTTGCGTACAAAGGTCAGAGAATTTCTCTGAGCAGAGGCTAACTCAGTATTGGTCTTATTCAATTCCTCCTTAGACTGTTGAACTTCATCATAAAATGAAGAATATAATTGCTGGATACAGACAGTCATCGAAAGTTCAATAGAACTCTGGATATCCTTGCACAGGAACGGAATAGCATCTCCTGTTTACCAGGCGGTGAATAGAAGGAACAGTAAGTTCGAGCATCCCATCTCTATGGGCTCTGAAAAGATTTGGCGTCTGAAGGAATGCAGGCAAGTTGCTGCAAGACTGGGCAGGAATTGTCACTAAAACTGGAGGAATAGGCACTGAATCAGCCACCCTCTTGAGGCGTTTTCTGTAAATGACCAGGGGAGGAGGAGAATCATCATCCTCAATTATCACATCATCATCTTCATTATGAGGCGGAGGAGAAACTTCTGGAGGATCAACTGGAGGTAAAGGAACTTCCTTTGCAGGGGCAGCATGTAGCAAGAAGACATAGAGGAAGGACCCAAATGTAACATTAGTCACATTTCCTCGAGTAGCTCGGATAAAATGGTGATCCATCTTGGAGAGGAGGTAGGTACTCCAATCAATGGTTATGCCTTTCAAAATCATTCGTGAAGCTGTAAACAACTCCTTGGAAAGATAATGAGATGGGGATTTTGCAGGCATGAACCTGTCCTGAAGGAATTGGCATAGCTATTTCCATAGGGGATTGGAAATCATGGAGACACTGACTCCTGACGTGGTAATGGCCTTCTTCGAATCAAGAACATCTTGAGTCTGCTTTTGCAACAGCTTCAAAATATCGTCATTGGCGAACAACTGTCTGACAGCAGGGACAGACTCCCCACGATATGGCAGACCAAGAGCCCTGCCTAGACTCTTCGGTGTCAAAAGAACAGTAGTGCCACGGACTGGACCAGACCTCTTACTGTAAGAGGTTAAAAACTCGTCACAAATGGAAGGATCATTTGAAACCAGTAGGAAAGAAAGGCTGACGGACTTGGACAAGCCCGCCTTAGCAACAATGTCCGAATCCAGTAACAAAGAATAATCATGGACAGCCAAAGGAACATACTAAATTGGGGGAGGAGTACGAGAGGGCGCCATTCAGATGGTTACACACATACACCACAAACACAGACAAACCAAGAGAATGCCTGCAAAGCAACAGACAAAAAACCAAGGATAAGATATCAACCAATATGGTAAAACGTGACTCGACCAACTATCCCTAAGCAAACCACAGCCTAGAAAAAATTAGACATGACCTCTACACATATGCGACCGAAAGCTTCATGCGATGCAACATGCAAACACCCAAATCCCCGTATTAGGCAATAAAGAAAAAAACTACACACCGTACCCTTAACCATATCAAAGAAACTGAACCAAAACATAATAACAACCCACACATATTATGACCACAACTTGGATAATCAGGTTTGACCATGGAGACAACTCCGAAGACTTCACGTACCCATCCCACAAAACAAGTTCATTAAAAAAGGGGAAATAAGTGCAGTGAGGGGGAATTAATTTAATGAAAGGTTCATTTTATGAATTATTAAGAAATGGGTGAATTTTTAATTAAGTGATAAACCTTAACAAGAAAACGACGGTTCCTTCTTAAAATTTTAATTACCAATTATTAGGTTGGAGCGGTGCATTAATCCGAATCCCGGACTTCGATACCCAGACTGGGTCTCTAAATGCAAATTCATTTATTAAAAATTAAGGTGAAGTGGAGCGCTTTTTTGCCAGCGCGTGCTCTTGCGACGGCTGGTTCATTTTTATTAAAAATATTAAGGTGTCTCTTAAGCGCACTTAACGCGTGCTAAGTGAACGGCGGGTTGATTTTTATTATAAAATGGTGTGTTTAGCGCGAATGCGCGTGCCATGGTGGTATTTAGGGTTCATGTTAAAAATTAAGCGTGAATTTTGGGGTAGCGGAAAAAAATAAAAATATAAAAGGAAAAATACCTGGAAGTGGGTGTATGTGTATGCAATGAATGCGCACTTCTCAATCCCAAAATGTAAGTCAACAATCCAAAAAGAACCAAGGTATCTGGATTTTTTTCTAGATTTTTCAGTGTGTGTTTTGAATTAAAGAGGATTTTTCATGAATTTAGGTGTTTAATGAAGTATTTTTACCATAAAATAATAATGAAATAAAATGGCACATCATTTTCAGCTTAGAAAATCTTCCAAAAATAAGCAAAAAAGTTAATGACATTTTCAGGATTTTTTTTGCAATTAAATTGGAATTTTTACCATTTTTAATGAATTTTTTCTCATTTTGTATGTATTTTTGAAAAAAAAATTACTTTTAGAATTTTCTGAATGTTTTTCTGAGATTTTCAGTTCGGAAAAATATTTCACTTAACTGCAGAAATATTGGAAATTATTTTTTGTTTTTTAGGAATTTTTTGTATTTTTTTGGATTTTAATTGATTTTTAATGAATTTTGAAATTTTTAAATGTATTTTTAGGGTTTTTACGGGTTTGGAAATTAAAAATTCGGGAATATGTACCCAGGAATGGATTGCGTGTCAGCTGCGTGTGAACAGCTGGCTGGTGCACACCACCGCACGGACAAACAAACGTGTGTCCCCGCGCGTGAACGGCCACTAAGCGCGAACGAACCCGTGATCATGAACACGCACGAACAACTCCGCGCGCACACACACCTTGCGTGTGACAGGGGATGAGGGGCTTAAGAGGGGTTTCTGCGGGTTTCTTCTTTGTTTTTCTTTGTTGTAGGTCTTCTGCGGGGGGGTAGGGGAAAGAGGGTGAGAAGGGGGGCTTAAGAGGGGGTGACAGGGGGGTTGGGAGGGAACTGGGGTTGGGGGAGGGGAACGAGGGGGTAGGGGGGTGGGTTGTGGGTTGTGGGGTGGGTTGGATTGGTGGGGGGAATGGGGGCCTGTGGGGGTGGGTTGTGGGGGTGGGTTGTGGGGTGGGTGGGGATTGGGGGGGGAATGGGGGCTTAGAGGGGGGTAAGAGGAAGGGTGGTTTTGGGGGGAAAGGTGGTTTGGTTGGAAAGGGGGTGTGGAGGGAGACGCCGGGAGGGCGAGGAGGTGGGAGAGGTAGTAGGGAAGGAGGAAGGTGAAGGAGGAGGAGGAAGCGCGGGCGGCGCGGGGAGGAGCAGCTGGAGGCGCTGCTGCAGGCGGCGTGCTGGAGGCAGAGATGGCCGATGGAGGAGAGGCCGTCGCTGGAGGCGCGGTGGCAAAGGGGGAGATGCCTGCTGGAGGCGAGGCCGTGAAGAGGAAGGCGAGGAGTGTGAGGAGGAGGAAGGCCGGGAGGAGATGGCGTTGCAGGGAGGGAGGGGAAGGAGGGAGACGGAGGTCGAGCGTGGAGGGGAAAGCCGCCGAGGGAGAGGAGGGCAGAAGTAAGGAGGTTGAGGAAGAAGGAGGGGTGGAAGCAAGAGAGAGAGAAGAGGGAGAGGGAAAGAGAGGTGGAGGGAGAAGGAGAGAGAAGAAGAAAAAAGAAGGAGAGAGAGAGAGAGGGGGTGGTTGGGAAGGGACGCGGGAGGAGGGGGTATAATTTTTTTTTTAAGAAATAAAAGTTTGTGTTAAAATAATAAATAAATTAAATAAAAGAAAGGCGCGGGGCGGGGTAAACAAGTTTACCGTGACGGGATCGGAATGGCACTGGGATGTCAGTACGGGGCACGTGTACGCGATCGGGGCGTGTGGAGACGCATGAAATCGAAAACGGGCGCGTTCATGTGCGGGACGAGTCGCGCGAAACACGTATTAACAAGGAAAAATTAATATCTCACAATCCGGGCATCGAAACGAAATGTCGTAAAAATAAAAACTGGGCAGGATGGCAGGGGGAAGACAGGGAAAAAGTGCAATGGGGGTTCTGAGGGAAAGACAGGGCATTCACATGCAAAAAATGCAAAAAACGGGTCCAAAAACGCAAATAATATCGAAAGATCCGTGCCTCGGAACGAGGTGCAGGAAAAAGGAAAAATGTGCAGAAAGACGTGCCTGACAAGCCTATCACGTGAGAATATGGTTTCGATTGAGATAAGACACGTTCACGTGGGAAAAACCCAAAAAACAGACCCGAAAATAGAATCGAAAATTAATATTGGACGAACCACTTGCCGGAATGACATGTAGTAAAAAGGAAAAATGTCCGCAGGAAGGAGTGGCACAGGGTTATCATGTTAGAACGTAGTTCCGGCGGAAGTAGGAGGGGTTCACATGCAAAATACGCCAAAAATACACCCGAAAACACATTGAAAAATTAATAATTAAAAATCCATAAGTCGAAAGAGGGTGGAGAAAAAGGAAAAAGGTGGGGGAAGGCACGATGGACACGGCTGTCAAATCAAATTGGAATTCTAATGCAAACAGGGCAGGTTCACATGGAAAAATGTCAAAAAGACGCACGAGAAAGTCTCGAGAAACCGCAAAAATTAATATTGGACAAACCGTGCATCGGAAGGACACGGAGTAAAAAGGAAAAATGTCAGGGGAAAAGTTGTTGTCGGGGCTATGATGTCAGGTCATGGTTTCGAAGCAAAAAAAGCACGTTCACATGGGAAACCGGCTAATGTGCACAAAATGCTTCAAAAATTAATAACTCGAAAACCATGCACTAAGAACAGGGGTGGGTAAAAAGGAAAAATGGTCAGTTCAAAGGGAGGAACAGTTTATAAGGTTGGATGTGGACTTCGATGAACGTAGGGTACGTGCACCTGGCAGGACAGCAAAATCAGGGAATAAAGGAAAACTGCAAGGGAACAGCCTCGAGGGTGGGTGAAAAATGGACGGATGGGCGGGAAGGGACCCCATCAGGGTAAAAGCAAGTCATGGCATAGAGGCATGAGCAGGTTGAGGCATATGCAGAGGGATATGCAATGTAGACGCACAGGGACATGTCCCCATACTTAAGACCTTAACGGGTAGGGTTAACTGAGAAACAAGGACCTAGGACTACACAACAGACCATCCATTAACGTCCCTACACTAAAAACATGAACGTCACTGAGAAACAAGGTGTAGGGTTAGAAAAAATTGGCCCAAGTTGTAGAGAATCAAGGTTGCTTGTCGATGGCACGTCCACTGTCGTTGTCGGCTGCAATAGGAGGTACCAAGGCATCTCTTCAGCACACGTCCGTCATGGCAGGGACCACGCGGCAGCACCCAGGGAGGTAGCTGGTTGAAGGAATCGCAGGAAATTCGTCGATGATGAGGAATGTTGCACTCAACTCACAATCACTCAAATGGAATGAAAGAGCTGTCACTCGCCCCATGACTAATATCACTCGAGGAATAATGATTGAAATCCATATCTCACACCTGGTTTAGGAATCGACAAGGGGGATGGTGCAGAGGGAGTATACCAGGGTGCACAGTTGATGGTGCATCAGTGCATCCAACCCGTCTAGCATAGGTGCAAGGAGGAAGGCAAGGGAGCCTTACAGTGCAGTGTACAGAACACGGTGGCGTGTCCTGTGTTGATGGCAGAGACCCAACCCGTGGGTGCATAGGGAAACGGGAACATACCTGACTCCAAGTGTCGTAACGTCCCTCAATCTCACCTCTCGATGTGAGTGATTGAGGAAACACCAGTCACACTCAGCCCACCCTCTATCTCACGCTCGTTTGATAGTTACAGAGGGCAGCCCGTTCCTGAAATCCGTTGATGTAATCCTCATTGTCACTTGTGCAGAGGTTGTATGCCTTGTGCGCATTTGATGGTGCAAGTGTGCATCCCACCCTGTGCCAGCATACAGTGCGAGAAGGAAGGTCAGGGAGCCTTATGGTGCAGTGCACAAGAACAAATCGTGCTTTGTGCATTGAGAGGCCCATCCCGTGCGTGCAACACTCCATTCACACATCTCACCTCTCATTTGATTTAAAAGGAAAGACTGGTCACTTGCCCCACCCTCTGTCTCATGCTCTGTTGATAGATACAGAGGGCAACCATACTCACAACCCCATCCGGTTAGGATGAAAGCTCGCGTCACTCAATTGTTTGTCGATGAAGATTGCGTCGTCAGTTGTTGAAGAGGCGTACCCAGGGAGGTAGCCATCAGATCTGGTACTTCAATTGGTTATAGAAAAGATCGTCTGCGAAAGGGGCAGACAGACTGATGAAGTTGCAAAGATAGCGCACCAAGGGAGGTGGCTTCAAATTTCTTCTGGACCATTTTCTGTTGGTGAGTCAGTTATCCTGAACTGCGGGGTGTTACCACCTTTTCCACAGCTAGCTTCCTGCCCAAGGGTGTTTACCACCTTTTCTTGGAGCGAGGCCTGCTATGACAGGGAATTTCTTCCTTTTCTCCCATAACAGTTTTTTTTTTTTCTTTTTCTTTTTCTCCTACTCCCGAGCGTGTTTCCACCTTTTCTCGAAGAATAGATTGGCATGACAGGGACCTAAGTCCTTTTCTCCCATGACTGATATGTATATTGTTTTTTTTTTTCTCTTCTTCGAATTAAGCAAGGGAATGGTAGAAATACCATTTGTCAGAACCCACCTTGCCACTGCCACTGGTGGAAAATAGAGGATAAGAGATCAAGGCTGGAAGGTGGGGCTGAAGGGACAGAGGGTTGCGTCCACCTCATCAGGAGTGGCTGAAGAACTGCTATCAGAAGTAGCATCATAAGAAGTACAGTGCCACGCCAACGGGGGAAAGGATCAGGTGACCGTGATTATCAAGATCCCCAAGGAGGGAAGTACTTCTTCAGGTGATATCCATTGATCAGGAAGGGATCATCAGAGGCATCAACGGTCTGCACTTGGACAGAGCCATTAGGGTTGACAGCAAGTACCTTATATGGGCCCATCCACCGCTGTTGAAGCTTGCCAGGAAACTTGCCAAATCACGAATCATAGGCTAGGACCAAATCACCTTCTTTGAACTCCTTGTGCTTGATGAAGCTGTCATGGTAAGCCTTACGTCGAGCTTGCGTGGCTTCCATGCACTGTAGAGCCATCCTGCGAGTTTCGTCCAAACATTCCAAGTGCAGGAGATGGCGTTGCAGTGAATCATCATCCCCCAAACGCTCTTTGATAGCCACTCGCAAAGAGGGCAATTCCAATTCAACAGGGAAAACAGCTTCTGTACCATACACCAGCTGGAAGGGTGTATGCCCTATTGCTGCTTTATGGGAGGTTCTGTACACCTAGAGGGCCTCTGTAAGTCGATGATCCCAATCACGATGATGTGCGACAATTGTTCTTGTCAGAATCGAGCAGAGGGGGTGACTTCAACTTGGCCATTGGCTCTAGGGTAGTAAGGAGTGGACTTGCGATGGCGGATCTTATACAACTCTGTCAACTCTTCCATGACTTCATTAATGAAATGAGTGCCTCTGTCACTTACCAGCTCTAAGGGACTGCCAAAACGGGTGATGATATTCTCGTACATGAACAGGGCCATGCTATTACCATCGTCCTGCTTTAGGGCTTTAGCTTCACACCACTTTGTAACATAATCCATACATACCAAGATGTATCTTTTCTGTTTCCTTCTGGTGGGAGGATCGATCGGGCCTACGAAATCGATGCCCCACTTCTCAAACGGCTTCAAAGGAAGGAGAGGTTGCAATGGCATGGCACTTGTCTTGGTAGGTTTCCCCATTCGCTGACAAGCATCACATCGCTTACATTAATCATAGGCATCCTTATGAATGGTCGGCCACCAGTATCCTGTGAGTAGAGCCTTCTTGGCTGTGGCTTCTCCTGCAAAGTGGCCCCCACATGGCTCGTCATGGCAAGCCTTCAGAACAATCCCAATCTCATCTCCTGCAACACATCTTCTGAGCACTTCATCTTTGTCTTTCTTGTACAATGCACCACCTAACAGGGTGTAGGGGGCTGATTCTAACATAAGCTTCTTCCTTTCCCACCTAGAAATACCAGGAGGGTACTGTTGGGTTGCTAGCAGATTGGCAATATCTGCATACCAGGGGGTTACAGTTTCTACCAGGAATAGGGAAGCATCAGGGAGGTCTGGATCATCCTGCTCCTCGTCTGCAGTCTGTGGGATACGCGACAGATGATCAGCCAGAACATGGGAACGACCAAGTTTGGTAATTACCTCAAAGTCGAACTCCTGGAATAGAAGGAGCCATCTCATCATTCGTCCTTTCACGTCTACTTTGTTCATCAGGAAGGACAGGGCCTCATGATCCGCATAAAATTTAAAGTGGGTAGACAGCAGATAGTGGCGAAACTTCTCTAGGGCAAACACCATTGCCAAGCACTCCAGCTCTGTCACTGTGTAGTTCCGTTCCCTATCAGTGACTTTTCGGCTTGCGTAGTAGATGGGTTGATCCAGCTTCAAGGAGCCCTTCTGGCAGAGAACTGCGCCTAAGCCTTCAATAGATGCATCAGTGTGTACATGAAACTCCTTCGTCCAGTCAGGAGGTTGCAGAATGGGTGCCTCAATCAGGCACTGCTTCAGAGTGTTGAAGGCTGTGTCACATTCTTCCGTCCAAATAAACTCTGCATCTTTCCTCAGAAGCTTGTGCAAGGAGGTTGCCTTTGTTGTGAAATGGGCTATGAACCTTCTGTAGTAACCCACGTGGCCTAGGAATCCCCTCAACTGTTTGAGGTTGGTGGGCACTGTCAGAGCTGCAATCTTTTCGATCTTTGCAGGGTCTGTTGATATCCCTTGTGCAGAGACAATGTGGCCCAACAGAACTCCAGAAGAGACCCCAAAGATGCATTTGTCGGGGTTGAGGGAAATCCCATACTCCCGGCATCGGTCAAAGCATTGTTCCAAATATCCCCAGTGTTCACGGATCAAACTATAGACACATAAGTCATCCAAATATACCTCAATAAAGTCGTGCAGATGATTTTGGAATGTGGCCATCATGACTCGCTGGAAAGTAACAGGGGCATTGCAGAGCCCAAACGGCATCACTCGGTAAGCGTAGGTCCCCATTCTATGGTGAAGGTTGTTTTGGATTGGTCTTCTTCTGCTATCTGCACTTGGTTATATCCGCTGAATCCATCCAGAAGGGAATAAAGCTCATGTCCTGCCACTGTGTCCAACAGTTGGTCTATGAAAGGGATAGGAAAGTGATCCTTCTTCGTCTTGGAATTCAACTTGCGAAAATCCACACATATACGAAGCTTGCCATTCTTCTTGGGTACAACCACGATGGGTGAAACCCATTCACTATTTGCCACTAGATAGATGAACTCGGCTTCCAGAAGCTTCAGCAGCTCTGCTTTCACCAAGGTGGAATAATTCGGGTTCATTCACCTCTGTCGTTGCCGTACTGGCTTGGCATCATGCTCGAAGTCAATATGATGCTAACATATTGTGGGATCAATCCCCTTTAGGTCTTTGTAGGACCATGCAAACACGTCCACATTCTCTTTCAACAAGTTGTACAAAGTTGACAACTCCTCTTCTGGTAGGCTGCTACCCACCTTCAAATGGCATTCAGTGCCATTTGCATCCACAAAAGTTAACTGCCTTTCACCTTCTACTTCACGGAAGAAGGTCCCATGGACTGCTTCTGGATACAGATCCGACTCCTTCAAGGGGATGGTGTCCTCTTCTGATGTCCCACTAGACCCAACTTCTTCTTTTGGTGGAGACTTAGGGTGCTCCTTGAGATGTTGAAATGGGATTAGAGCCGTTTCGGGTTTTGTTTCACGATTAGTTACCTCTTGGCTTGAAGACTCATCTTCTGATGACAAGTCCAAGAATATCACATAACAGGGACCCTCTAATGCCTGTTGGAATTGTGAGACTGGTGCTTGTTGGCACGGTGCATCATCATCATCTTTTCTTGGCAAAGGTGGGTGAGGGCGGCAAGAGCCACTGCTGAAAAATGGCTTGGTCTTCTTTAACCATTTCTTATAAAGATTTTGCATATGAGAAGATCCATTTACCAGACCAAATGGTACCATCGCCATTCTGTCCCACAGCATGAGCTCGTCTGCTTCTGATGCTTCTGGAACTTCTTCTTCATATGTATCCTCTTCGGGTGGGATAGACTCTTCAATCTCGCTTTCATAACCTTCTTCTTCAATATCATCTCCATCCTCTTCGGTCTCTGTCTCTGTCTCTGTCTTTGTCTCTGTTTCTGTCTCTGTCTCTGTCTCTGGCTCTGGCTCTGGCTCTGGCTCTGTAGGAGCTCTGTAAGAGAAGAACAGGTTCTCTGTTTCATCTTTTGCCTCTGTCTCTGGCTCTGTTATGGCCATGTAACAGGGAGAGCAATACATCCATGCTTCTATCTCACTGTCAGAAGTGATTTCTGAGATCGTTCCTGGTTCAGGCAGGAAGTATTCACCCATTGACAATGGCTTTGCATCTTTTGGGAGTTGGCTTACAGTATCCACTGTTAAGGAACGTGCCACTGTTTTCTTGGAAAGATCTGTTTGACAGCATCTTCCTCTGCTGATGTTCCATCTGTAGCCTCATTAGGGGAGTCAGAAGATAATTCCAAGGAGGTGGATCCATGTCCTTTTTGAGCACCATATAGCTTCAGCACCACTTTATTAGGTCCTCTACCCAAGGTCAAGGTTCCTTTGAACCAATCCGTCCTTGCTCTGGCTTTAAAAAGCCATGGTCTACCCAGTAATAGGGGGTAGGATGTACCATAAGAGTTTGGCTTCACCACCAGATATGTTAGCCAATAATCTTTTCCAGCCACTGTAGTCTTCACATATGGGAGAATGCCCAAAGGCTTGATTCTGCTCTGATCCGCCAGTCTGATGAGCCATTGGGTTGGTTGCACACCTTGTAGGTCTAGATCCTTCATTGTCACATCCGTCATAATGTTCACTGATGAACCACCATCAATCAGTGCATTTGCAATAAAGCAGCCTTCTAGCCACACGCCAGTCTCTGGGGTACCCAGATCTAGGAAGGCGTTAGCTACGTCCACTTCTTTTACAGGCTCTGAAGCTTTGTTGGACTTTGTTACTGTTGAGGGAGCAATCCTTAAGCCACGTCTGCTTGTCAGTATACTTTTGAACCTTTTTCGACAACTGGGAGACAACACCAACAATTGTCGGAATGTGAGGTTTGGTTTAAAGGTATCTAGATCTCTGACCAGATCGTATTCCTTAATAGGATCCACTGGCTTCTCTAACCGGTTAGGGAACGGGGCAACACCCATTTTCATTTTCCTTCTTTCTTCCAACAGGGGCATGATGGGAACTTCTTCTCCCACTTGTGGCACCTCCTCCTCTTCTATCTCCCGGACCTCTAGTCCTGTCTCTGGAACTGTCTCTGTAACTCTCTGTGGCACTGGAGTGCTCTGTACGGCACTGTTAGGCTCTGTTCTGTTCTGTTCTTCTGGTGGAAGATTAAACTTCACTGTTCTAGCAAGAGGATTATTTTCTTTCTGGATAGATGGTTCCTTCTTCTTTGCACGCGTGATAGCAGCAACTTCCAATTCCACTAAATTGGAGGTAGGCTCTTGGGCCTTGGATGGATTATCAGTAGCACTGTTTTTTACTGGGGCTGGGCTTGGACAGTCTTTTGCAGTGTGGCCTTCTCCTTTGCATCGATTGCATAAGGGCTTGTAATCCATTGACCTTCTGGGATTTGGACAATTTGGTGAAATGTATCCCTTTTCTCCGCATCTGTAGCACTCCACTTCTGATCTCTGACCATCGCCAGACTGTCTTCCTCTGTAACTTTGGAATGGAAATCTTCTGGGTCCGAAATTAGGACCAAACTCTCTAGGCTTGGGTCCAATATCATGTGTTGTCATTTTGGATTCCAGCAAGTTGAATCTTGCGTCTTCTTCCTTCCTTCTCCTATCATGCATCTCCTTCAGAGAGCAAATATCCTCTGTATGGTTCTTTCGCAAACAGTAGGAACAGAAGGCTCCAGGGATGGTTGGTTTTCGTGTACATTCAATGTCTAAATGGCCTACTTGATGACACTTACCATACCAAGTATTTGATCGCATCACATCTCTTCCTGCTCCTGCAACGTTAGACATGCTAGCGGTATTCACTTTCAGCGTCTGCAACTGCTCTGTAATTACATCCATCAACTCCTTTTTTATATTTGTAACTGAGTTGGATAAATAATCCTTCAAGCTTTCTCCTCCTGAGGTACTTGCAGTAGGGTTTTGAGGAGTCTCTGTAATCACTGCATAAACAGGTTGGGCTGGCGCAAAGGGGTCTCTGTTCTGATTCTGATTCAGAGCTCCTGTTTGAACTGTTGGTTGTTGGCTCCAGTTAGTAGGGTTCCACTGTTGCTGTTGATTTGGCATTGGGGAAATTGGTTGGGACCATTGTTGTTGTGGTTGAACCATCATTTGAGGCATTGATTGTGGCCACTGTGGATTTGGTACACTGTACTGTGATACTGGGGGCATCTGTTGATAGGGGTAGGGGACAGTCCCTGGGACTGCATTTGATGGGTACATCATTCCTGGCATCAGAGGAGGTAGGACTCCTCTTCCTGAATTCATCGCCAATCTAGCTTCCACTTCATCGTACAGTCTTGCACCTTCTATTGCAGCTTGCAGTGTGGCTAGTCTTTGCAGCTCCACAAACTTACGGACTTCTGGTTGTAATCCTCTGAGAAACACTCCCTTCTGAATGCCATCATCTAGATTATGGTTAGTCCATCTCTTCAGGATGGATTCCATTCGTGAGACATAAGCTTCTACTCTTTCTCCAGAGGATTGACTTAAATTCATAAATTCCTCTCGCATCCGCTCTTTAAAACCTTCACGCCTGAATTTAGTGAGGAAGGCCAACTTCAGGTCGTCCCACGTGCCAAAAGTTCCTACTGCTTGTCTCTCATACCACTGAAACGCCGTGCCCTTGAAAGTGGCGGGGAATACTGCTAGCCAATGCTCAGGGGTTCTGGCATTATTAGCCACACATGCTACCATAAACTCTGCTACATGAAGATCAGGGTTTTCATTGTACTCTCCCTTAAAAACTGGCAATGGAACTACATTCGCTGGCCTGTCATCAATATTTCCAGGACGGATCTGGCTTGGAAGTGGACCTCCAGTAGGAGGAGGAAGGGCTTGATGTGCCATTGGGACTTCTGTAAAGAGTTTCGTAAGGGCGTCAAAGGGGGCTTCTGCTGCTAGCACGTTCTCGGCTCTGATTTTTGCTTTCTCTCTTCTCATGTACCTCTGGACTCGTTCTAACGCTTGCCTCTTTATTGTGTCATTCATCAGGGGGTTGGCTCCACTACGTTGTTAGTGATCCACAGAGGGATAACAGAAGGCTTCAGTCTCTAGAGGACTCTCTTGCCAATATCTCCTCTACTTCTTCTTTTTCAACGTCTCTGAATTCTGCTTTCATGCCACTGCACAGAGGAAGGTATTCGGTTCTGAAGGTGTCAAAATGCATACGTCTAAGCATTGTAGTGGTGCCATCATCATAGTAATGCCAGCTTCTGATGGTTTCAACAGTGTATGTTGTAAAGAACACTCTGTCTACCAACTTCCAGTGGGTTGCTAATTGAACAAACAGAAGATTATCAGTACACTAAGCATCCCATGTATCTTGCTGTTGAGCATCCACGAACAAATTCCAACTCTTTGCCTTCTTGTCTTCGTGAACCTCTACAGACCAAGACTCCTGAAGCTTCTTCACAATCTCCCACTTAATGATGTCTGGAAACTTCTCAATGAATGCCAAATCTTCCATGGATGGTCATTCTCTTTGTTTCTGCTCTTCAGTTTATTCCCAAACAGTTTGCCACTAAGATGTAAGTTTCTGCTGCTTCAACAGGAAGAGGAAACTGTCCACCACATAGAGCATGCTTCATGATAATGATATGTTTCCGCCATTGTGGGATGAACTTCTTGTGGAAAGTGGCTTTGATTATGAGAAATTCCAACTCTTCAATGGAAGAAGGAACTTTACAAACATCCATTGAATTCTTCTCTTCTTGGCAATGCCATTTCCTTCATTTTCAGCCTCTTCTGGTGCTTGTTGATGGCAAGATTCCCCGGCTGCGCACCAAAAACATGGAGCCCCAAGAGGAACACCAAGAAAAAGGGAATTCTCTTGCAAGAAAATCTATCTTATAACATCAACAAGCTTTTATTTTATTCTTTTGATCATCAAAATAAAGAAAACAGCAATTCTTCACGCAGCATCATAGTAAATATCTCCCACGGATTTGATAGAATCAACCATATTCTTCAATATCTTCACAAAATCCATCAATAGAACAAAGAAATCAAAGGAATACACCATCTTTGAATGGAAATCAATCACATATTATTCATCTTCAATGTCTTCATAGTTCTCTCTCTCAATCTCTCATATACAATCACACTGCTTTGATAGATTTGGCTATCTCTGACTCTCTCTCTCTCTCTCTCTCTCCATCAATAGTACATCATATCCCCACTAAAATCACTCAATAATCACTCACAATAATCCTTCTTAGGTCGTGGATGCACCTCCCAAGAGGTATGTCTGATATGAAGAGGCACCAGAGCCACTACAGTGTCTTTTCATAGCTCACCACTGTCACTTCACTCCAGTCTTTACTTGAGTCTTCAACAGCTACTTCTTTGACTTCTTTTAGCTCTTTTGCACTTGTATTCACCCCTTTCCAAGTCTAGAAAACTTTCCCAAGCTACACTCTCATCCAACAGAATACATACAGAGGCATATAGAAGGTCTACAAAGGCTCACCAGAAGCTCAATAGAGAGTTACAGAAGGTCAACAGAAAGCATCAGAACCACATAACTCATACCAAAACCATTCCAAACCATCAAAAATCACTCAATAAGCTTTCAAACAATCTCAAATTCTATCAATCAATACTCCATCCTTCCATACAAAGAGAAAACAGAACAAAACAGAAGCTCAACAGAAGCTATCAGGACCAAACAAAACATATCAGAACATCAACAGAACTTCACATCTCTACTAATAAACATCATCCAAAACACTCTCAAACCACTTCCAAACCAATCAATCATCTCATAAAATCAACCATTCAGCTCCCAAAAACAATAAAAATCAGCCAAAAAATAGGTCATTTCAACACTCAACAGAAAGAAAGAGCCTCAGCCTAGCATGCTTAATAAGCATATGTCATATGTAACCATTGAGCATGCACAAAAGCCATTAGTGCCCAAAAAGCCTTCGATTTCCCAAGAGGATAATAGGCATCATAGGCAAAGCATTGCTCATGGCAAGGCTGATCGCTCAACAAAGCACATGGCATAATCGTCTAATAGCCTCGAGCAAATCATTCAGCCAGTGCCAAGACCACCTAAGAGTCCCAGATCTCCTACACTCTCTTGTCCCAAACAAACACAGGAAGCACCACATCAGTCGTCAAGGGCAACTGCTCAATCCCAATCTCTATCTCCATCTAAGCTTCCAAATGTCCAAGAGGGGGGACATGACACTAGCAGTAGCTCTCGGCCCAAGGATATGCCCGCGCAACCTAATGTGACTAGATCAACTCATGCTCGATCTACACAGATAAATGCTCAAGGAGCAACAAAAGACACAACCACTTTCGATCGCCCTAGGGACCTGACACCACAATCCACTAAGAGTAGCCAGCCCACTGTACTAGCCGCTACTACTTCCAATCAGGGATCACAGCAGTCACAGCCCTTGGCCTTGACAATGCCCCTTGCGGAACGTGTCCTTAGTAGTCTACCTGTGGAGGAGGCGTCGCAACCAACTTCCTTGACAACTCCAGTACTTCCAAAGTGCCTAAAGCCTAGGCTGGAGGAGTTAAACACGAGGGAATTGACTGAAGAGCTAGACTCTCCAAAAAGGGAGGCAGTTGTACTCTCACAACCTGGCGAGGCTATTCAGCAGGCCACAACTATGTCCCATAAGGACACACTAGAGAAAGAGAATGCTAAGGCCCAACCAAGCACATCAACGGTTGACCTAGTCCAGGGTCCTGAGTCATTGAGAGATACATCTTCACTGACCAAGAAAAAGAGGAGAAAACAACAAAAACAACAACAGTTGCAGGTGGTTGTGGACCCCAAGAACATTGAGACGAAGAGCGCTAGAGAGCTGAGGAATAAAGCATCGAGTCCATCCACCACTGAACCAATTGATGCCTCTCCTAATAGCGGTGAAACCTCAGACACATCCATGTGCTTTGAAAAATCAAAGCAGTCATTACCATCAACGGCTGCTTGCAACACTCAATCCACTGACAATAGAACTCTCATTGACCAATCAAGAGTGGACACGATGCTGTCACAACAAGGTGACAAATCTATACCAGTCACATCCAAGGAAAACCATGACGCAATAACAAAGCCTCAGGAGAAACATGCAGACCCCGAGAGAATAAGAAATCCTAGCATTGGCCAAACTTGCTCATCTAGGCATAAGCCCCCAGCTATGCTAAAGCCCAGACAAACTCCCAGAACCTTGCATGAGATAGCAACCGAGCAAGCCCTCGTTGAACATAGAAGTGTCACAGAATGCTTAACCGAGTTGGATGCTAAGCTCAAAGTGTTCGCACATGTCTATGTCCTGGCAAACATGGGCGCATTCCCTAAAGAGCAGCTTGAAGAATACTTGCCATTTCCCTTATCCTAGGAAGAGCAAGAACATCTTGACGAGCACTATAACAAGCTCCTATATGAACTCATGCGACTCATCTCTGACGAGGAAGCCGAGAACTACGCTTGACTGTCACATTCAATGATGTGCTCTGCCAACCAAATCTCTTAGAGATAGAGCAATTAAAGCGACTATCAGAGGGTCGAAGTCAATTTGAACAACATTGGTGTGAAAACTGTGTTGCAATGGCCAAACTAGGAGCCCGGATCATGATAGTCTTAGAGGAGCGATTGGCCAAATGGTGGTCTCAACAAGACACAACCTATGTAGCACCAACTTCCTTTCGAGTGCTGACTGCCATTTGGGGAGCAGACTTAGATGAACCTAGCCAAGACAACTCTCTATTTGATAAGGTTCTCACTGAGGAGGAATTACATGTTGCCAGTAGACTCGGACAAGGTTCCATGCTACTCGATGTTGCAAAATATCTATCGGTATTGAGTAAGCTGCCATGAGTACTAGATGCGTGTGCCACGCTCCAGTACAATCCGGAGTTCTACAATTGGTTTTTATCCTCGTAACGTGACATGGATTCATGGATATGTATATAAATAAACAATGACTTTTGTGACCTTGTATAGACACTATCAACACACACAAGCAATAATAGTCAAGTGCAAGGAGAAGAGTTGGGTTCCATAGGCTAAGCTCCTCAGGTCCTCTCACCACACATTTAGAAGTTGTGTGACCATTCCCACCTGCAGGCGGAGGGCATGCGACCCTCATTACCACCATAGGAAGCCCTGACCAACATCTCTGAGGGTGTGGACAGGGTACCGTCCCTTCCCATACACCTCTCCCCTTTATGGTCTATCCTTCCGAGGATGAGCCCTGCCCCGCTCCTTGACAACCAGTCTGCGCAACTTAGCATAAGCCAAGATCTGCTAATGGTTGGAGGCAAAATGAACATCATCACAGGGGCCATCCCTCTACTATAACCACTGCATGCCTCACCTCTTCCCTCCTCGTCATATGCACTTAATAACCCACACTATAATCCCCTCCATGTAAATGGTTTTATCCTGTATCAAGGCCTAATCCTCGGTTTGCATTTTGTAGGTCCCCCTACGTGGAAGAAATGGAACACCCAGGGCAGTTGGCTTGGAAAGACGCTCTCCGCTGTCGAAGAGAACATGCAGCACAAGCTCCTCCGCCGGTGTGCTACGTGCCTATCCTCAAAAGGTATGCAAAGAAATGAGGTCCCAAGCAACACCGCCCCGAGCATAGGCCGAAGAATCCCCAAGCCAGGGGAGTAGAAGCTCAAAGAAGCACACAAGGTGTGGTAACACCGGTTGTGCGAGCCCCCAGACGCTCGGGCACCAGGTGCTCAAAGGCAGAAAGGGCAACTCGAGAGACAAGAAAGAATTCGATGCATTGTGTAAAAGCATTTTAGAAATGGTTGCGGCTAGAGACTACACCATTTAGGTCCCGGCCAACATCTTCCCTACCCAACCTCACAGGAGCCCCTCACCAGCAGAGCCTCAACCGCCTGACCATCCAAACTCACCCCGCCTCGTGCAAATCGAGTAGCCCTTATGATATACAAGCAACTTAACAAGCCATCCTGCCATAACTTTTTGTGTTTTGAAGATTAAAGGGGTAGGCTCCCCACTTGTACACACTTCCCTTACCTATCTCTAATATATGCCACGTCTTTAACAAGCACTGGAATAGGCATCGCAATCAGTATCATAGGATTTTGAAAAAGTTATATGTTGACATGATTACATTTGTTCATTGTACTTGACGCATGCGACTTGCATATACTCTCATGAAGTGACAAGTGGATGCAAGATGACATAGGTCTACGTGCAAACGTGTTCAATGCCCAAGCCACTGCAAGATCACCAACCTCACAAAGAACCGTGACAAAGCCACGCTGCCGAACGCGAAAAATCACCCTTGCAAGTGCCCACATCGCACGAACCAAAGCATAATCATGGGCTATGCTCTCTTCCTGGGTCAAGCTCTACAGTGGGCTCACGACGGTTGTTACCTCAATTGTACCAACATCGCATGTCGCAAAGAGGTTTGCAGTATCTCAAATGTATCTCCCCATCTCAACAACTGCTTCTCTAACAATGAGGCTAGGGCACAACCATCACTGTAATATCCATTTCCTGAGCCTTCGAAGCTTGACATTTCCCAACCCATTGAAAGGCTGATAGCCTCGACATATTGCAATAGTTGTACTCAGGCAAGTCAAAAAAAAAAAGCATAAGAAAAAGAAACAAAAAAAAAGAGAAACCAGAAAATGAAAAAAGAGAAGACAAGAAAAGAAAGAAAGAAAGAGAGCGAAATAAAAAGGAAAAGAGAAGAGAGAACGAAAAGATAACAAGCACCTACGATCACAGCATAGCACCTAGGGGTCCTCAAATTAGGTGCGTCTAGTGACCTTGGTCAGCTGGCTTCGTCCCTAGTCCCCTAGCCCCTTAGCATCACCCACAATTGTTCAGGGCACACCAAGGCCAGGACATACCTAGGGAGCTTGTCTCGCCTATGATTAGACCTAGCACCCTGACACATGATTCCCTCTTGCACTCTGCCTTAATACCATTGCAATCAATTGTGGTAAGCACCGCACGAATGGCCATGAGAAGTACACTGTCCTCATCACGCAGGTCCAATAGCTACCAGCTATTACCGATTGTGCAGTGTCCCTGTGTACAATGATGTTACGTTGTGCAGTCACATTGCAAAGGATGTCGCAGACACCTTCACGTGTACTTCTTCTCAACATGGACAACTTTGCTTCATCCACACATCGTTATGAGAAACCAGTCCGCGGTCTTCTACCTACGTAATACCTAAGTATACACAAGCACTCACATAATATCTGCACCAAAGTATATACACAGTTTGGGTCCTCAAGTGCAAGACAATACTCTCAGCTTTTGCTTAGAGTTCGACATGTCTCCCAAACTAATTAAACTATGTCTTGTGCATGATAGAGAAGACTAGCACTACCCCTAGGGAGAGACCACCTATGAGAGGTTTTCAATTGCAGGTATTGAAGACTCCAATGAAGGTGTCGTTCGCTCTTCATTGACACTCAACTCTGAATTCCTATCCTTATCACCCTGCAAGCCCGCCAAGAATCGTGATGTGAAGAATCCCCAACAAACCGCCACTTGTACTCCATCAGTGCAATCCCCACAAAGAATAGCCCTACCACCAACCACCTAAACCACCAACGTGCCCCCAACGACCTTCCTCCCCACCACTACCAATACTCCTCCATGGCAACCACAGACATCCTTGCCACCCACTTCTTCGGTGCATGCTCAAGCCTGCTACCTACGATAGTGAGTGCCATGGGGCTGGCACTCGTCTAGGAGGGGGTAATGTTAACCCTCAAACGAACGAAGGTAGAAAATCCAAAAAAGCTAAAGCAGAATACAAAGGCCAAGGCAAAGTGAAACAGAAGACAAAGACGCACAAGGAGAAAAGTCTTAAATAAGGGAGAAAGGCGGTAAGGAAAAGCGCAAGTCAATACTTTTGTAAAAGAGCGCAAGTGCATCATGGTTTAATTCAAGGAGCGTCGAGCTCTCACCCGCCGTGCAATTTGTAAATGTAGATGGGCGGTGGAAAGGAAGCTAGGAAGATAGAAGGACAATGGGAAAAAGGGCCTAGGCCACGGCCGGCCATGTAAAAAAGGGGATAAGGGGATGACCGCCCAAAAGGGATTTAGGGTTTTGTATATAAAGTTGAAAAGCGAATGAGAAGTCATTCTTGTGTGTGGCCAAAAGTGGCTCTCCTCCTCTTCTTCTTCTTCTTCTTCTTGCTTGCTTGAGCTTGTGCTTGAGAGAGGGAGTATAAGAGTGTGAGGGAGTGAGTGTGTGAGGGTGAGGGACCGGGGAGGAGAAGCTCTCCATCTTTTCCTCTCTTCTTCTCTTCTCTTCTCTTCTCTTCTCTTGCTCGCGGTGATGGAGCTTGGAGTGTGGAGCTTGCTTGAAGCTTGCACTTGGATCGTGGAGCTACCGGAGTGCGCGGGAGAGGAGGTAACTCGATCGGCATGGAGGTAAGCTCACTTCACCCATAGGTATGGATGGCGTGTTGGCTATGTGAGAGGTAGCCATTAGTGCTCGGCTTGGAACTCTTGAACCAATAAGTGGTCCGTGGGTCTTGGCGGTTGAGCGAAAGCTCCCACATCTGAGTCCCCCCATTAGATACCCATGTCTAAGTCTCATATACACAACCCATAATCCACCCTTTAACTAGAGTAGGGTCTTCCAATGTCCAAATACATTAGGCCATGAGGGTTTTCCAACTCTATCCTAGGCTCAACATGGGGTGTACAGAGCCTCACTAACCCGCAAGCGTCCATGGGAGTGAACTAATGTTCTGTGGTAGCCTTCACACCACTTGATCTTTGGCTAGTGTTGTGAACAATGCCCTTCCGAGCTACTTGCCTTTATTGAAATATTTCTTTTTATGTGGTGCAATCATGGAGGTGATCCACCCATGTATCAAACCTCGTTTGATAAGTCTCGAGAGACCTTTAAATTGTCCCCCTTCTCGATTTTCAAGGTTCAGACAAGAACAAGGCAAGCAACCTATCCTTAAAATAAGAAAAGTAATCTTATATTATGATAATTATAACATCTCTTTAAGACAAAATAGAATTCAAACAACACCCTTGGGTATCCCACAAGGTTCAATAAACTTGCAAACATAATCCTCCAAAGAGTGTTGTAGCTTAAGAGATTATATATATGTATATATAGAGCAATCCCAATCATACTTAGGTTTCAAGTTGAGATAATGTATTTCAAGCCTCTTCATGTCACATAAATCTTTCCCCTAAGAAAGGTGCAACTCTTAACCATGCACAGCCACTTCCTTATGGCATCGCAAGGCATCTACCTTTATATCTAATTTAATCTAGGGATCACTAGGTCCCTTGTAGACTCACCCTATGTCTCAAGGAAAATATTAATTACTTTAGAGCCTAAGTATTTATCTCTAGTCCCTTTCATACATTTAATCTAAGGATCACTAGGCCCCTTGTAGACATCCTATGACTAGAGATATAATCTTAATGGCTTTAGAGCCTAAGACTTTATCTCTAGTCCCCTTCATACATTTCTAATAACAATCTTCAAATACTGTTTAATAAATCTTTTTCCGAACAATCCAATCATACTTATGCGAGGCTTTTCCACATCATATTCTCTTCTTGAGAGTGCAACATTTTCATGAGGCTTAATACTTAGAGCCTTTAGGGTCTTGCCCTTGAGGGCACTCTTATAAGTTGCAAACCTAAAAATATCAAGTCATACTTTGAGCAAGTAAATCTAGCAACAATAGAAAAGTAAACCTTTGGTTTATATGGTTTCAATCCTCTAGGTAAACCTAGATATTGATTTTATTGACATTGGATATTTCACCTTAACCTTCCCATGTTTCCCTCTTCAAGACAAGGCTTTTAATAACCACATAAGCTAGCATCATACATATATACTATTTTCTCCAATTTAATGGCAAGGCACCCAGACAAAAGTTGGTGCTAGTGGAGAAGCTATACTTATCTTTATGGCTTCTCATCTAGCTTTAGTAGAGCTCCTGTTTGGTGCCATTACATGCATTTCAATTTAATGCTTCCACCCTTTGATCTCACTTTGTGTGAGATATTCGATGATCCTGATAGCGTCAATAGCTCATCCAATGGGTAAAATGCCCCAGGGGTGCACCTATAAAAAATCATATGTATAACATGGATTCAAAGGATATTAAGAATACACTTTCTTTACATGCTATAAGGCCATAAAATTACCCCACTTACTTTACTAAACTTATGGGGTTTTTTCACATTATGATTAAAAAACCTCTTTTCTAAATATAATCCTATAAATTTTACTAAATAAAATACCATTTACTTTGAACTCACATGGTATCTTACATTTTCTATAAGGTGGACTCCCCGAGTAAAATGTTTGAGGATGGGGATTAATCCATTCTTGCCACAAGGGAGTCCAATTAGATAGCAAGGACCTTTCAAGGGATTGGAATAGGGAACAAAGAGGGGACAACTTCAAGGGTATTGATCCTCTAAGATTGTGCCCTCTCTCTCTCTCTCTCCATGTTGGCAAGAAAAATTAATGTTTGAAGAGGAGCCTAAAAGCCTTTCGCACTAAGTCTTACATAGCCTTATTTTAAACTCACCCTTTTGCCATTATCACACACACACATACACACACACACACACACACACACTCTCTCTCTCTCTCTCTCTCTCTCTCTCTCTCTCTCTCTCTCTCTCTCTCTCTCTCTCTCTCTCTCTCTCTCTCTCTCTCTCTCTCGTGAGTATCAGTGAGTGAAGAGTTTGATATACTCAAATGCAATGTTGAGTTGATGAGCGTGACTAAGGATCAATCCATTGAGGCATCCGAGGATGAAGATTTTTGTGATGATGATGATGATCAATTTGTGATTTAAAAATGAGGAGCTTGACAATCAGTCTGTCAGTGCATTGGTGTGACAATTTGTTTGCCATCTCTTGGCATGGTAGTATTATTATCGATGATAATGACGATTAGTTTAGTTGATACATTTTCAAGGCATTATGGTGGCAATTCATGATGAGAAGAAGATGAAAATTTGCTTTAGATGATGGTTATGAGGCTTCTCAAGATAACAAACAGTTGCCTATTTAGTTTCCATATACTAAGGTTTATGACCTTTGGCCCTTTGGCCTTGTTCACATGTCATTTTTTAGGTTTTATACCATAAATGTGAGAGGGAACTTTTTGTTGTATGGGACATAACATCCTCTCCCCTAGAAGAATCGTGATGTCCTCATCTTGAGATAAACATATATCCGCCTCTTGGGTAAAATAATGGATTAGGGCCCACCATGCTTCAACTGTGCTACTTTGAGTACATAGAAGTAATTAGACTTTAAAGTAATACAATGATTTCAAAGATAATTTTATAATATTTTGTCATGCAATGGTCAATGCAAGGTAATGTGTATTATAAGATAAGACTTATTACATTCTATTAAGATCCTTCTAGGATTCTATTCATCTTTTAAAAATGCTATAATGGACTCAAGGTCTTCATCATTTTTTTATTCTTAGAATACACCGAATGCTGAACTTGTACAGCTTCACTCCTTTGTTGGTTCCTCATCTTCTTCATTCAATTCAGGGCAATTTACTTGGATATGTCCTAGCTCATTGCAATAGAAGCACTGGTGATTGGGGTATCTCTTTTTAATGTGCCTTATCTCACCACACTTGTGTCACCTCTTTCCTTGGTATTTTGAGTTATCATAATCTTCAATAGAGCTTTTTGAGAGATATCTTCAAGAAGTTGGTCTCCATTTGGCCCCAATGCTTTGGCTCGCATGAGAGTGTCTTGCAAGTTGATCGGCCTTGGGGACTCTAGATGAGTATCCAAAGGTTGATTCAGTCCATGGCAAAATTTTGGCACTTGCTAGGTAGCATCCATAGGCTGTGCATATTTTTGAAGTGTCATGAACAGAGCATAATAGGCCTCTAGGCTTAATCCTAGGTCATGCAACGAAAATAACTCGTTCATCTTGATAGAATGGTAGGAAAGCATCAAGTATCTCTTTCTTAGGGCCCTCTTGATATCTTTCTAGCTTACAAGGGCTTCAATGGTAGTGTTGTCTTAGCACCACTACTTCCACCACAAGCATGCCTTACCTACCAATTGTAGCTTCGCAATCATTGCCTTGTTAGGCTACACTCATTCCTACCGCATCAAAATGATCTTCAAGGGTTTTGATCCAGACTTTAGCATCAATCTCGATATTGGATCCTTTCCTCATGAATTCAAGCAACTTTATTTACTTCTAAGGAAATTTCTTTTCTTCCAGCTCATCATTCATGGTTGCAAAATGTGCCTAGCAATCCAAAATCATATCATCTAGGCCATTTCTTGTAGGATAACTTCAACTATTTTTTTATTGAGCTTACAGGTGAAAATGTTAAGTAAGCACATGTACAGATTATTGTTATCTTATTCCTATTGTTTCACTTCGATACCATGTGTAACATGCTTATCAACAAATCTTTGACGTCATGATTTGGGTAGCCCATCAAGAAATCCCAAGTGATGTTATCCAGAAATCCCTTGGAATATCATGTACATTGTTACCTAGGCTTGCTTGAGTCTACCTCATAGGGAAAGCTCTACTCTATACCCATGAGGATTGACCTAAAATTAAGGTTCCTAAATGATACTACTATGGTCATCTAATAATTTGTCTAGCATCGGTCATCTAGTAGCTGCTTGTGTAAATAAGCTTGAACCAAAGTAGATTGGTGTCATACTTTGTTCAAAAGAGGGTGAGAAATGAGGGGGAGCTAATGCATCAACCCCCTTTCCCATGAGGCAAAGTCTCACCCTAGCCCCCGAACAACACAAGGTTGGACTCTAGAATATTTCCCTAGGCACTCATTTTCTAGCTCTTTTTTGAAACCTCCTAAGTCCCATGCTTTTAAAGGAAACTTTTGCCTCATTGACACCATCCAACCATAGAATTGATCCATCAAGGATCCACCCTCTCACTCCCCATTTTAATATGGGATTTCTTAATTGTTTAGTTACTTAGCACGATTAATGTAAAGTACAAAGATAAATTCTTTAATAAAACCCATTAGCATGAGATTCATTCAGTTAATTTATGCACAAATACACATACAAAATCAAACATTCCTTAAAGAATAGTGGTAATAATATATTCACCCATACCTTCTCCAAGGTGCAAATGCTAATCCAATGTTCTATCCCTTACATTGAGACCCATATCCAAGCACCTAGATGCATGTGTCCAAGTCCCATAGACACAATCCATAGTCCACCCGTTATCTAAAATAGGGTCTTCCAACATCCAAAGAAGTTAGGCCACTAAGGCTTTCCAACTCTATCCTAGCCTCAGCGTGGGGTGTATCGACCTTCCTGGTTCCTTGCTTGTATTGGCATCTTTTCTTTTTGTGATATGATCATGGAGGTGATCCACCCATGTATCAAACCCTTATCCAATAAGTCTCGAGATGAGTAAACTATCCCCCTCTAGGATTTTTCAAGGTTCAAACAAGAACAAGGTAAGCAACCTATCATCAAACTAAGAAAATCAATCTTTTCTCATGACAAGTGTAATATCTCTTTATGACAAAATAGAATTAAAAAAATGCTCTTGGGTATCCCACAAGGGTCAATAAACTTGCCAACATAATCCTCCAAAGAGTGCTATGACTTAAGAGATGATATATGCATGTAGCAATCCTAATCATACTTAGGTTTCAAGTTGAGATAATGCATTTTAAGCCTCTTCATATCACTTAAATATTTCCCCTTAGAAAGGTGTAACTCTTAAGTGTGCACAACCACTTACTTATGGCATCATAAGGTATCTATCTTTATATCTAATTTAATCTAGGGATCATTAGGTCCCTTGTAGGCTCATCATATAACTCAAGACATAATCTTAACAGCTTTAGAGCCTAAGCCTTTATCTCTAGTCCCTTTCATACATTTAATCTATGGATCACTAGGTCTCTTGTAGACTCATCCTATGTCTCAAGACATAATCTTAATAGTCTTTATCTCTAGTCCCTTTCATACATTTCTAATAGCAATCTTCAAACATGGTTTAATAAATCTTTTGCCAAATAATCCAACCATGCTAATACATTGGTTTTGCACATCATAACTCTCTTCTCGAGAGTACAACATTTTTGTGAGGCTCAATACTTAGATCCTTTAAGGTCTTTCCCTTGAGGGCACTCTTATAAGTGGTGAACCTAAAAGCATCAACTTGTACTATGAGCAAGTTAATCTACTAATGATACTAAAGCAAACCTTTGGTTTATACAATTTCAATCCTCTAGGTAAACCTAGATATAGTTTTTATTGAGATTGAATATTTGACCCTAATCTTCTCATGTTTTCCTCTTCAAGATAAGGCTTTATTGGGGGTAAGGCACCTCCACCTAGCCACCTGTGTATTACTACACTGACAATCCCCACACGTGCACATTGCAGGCAACGGGTGCCCATCACCATCACTTTATTCTTTATTCTTTTAGTGACATATGAATAAAGGGAAGGCCGGTCACACATTGTGACTATTGGAGTTCCTGCAATTTGAGTCTCTCTCTCTCTCTCTCTCTCTCTCTCTCTCTCTCTCTCTCTCTCTCTCTCTCTCTCTCTCTCTCTCTCTCTCTCTCTCTCTCTCTCTCTCTCTCTCTCTCTCTCTCTCTCTCTCTCTCTCTCTCTCTCTCTCTCTCTCTCTCTCTCTTGCTCTTCTACCATAGCTCTCCGTGCAAGCTTCGATCCTTCTCACCTTTCAATTGGTATCAGAGCATGGTTGCTTGAGCATTCGAGCTTGGTCCGTGACTCCTTCAGCATTCATTCAATTCCCTACACCATTGGTTCTCACTCTTAGTAACCATATATGACTCCTTTGAGCTCCAATCACTCCTTGGCTTCTCGAGCACCTACTTGGCCCATTTGGGCACCCTCAGGCATTCCTTCAGAGGTATTGAAGCATTCTTTTGAGTTTTTATTTTAGTTTGCAAGGTACAACAGGAAGGGGCAGCCATAGCTCTAACCATTGGAGCTTCCCCATTTCATATCTTGGCTCCTGCCTTATTAGGCTTTACAAGGCTTTGTGTAGGCCTTCTTTAGGCCCTACTTGAGCCCCCCTTCCACCCCATTAATGCCACATGGACCAATAGCATACCCAACAACACCAACCTTGTTTGGGCCAACTTGAACTTGAAGACCTGCAAAAAAAATCTTTTTTTACTTCAACCCTCACTTGGCACTCATTGGCAATTTGAAAACACTTCATTTGGCACTTGGGAACATCCCCTTGATGCTCGGCATTGGTGGTTATCATTGGCATTGATTTGTAGACTTTTTACCTCAGTCTAGGACTGTTTTCCACAATCCATAGGCAGCCACAACAGTGTTACATTAGCACTTTATGTTTATGCTTGGTTGGCATTGACATTTGATGCTCGGTTGGTCTCGAATGGTCCCCAAATGTTAGGGGAATGTATGTGTATTGATTGGCCATCATTTGGAGCTGATTTAGTGGCCTGAAATACTCACTTTTACATAATACATTACTAAGGTACACTCCAAGGTAGCATCATACTTGGTGGGCAGCATCATACTCATTTCTGCACTATTTTAGCTTGTAGTATGGCATCTTCTTCCATTAACATTGCTATCTTCAACATCACTAAGCTTGATGGTACGAATTATGCTTATTGGAAGAGCCAAGTTTGGTAGGTATTGGTGTAGAAATTGCAGATAAAGCCACTAAGGTTGAGTGGAGAGTAGCCTGAAACTATGACTAATGATGAATGGATGGAGCTTGATGAGTTATGAAAGTCCACCCTCATCTTTTCTCTCACTAAACAAGTGCATTATAATGTGGTTGAGGAAGCATAGAGTGATTGACAACTTTGGGATAAGATCAATAACCTCTATGACAAGCAAAGTCCTGCAAGTCAAATGTATTGGCTGAAACAACTTATGGATCCCTGCATGAAAGAGAATGTGACATTTGAGCCAATTTCATGGTATTCTTAAGAACTTGGTCTCGCAAGGCATTAATTTCAAAGAGGATGTCACTCCGTTGTTCTTGCTTGGAACTCTTAATGAGTCTTGGGATGTATTCCGCATTGCCTTATGTGCTTCTACCATTACTCTGAAGCTATCTGATGCTGAGAGCTCTCTTCTGCCCCAGGAAGAGATAAACAGTAAGAATTTGGATCCTCTTGTGTGTCTCATGCTTTGATAGTTAGAGGCTGACATGATGGAAATGCAAAGAATAATTGTGGTAATGACTATGGACGGGATTTGCAAAAATCTCAGTCCAAGTCAAGTGACAAGTCGCGCAATAAGTCTCGTGGAAGAAATGCAAATGTGACTTGTCATCATTGTGGGAAGAAAGGCCACATAAGGTCACAGTGCCATGAATTGCTCAATGAAAGACACAAAGACGAGGGGAAAGAGAAAGTGTAGGAAATATCTTCTGATCACAGCATAGTATCTACTAAGTCAAGTGTTAAAATTGAAGAGATCAATGTTATGCAACCCAAGGATAGTGATGCGGATTATATCCTTGCAGCAACCTCATCTAGTGCTTCGCAAATGACAAAGATACACTCTATGTATGCACATTGTTGGCTCTTGGACTTAGGTGCGTCCTTTCATGTGACACCTTGCCGAGAATGTTCCGTTTCGGGTTCTGTGTGCTTGGGTGATGATTGGTCTCTTGAGATTGTTTGCATTAGTGATGTTTGGTTGTAGTTTCCTTCTGGCATCTGTTTTGTTATGCACAATGTACGTCATGTACTTGCATTGACGTGTAGTCTCATGTCCACTGGACAGCTTGATGATGGAGGATATCATGTATCTTTTGGAGACTCTGCATGGAAGATTACTCATGGCAGGCTTGTGCTTGCAAGAGGTGCCAAGGCTGGCAGTCTCTACCCCTTAGTTGTTTCTAGATCTATAGTTGATCATGCTTTGTCTCTGGGGTCTTTACCTCATGTATCTCTTTTGCATGCCCATTTGGGGCACATATACATTAAGGGAATGAAAATGCTTTCTGGTTTGTAGTACTTACCGCCCCTTGACTATTCTAATTTTGATTCTTGTGATCATTGTCTTTATGGCAGGCAGATTAGGTCTACGTATAAGAAGTTTGGTATGTCACGCATGAGTGAGCCCTTGGCTTTGGTTCATTCTGATGTCTGGCACGCCCATGCCCTGTCAGCCTATGGGTGGTGCGAAGTATTTTGTTACTTTCATAGATGATTTTTCACATAAAGTGTGCGCTTATCCCATAAAGCAGAAGTCTAATGTATTGGCAATTTTTCAGAGATGGCTTGTTTTGGTAGAAAACCAGTTTGGGTATAGACTGAATGCCTAGGACAGATAATGGGAGTGAATATGTATCACGAGCTTTTGAGTAGTTATGTGATGAGAGGGGTATTAAGTGTCAGTTGACCACCCCTTAAACCCCTCCCCAAAATGATATGGTTGAGCAGATGAATAGGACCATCTAGGAAAGGGCTCGTAGTATGCTTAGCCATGTAGGCCTACCCCAACACTTTTGGGTTGAGGCAGTTACATTGCCATGCATATCATTAATAGATCGCCCTATAGTGGCATTGATTTTCAGGTTGTAGAGGAGGTATGGATGGGAAAGCCTCCCTCTTATGTGCATTTATGTGTCTTTGGATGTGAGGTGCCATGTGCCCAAGGATAAGCATAACAATCTAGACCCTAAGAGTGTTAAATGCATATTCCTTGGTTATGGAGATGTAGGACAGACGGGTTATCGTCTATGGGATCCACATGTGTGGAAAGTCATCCACAACCATGATGAAGTTTTCCATGAAGACAAGATGCATAGACAGCCTAAGAGAGTAGTGGAGATACGCAGGGTTATATCTCAGGAGGAGCCACGAGCTCCCGTACAGCCAGTTGGACAGCCTATAATAGCAGCAGGTACTCATGGCCAGGGTGTTGGACAGAATGTTGGGCAGGCAGTAGAGCAGAGCCTGCAATGTGGTGTTCTACTAGATATAGATGCCCATCTAACAAATTTGAGCCCTCCACACACTATGTCTTGGTTACAGATGCAGGAGAGCCTCTCACCTATGATGAGAGTATGCATAGGAGTGAGCAGTTCGAGATAGACTCCTTGCATAAGAATATGACTTGGTATTTGGTTTCCTTTCCTATTGGCAAGAAGGCTCTGCCATGCAAGTGGGTGTACAAGCTGAAAAGTACCCCTGGACACCCCAAACTGGCATACAAGGCTAGATTGGTAGCAAAGGGTTTTAAACAGGAGCATGTTGTTGATTTTGATGAGATCTTCCCTCCCTTATGGTTAAGATGACCACCCTGCACTTAGTCTTGGCTTTGGTTGCATAGCTTGACTTGGACTTGTACCAGATGGATGTCAAGACAGCTTTCTTACATGGGGACTTGCATGATGAGATTTACATAGAGCAGCCTAAGGGCTTTATAGAGCCTAGCAGGGAGCACCTAGTATGCAAGTTGAAGAAAATTATTTATGGCTTGAAGCAGGCACCTAGGAAATGGTATCATAAGTTCGATGCCTTTATGCAGTCACAGGGCTACATCCGTAGTGCTATGGATTTGTGCTTGTACATGAAGAAAGCCCGTGATGGTTCTTTGCTTATTTTGGTACTCTATGTAGATGACATGCTATGAGCAGGGAAAGCTCATGATGAGCTAGATGCTCTTAAGGCTCAGCTCAATAAGAGCTTTGAGATGAAGGATCTAGGACAGGCCTCTCACATACTTAGTATGCGCATTAGACACGACAAGCATCAGGGGCTCCTCTACTTGTCATAGATGGAGTACATTCATAAAGTCCTTGAGCGCTTCTGCATGCAAGACGTGAAGCCTATTGGCTGTCCATTGCCTTCTTATGTGAAGGTATCACATGCCAATTGTCCATAGATAGATGAGTAGAGGGCTAAGATGGCCAAGATTCCCTATGCATCTACAGTGGGCAGTCTTATGTATGCCATGATAGCCACTCGTCCAGATATTGCCTTTGCAATTGGTGTTGTGGCATGCTATATGGCTACACCTAGTAAGAAGCATTAGGATGTCATGAAGGGTATCATGAAGGAAAATGCAGATATATGTATATGCTATGGCAGCTAGGATACAGAAGTTGTGGGGTACACTAACTCTGATTATGCAGGACATGCACATAGTCGGAAGTCCACTTCTGGCTATGTGTTCACCTATGCTGGAGGTGCTGTCTCTTGGATGTCCAAGGTGCAAAAGTGTACGGCTCTTTCCACCCCACTGAGGCTGAGTATGTTGTAGCCACTGAGGCTTGCAAGGAGGCCATATGGTTTGGCCATTTGGTTCATGACCTTGGTATTGATGCTATCCCTACACTGCATTCGGATTCTATGAGTGCTATTCAATTAGCTAAGAATCTGGTCTTCCATGCGAAGATGAAACACATTGAGGTGAGGTATCACTTCATATGTGGGGTTTTTGAGGACAAGTCTATTGACCTTTTCAAGATCTCGACTGACCAGGTTCTTGTATATCTGCTCACCAAAAGCCTCTCTATGGAGCGCTTTGCCTTCCTCAAAAGATTGATGGGCGTGGGATGACATGACGTCGTTCCTCATCCTGTTGTACACGTGTACATGTTGTATTGTCTTTTCTTTTTCTTTTTCACTCCTCACTACGGTAGATTCGCATGTTAAGTGGGAGGTTTTTGGAGGTAAAGCGCCTCCGCCTAGCCGCCTGTGTACTACTACACTGACAATATCCGCACTTGCACACTGTAGGTGGCAGGCACTTGTCACTGTCACTTTATTCCTTATTCTTTTAGTGACAGATGAATAAAGGGAAGGTCGGTCACACATTGTGACTGTTGGAGTTCCCACATTGTGAGTCTCTCTCTCTCTTGATCTTGCTCTTCCATGCAAGCTGCGATCCTTCTCACCTTTCAGCTTTCAGTAACCACATAAGCTAACATCACACACACACACACACACACACACACACACACACACACACACACACACACACACACACACACACACACACACACACACACACACACACACACACACACACACACACATACACACACTTCTTTCCAATTTAATGTGTAGGCAACTAGATAAAAGTTGGTATGGGTGGAGAAGCTCCACTTGGCTTTGCAACTTCTCGTCAAGCTTTAGCATGGCGCCTCTTCAATGCCATTACATGCTTTTCAATTTAGTGCTTCCACCCATTGATCTCAATTTGTGCAAGGTCTTCGACAATCATGATAGTGTCAACAAATCATCCAATGGGTAAAAGGTTTGAGGATGGGGATCAATATATTGATGCCAAGAGGGTTGGATTATATAGGAAGGAAGGAGCTTTCAAGGGATTGGAATGGGGAACAAAGAGGGGACATGGTTCAAGGGTGTTGATCCTTTGAGATTGTGCCCTCTCTCTCTCTCTCTCTCTCTCTCTCTCTCTCTCTCTCTCTCTCTCTCTCTCTCTCTCTCTCTCTCTCTCTCTCTCTCTCTCTCTCTCTCTCTCTCTCTCTCTCTCTCTCTCTCTCTCTCTTAGCATGTTGATGAGCAAGATTAAGGTTTGGAGAGGAGCCTAAAAGCCTTTGACAGTCAGGCTTATATAGTCTTAGTATAAACTCACCTTCTCAACATTATTGCATGCTCTCTCTCTCTCTCTCTCTCTCTCTCTCTCTCTCTCTCTCTCTCTCTCTCTCTCTCTCTCTCTCTCTCTCTCTCTCTCTCTCTCTCTCTCTCTCTCGATTATCAGTGAGATTGAAGAGTTTGATATACTTGAGTATAGTGCCAAGTTGATGAGCTTGATGAGGATCAGTCCATTGGGGCATCTAAGGGATGACACTTTTTTCAATAATGATGATGATTAGTTTTTGGTTTTAGAAAAAGAAGCTTGACAATCGATCTATCAATGCATTAGTGTGACGATTTGTTCTTGTTATCTTTTTGCATGGCAGTATTATTATTGATGATAATTATGATTTGTGTAGTTGATGCATTTTTGAGGCACAATGGTAGCTGTTCATGATGACAAGAAGATGACAATTCACTTTAGACAACAGTTACAAAGCTTCGGGTTTTAATATTGTAAACGTGAGAGGGAAATTTTTGTTGTCTGGCACACACAAAAATAATAAATATTTACATCATGGGAAGAACTCCCAACAAATTGAGCTAGAGTGTAACTATGTTAAACAAGTCACGTGGCACTTATATATGTCCGTGCTTAATGATTACAAATATAACACCGCACATGAACCATCCGCATATTACTCTAAAGTTTGTTTCATAGCAAGTCGATTGCCGTTTCACCTTCTTTTAGATTTCGATCTTTTTATTTCTCTAATGGTTGGTTCTAAAGCTTTTTGAAGCTCCCATTTATTCTCCTTTGCTCCTCTTTTGTGATCATCTCCTCATTCCTTACAACATGAAACCACAAATCAAGTTTTAGTTTGGAGATCTCATCAACTTTCTTACCATGAAAAACTATTGAGTTCGCTTTTAAGAAAACGCTGCAAAAATATAAGCCTCTTAAAAGGGTCCTAAGGGTAAGGACGTGGACTCAACTTCTCTACATAAGAGTTCTTTCTTGGTCCTAAATCACTTATGTAATGCTAGGGTTAACACCTTTGGGAGGGTAGTCTAAAGTCTTATATTGCAATTGTATTAGGGGCTACAATTTTATCATCCCCCTAAGAGCACCTTCATATGAGCTTTGTTGGGGGTAAAGGTGCATGTGCCTAGCCGCCCATGTATTACTACATTGATAGTACCCACACACTTGTACACTACAAGTGGCGGGCGCCCATCTACTTTTAGTAGAGATTTCATTGTTGTAATACAGTGGACAACAAGCTTTTCTCATGGAACACTAAATATCTATTGCTCTTGAATGTCATTCGAGTGTTTCATATGCATTATCATTGGTCTATGCACTCAAATATGCTATGGGATGCTCTTGAGCTTCAATTTTGAGCTTGCCAATATTCATCTTAATTATGGTTCAAGCCTTGGTTGCTTGAAGAATATATTTGGTTTATGCTTCCAGATGTATGCTCTATGAATCTTGGATGTTTGGATGTCATCACCATGATGGTCTAAGCTTTGCTTACTCATTTAACATTCAACTTTTGCTTTAGTAGGAGCTATTTGACTTTATGTATTGAGCCACATTAACACTTGGGTGTACTATAGAGCATTTGGTTTATGCAGCTGAGCTTGAGCTTATTATAGTGAGACAGTGGGACTCATTGTGACATGTACATGTTCTCTTGATATTTATTGGATGTAGTTACCCTATTGTAGGCTAATTTGATCTCTTGGCTTGGACATGTTATCTATGTCCGTTAAGGTGTTGTTAGTGGTATTTATATGCTTTTAGGTCATATATGTATGAGATTTGCTCAATGGGTGATGCATCTAGCAGTTCTCTTCATTTACCCTTGAGACCTACCCTAGGCATGGCGTCTATGCTTGTTGCATGTATGGTTAGTGACACACTGCAGTTGTGACAATCTTTAGTGCCGGTTTTTCCTAACTTCTTCCTTCTTAGTTGCTCATAGTTGGTTGTTGGCATTTTGTTATAGTTCATTACAACAAGCTGCCATTTCAGTTTTATGCATTCTATTTGAGGGTTGTCACTTGGACTTATAGTCTTTTGCTTACAGTTTGTGGACAACTCATTACTTTGGCAATATCTCTTGTCTCTCAATTGATTTAGTAGTGGTTTTGGGGATGATTTGTAAGGTATTATAGTAGGTTGTTTTGCCCTTCTGTGCATTTTCTTGGTCTCATTATGACTAGTGGTTCTCGAGATAGCACTATCTTCAATATTGAGAAACTCGATGGGACCAATTATAGCTATTGGAAGACCTAGATATTGCAGGTTTTAGTGCAAAATTTGTAGGTTAGACCACTCAAAAATGGGGGCGTAAAACCCGAAAACATTATGAATGAGGATTGGGATTAATTAGATGAGCTATGCAAGTCCATAATCATTTTATCACTCTGTAAGCAAGTTTACTACAATGTTGTAAATGGAAATCAGACTACATATGTGCTTTGGATATAGATGAAGAATCTTTATGATAAGTAGAGTCCTGCATCTCAAACGTATTGGCTAAAACAATTGATGGATCTTTGCATATGAAAGAAGGCACTTCTATGTCTGCACACTTGAATGAGTTTCACTCCATCATTAGTCATTTAGCTTCACAGGAGATCGAGTTCAAGGATACTTTGTATCCTTTATTTCTGCTTGGTACTCTACTTGAGTCGTGGGACACTTTCTGTACAACTCTTTGTGCTAAGGATAGGCTAAAATTGCACGATGTTGAAAGTGCCCTCTTGGTAGAAGATGTGAATAGAAAGAATGTGGATGCTTCTTGTACATCACATACATTAACTGTGAGAGGGCCGACAGGATGGAAATGGCCATGGTAGAGACTCTAACAAGCCACAGTCTAGGACACGTGGACAATCTTGTAGTAAATCCCATGGCTATAAGTCTAGTGTTACTTGTCATTATTGTGAGAAAGTAGGTTATATTCGGCTACAGTGCCATAAAATCTGCAAAGACAAGCACAAGAAAAATGAAAATGGTAAAGTATAAGAAAAAAATGATAATCATAGCATTGTGCCTAGCAACTCTAGCATCAAGATTGAGGAGATTAATGTGGTGCAACCTAATGTATCTGATGATCTTATCTTGGCAGCTTCTTCTTTAGATGCTTCATAGTTGATTGATGCTTTGTCAGGATATACTAAATGTTGGTTGATAAACTGAGGGGCTTCCTTTCATGTGATGTCTCATAGAGAGTGGTTTCACTCCTATTGCAATATGACTAAATCTGTCCATTTGGATAATGACGTGGCATTGGAGATAGTTGGTATTGGTGATGTCTAGCTGCATTTTGGTTCAAACAATATATTCACTCTTCATGATATACGCCATGTACTGGCTCTCATGAAGAGCCTTATCTCTGATGGCACCTTGGATAATGCATGTTATGTTGTCACTTTTGGTGATTCCTTATGGAAGATTACCCGTGGGAATCTTGTAATTGCACCTAGTGCTAAGTCTAGTACGCTATATCATTTGCTTGTATCTAATGACCATGTTTTGGTCGTGATTGCAGTTCCATGTGTATCGCTTTGGCATCATCACCTTGGGCACATCTTTGAAAGGAATGAAAATGCTTACCAGTTTGCATATCTTCTTGGTGTGCAGATCGGATGCTGTATGCTCGCGTAGTGAATGCCGGAAGGTCCCCAAGAACAAAAGAACTCTACTTTTTGCACAAAACTCAAGGTAAAAAGCATGCACGACATGAACAAGAGACCAATTGGGTGCAATCTCCCCCCATGCCTTGTGTGAGCACTCCACAAAGCATGTATTTTATGTATTAATCATCTTCAACCTCAAATAATAGCCCAAATTACAAAATAGCAAGCTTTTGGCTTTTGAGTTTGCTTTAGCACAAAATAGAAATAAAGCTAATGGGCGGTGCCCAAAGAGTCAGGCGTACCCAATACAATATCCAAGTACAAATAACATAATCGTGTGCCCATGTGCATACAAAATAATAAATAAATATCCAACGCCTCAATAAATAGGCGCGACAAAATGTAGGCGCCATGCCTAAGGTATGCGCCCATCAAAATATAAATGATAAATTGAATACTCGCTATCCTCCAATGCTTTCCTCCGCCACTGCTGCTATCTCTACACATCAACTGAAGCATTCACAATCGTTAGTAAAATAATACAATTAAACCGACAAAAGTGAATACCTAGCAGTCTTCAGCTACATAAATAAATCAACTGGTTAGAAATCAATCCTAACCTTAATTTATTACGAGTGCGCACTCTAAACTCATAAATGTTTATTAATTTAATATGCATTTTGCGGAATCGCCCGCTATGGAATCACCCATGTACACACTAAATTAATGAAACGCCCGAAAAGGATAGGCGTCCACATCAACTTCTCACACAAAGAATCCACTTTGTGTATGAGCTCCAGTCATCAAAGTTTACGGAATCCACCGTAAAACCTCACGGAATCCACCGTGGCACGGAATCCACCGTGAAATATGCCTCCTGGCATCATACCCCCGAGGTGGGATAGCAATTGACCTCAATTGCTATTAGCTCAATGTGGAGCTAGCAGAGTGGGGAAAGCATTTAAGTCTCTAGCGTGCATCCATTGGGCTTCTTCTACAGGATGGTTCTTAAATTTGACTAGATATCTAGAATATCTTTGGCCAGTTCTAGGTCATAAAGTCAGTATCTATGATAACTTCAGGTTCAAGTATTTCAGTCTCTTCCTCTAACAAAGGTGGGTTTTCATAAACAGGGTGTACAGGTAATTGGCCTCTAAAGGGTCTTAATAAACTAATGTGAAATGTGTTGTGAATTTTCCAGTGAGGTGGTAATTCTAACTTGAATGCATTGTCATTAATTTTGTGAATGATCTTAAATGATCCATAGAATCTAGGTGCTAATTTGACAACTGGGTGTCTATCTACACTTTGTAATCTACGTTTTTCTATTCTCAGCCAAACATAGTCATCAACTTTGAAATTCATTGCTTGTCTTTTCTTATTGGCTTGTTTGGTATATGATTGCTGGGCTTTGGCAATCATGTCTTTAACCTCATAAAAAATAGTAGCGTGCATAGTAGCAATATCATCAGCACTCTGAATTCTATTTGATAAAGATGCAACAAGTGTAGACAATCTATAACCATAAATCACTTCAAACAGTGCTTTCTTTGTAGATGTGTGTGGTGTATTGTTATATGAAAACTGTAATAAATGCAAATGTGTATCCCATGTCTGTGGTTTAGAAATAGTGTAGGCTCGTAAAAGATCTAGAATAGTACTATTAGTGGCTTCTATTTGTCCATTAGTTTCAGGATGAAATGCAGATGAGAAGTCAATTTTTGTGCCTAGGTTAGCAAACAAAGTAATCCAAAAGTTGTTACAAAATCTAGAATCACGATCAGAAATAATAACTTTTGATAATCCATGGTTAGTAAAAACAGTTTTCAAAAACAATTGTGCTGCCTGTGATGCTGTTAAAGTTTTCTTACATGGAATGAAATATGCTTGTTTACTAAACCTGTCTACTACAGTCCAAATCATATTATGGTTAGCTTTAGTATTAGGTAAACCAGTAATAAAATCCATAGAAATTTGTTCCCATGGTCTTGATGGAATAGATAAAGGCATAAGTAATCCATACTGTTTACCATGATGTCTCTTAACTCTTTGACAAATCAAACATTCAGAAACAAAGTTAGATACATCAGTGTCCATATATGGCCAATAAAAATCTTCAATTATTTAATGTACGTAAAGTAGATATGATACCTCTATGACCTTGATATGGAGGACAATGAATCTCATTCAAAACAAAAGATCTGAATGGAACTGTAACACATAATCTCTTTTCATAAAACATGAATCCATCATTATAAGACAGTGAATCAATAGGAATCCAGTTATTTCCAACTAATTTATTCCAATCAGCATGAAAAGTAATGTCCCGATGATAAGTATCTTTCATAGGAGTTAAAGAATCAAATGATATAACAGAAATATTATGAATGGCAGGTCTTCTACTTAATGCATCGGCCACTACATTTTCTTTACCGGGTTGATATTGGATAATCGGATGAAAACTCTGAATAAAGGCTGCCCGTTTGATATGTCGGTCAGATATTTGAGGTTGACTAAGTAAATGTCTAATACTTTGTTGATCGGTCTTAATCATAAATTCAGAACCCATTAAGTAGTGTTTCCATTGTCTTAAAGCTTGTACTATAGCTAATAATTCTTTATCATATGTGGAATATTTAAGCTCGGAGGGTTTCAGTTTACAACTACAATAGGCTATAGGATGATTGTCTTGCATAAGTACGGCTCCTATTCCAAATCCGCTAGCATCAGTCTCACTACTAAAAAGAATGGTCTATTAAAATCAGGCAGTTGTAATACAGGAGCATGGGTTAATGCATGTTTCAATAAGTCAAAGGATTTCTGTTGATTATCGGACCAATGATAAACAATACCTTTCTTTAAAAGTTTGGTCAAAGGCAAAGCAAGTAATGAAAAATTACGCACAAACTTCCTATAAAAACTAGCAAGACCTAGGAATGATCGTAACTCATGCACATTTTTAGGTATAGGCCAGTTCAATATTGCTTCTATTTTCTTAGGGTCAACCTTAATACTATCTGATGATACGATATGACCTAAATATTCAATTTCTGTTTTAAAGAACTCACTCTTTTCGGGATTAGCATACAGTTGATTATCTTTCAATAACTTGAAAACCAAGGACAAATGCTCATAATGTTCTTTCTCATTTTGACTAAACACCAAAATATCATCAAAGAAGACAATAACACAATGCTGATATTTCAAAAATATACGGTTCATAATTCTACTAAATGTAGCAGGTGCATTAGTCAATCCGAAAGGCATCACTATAAATTCATAATGACCAAATTGTGTTCTAAATGCAGTCTTGAATATGTTAGACTTATCTAATCTCACCTGATGATAACTAGATTTAAGGTCTATTTTACTAAATATGGCAGAACCTTGCAGATTATCCATAAGGTCATCGACTCTAGGGATTGGATATCTATTTTTTACTGTGATCTTATTTAAAGCACGATAGTCAATGCACATACGATAAGTATTATTTTTCTTCTTTACCAACAGAACAGGTGCACCAAATGGAGAACTACTAGGTCTAATCAATCCTCTATTTAATAATTCCTCAACTTGATTTTGAATTTCTTTTTGCTCTATCTGGTTATGCCTATATGGTGCTTTGCAAGGTGGTTGTGTACCAGGAATCAAATCTATTTTATGGTCTTCTAGACGTGAAGGAGGTAAACCAGGTGGTAGATCTTCTGCAAAACAGTCTTTAAAGTGTGCAAGAAATTCTTTATGCCTAGGGTGCATATGGTTTTCTTTAACTTGCAGTTCAGTCACCCAAATGAGTAAGATTTACTACTTTTGTGTAATGCACGTTTAGCTTGAGTATGAGAAAGCAGTGGAAAAGCATTAGATGCATGCATACCATACAATGTAATTGGTGCGCAGATCGGTCGAGTATGCTTACGTAGTGGATCCCGGAAGGTCCCCAAGAACAATGAACTCTATCTTTTTGCACAAAAAACAATGTAAAAGCATGCACGACAAGAGGCAAGAGACAAATTGGGTTCAATCTCCCCCCATGCCTTGTGTGAGCGCTTCACAAAGCATGTATTTTATGTATATTTCCATCTTCATGCTCAATAATAGCCCAATTTACAAAAATATGACAAGCTTTTAGCTTTTGAGTTTGCTTTCTACAAAAATAGGAAAATAAAGCTAATGGACGGTGCCTATAGAGTCTGGCACGCCCAATCTCAATGTCCAAATAGAAATAACATATCCGGGCGCATAGGCGCATACAAAATAATAATCAATAATCAATGTCTCAATAGACATAACAAAATATAGGCGTGGCGCCTATCAAAATATAGTCCAAAAGTCGAATACTCGCTAGACTCCAATGCTTTCCTCCGCCACTGCTGCTATCTCTACACATCAACCGAAGCATTCACAATCATTAGTAAAATAATACAATTAAACCGACAAAAGTGAATACCTAGCAGTCTTCAGCTACATAAATAAATCAACTGGTTAGAAATAAATCCTAACCTTAATTTATTACGAGTGCGCACTCTAAACTCATAAACGTTTATTAATTTAATATGCATTTTGCGGAATCACCCGCTATGGAATCACCCATATACACACTAAATTAATGAAACGCCCGAAAAGGACAGGCGTCCCCATCAACTTCTCGCACAAAGAATCCTCTTTGTGTATGAGCCCCGGTCATCTAAGTTTACGGAATCCACCGTAAAACCTCATGGAATCCACCGTGGAATATGCCTCCTGGCATCAGTAATGTAATATGTTTTCCTTGAAATTGAATATTAATTTAATGCGTGGAATAATCTATATCAGGGTTATGCTGATGACGCCAAGGCATACCTAAAATAATATCACTGGACTGTAATGGTACAACTAGAAAATTCCTTCTTTCAGTGTATTGACCAATTTGAATTTCTAAATCATGCACTTCCTGTGTTCCATTATACCTAGTGCCTAAGAATGCTGCTTTAATGCGATAATGCATAGGAACAGTTTGTAACTTCAATTCTTTTACTAGCTTTGCAGAAATAAAATCATGAGTACTACCATCATCATGCAAAATAATCTTTTCCTTTCCATGCACTAAACATTTCATTGTCAATAAAGAATGTGGAGTTGGCATACCTGGTAAAGTATCCGAAGGAGTAGTAATATCGTCTTCATCTTCCGTGAAATCAGGCATTTCTTCATGTTTTTCATCTTCCATTGCTTCAAGGTAGTTGATATGGACAGGTGGCTTCTTCGAATGGCAATTGGCTGCTAGATATCCAGGTTGGTGGCATTTATAACACACTATAGGTTTGGCTTTAGATACATTGTTTGCAATGGCAGGAAGTCTAGGAATATTAGGATTTGGATGTGGAATGGGCTTGGGGTTTTGGTTGGTATTGGATGGTAAAGCAGGTGGTTTTGCCCAAGATTTACGGAAAGATGATGAAGGAAAACGACCTTGATTAAATCTTCTAAAATTTGAGTTGAATTGCTTAGATCCATAGTTACCATTGGTTTGGAATTGCTGTGGACTCTTGTCTCTTCCTCAAAGCTTGTCTTCAGTGTCATGAGCTAAAGAAATTGCGTCTTCAAGAGTTGCAGGCTTGAACATATTGACTTCATCGTAGTAATGCCCAAGTAATCTAGACATATACTTGCGCTTGTGTGTCGCTTCAGGTACGTCTTCAAGCATGCGTAACTGGAGTAATGCATTCCAAAAGCGTTCGGTATACTGAGGAATAGGCTCACGATCTCGTTGCTAAAGAAGGTCCCATTGTTTTATGGCTTTTTCATGAAATTGTGGAGGAAGGAAATTCTGCATAAACTTCTTCTTGAAATTCTCCCAGGTAGTGGGACAATCTATATTCTTACGAACCACGGTCCACCAAAGAGATGCTCTATCCACTAAATGATTAGTGACACACTTGATTTTATCTTTTTCTGCGTATGTTTCCTCATGAAAGTAATCATGAAACTGACTGATGAATGCAAGAACAGTTTTTCCATCTCGAGTGCCATTGAAAGTACGGAATTTGAAATTTCTTTTACTTATCTTTGTTTCCTTGCGGATGGATTGAGCTTTGAGAGTCGTGTCGATGGTACGTCGAATAAGGTCTTCAGATTGAGGTTCTTCTTTGTCGGTAGTCGAGAGCTTGCAATGCTTGCCTAGCTCGTCGTTCTTCATCCAACTGCATCATAATTAAATCCAGCTTTTGCTCCATCGTAGGTTCAGGTAGATCGCCTTCAGCCATTAAATCATCCATATGTGGTTCCGTCATCCTGCAAAACTTCAAAAAACCTCATACTCTCAAAATCCAATTAGCGGGATGAGCGTAGCTCAAGATCGGGTGTACAAGGCTTATATAATTTTGTGTGTGGCTTTCACAGTCTTCGTCTTTGGCTATTGCGGGATTTGTAATCTTTGAAAAATCTGCATTTTATCCTTCTGTGTGTGCTGAAACGGGTTTAGCAAACCTACGTATGCAAAGAGTACCTTCCAATGAACAACTTTGCAGTTCGGAGTTTCTGCGCAGGAACAGTCCTTCTATGAGTTTTGAACAGAAGTCAGTTTTGACTTCAGGTGACTTGTCTGACTTGCAGAGTTGCAAACTTATGTGACTTGCAGAGTACCAGAACTTGCAGAACTTGGTTGATTTAGCAGACTTGCTGAACTTGAACTTTGTAGACTTGCAGAATTTATGAGGCTTGTGTGATTTAAGGCTTAGATGATTTAGCTTATAGCTAATAGGAATCTAAACAGCGAATTTTAGGGGGGGCATTTTTTTCAGCCGCCGCCGAAATTCACGCAGACATACTCTGAGGCGCCGATTTGACGAATTGAATAGTTTAAGCTTTTTAAGATTAAACTAAGCTTATTAAGCTTATGAAGCTTACTTAAACTTTTAACCTTGTGGATTGAAAGACTTATCTCTCTGTGTAACCACGACTTGGAGAAGAGGATGTAGGAGTGGTCCTCCGCTGTTGCAGGCCGGTCCTTCGCAATCTGAGGATGGAAACAGAGGTTCTTGAGCCAGGAATCCACCCGTATCGACCGTTCGCGATGAGATTGACCGTAGAGCTCGATCGTTCCAGGAGCTCCGCCTTCACACAAGATGGGTAGCGATTGGAAGCTCTCGATCTCAGCTTCGCTCTGATACCACTGGTGCGCAGATCGGATGTTGTACGCTCGCGTAGTGAATGCCGGAAGGTCCCCAAGAACAAACGAACTCTACTTTTTGCACAAAACTCAAGGTAAAAAGCATGCACGACATGAACAAGAGACCAATTGGGTGCAATCTCCCCCCATACCTTGTGTGAGCACTCCACAAAGCATGTATTTTATGTATTAATCATCTTCAAGCTCAAATAATAGCCCAAATTACAAAATAGCAAGCTTTTGGCTTTTGAGTTTGCTTTAGCACAAAATAGAAATAAAGCTAATGGGCGGTGCCCAAAGAGTCAGGCATACCCAATACAATGTCCAAGTACAAATAACATAATCGTGCGCCCATGCGCATACAAAATAATAAATAAATATCCAACGCCTCAATAAATAGGCACGACAAAATATAGGCGCCATGCCTAAGGTATGCGCCCATCAAAATATAAATGATAAATTGAATACTCGCTATCCTCCAATGCTTTCCTCCACCACTGCTGCTATCTCTACACATCAACTGAAGCATTCACAATCGTTAGTAAAATAATACAATAAAACTGACAAAAGTGAATACCTAGCAGTCTTCAGCTACATAAATAAATCAACTGGTTAGAAATCAATCCTAACCTTAATTTATTACGAGTGCGCACTCTAAACTCATAAACGTTTATTAATTTAATATGCATTTTGCGGAATCACCCACTATGGAATCACCCCTGTACACACTAAATTAATGAAACGCCCGAAAAGGATAGGCGTCCCCATCAACTTCTCGCACAAAGAATCCACTTTGTGTATGAACCCCGGTCATCAAAGTTTACGGAATCCACCGTAAAACCTCACGGAATCCACCGTGAAATATGCCTCCTGGCATCACTTCCATCCCTAGACTCTAAGTGTTTTGAGTCTTGTGATCATTGTTTATATAGTCCACAGACACATAGTATGCATAATAATTCTGGCATGAAGCGCATGGGTGAGTCTTTGGCTCTTATTTTCATTCGGATGGATGTGATCCCATGCCCTATTAGTCGTTAGGTGGTGGTGCGAAGTACTTTGTCACATTCATTGATAATTACTCACATAAGGTCTAGGCTTACTCTACTAAGCAAAAATCAAATGTATTGTCTACCTTTTGGCGTTGGCTTGCTCTTGTTGAGAACCAGTTTGGGTATAAGCTAAAACGCCTAAGGTCAGATAATGGGGATGAGTATGTCTCGAAAGCTTTTGATTAATTTTGTGATGAGCGGGGGATTAAGCATCTGTTGACCACCCCCTACACCCCTCCCTAGAATGGTATTGCCGAATGTATGAATAAGATGATTCAGGAGAGAGTCCAGGCAGGCAAGCTTACCCTAGTACTTTTCGATTGAGGCAGCTACTACTGTTGTACACTTGATTAACCAATCCCCTAGCATTGTTATTGATTGCCAAGTTGTAGAGGAGGTATGGATTGGGAAACCTCCATCCTATGCTCATTTGCGTATCTTTGGTTGTGAGATATTCTGCCATGTTCCCAAGGACAAGTGTAATAAGTTGGATCTTAAATCCGTAAAATGCATCTTTCTTGGTTATGGGAATGCTGGTGAGATAGGCTATCACCTATGAGATTCACAGGCTCGTAAGGTTATCTACAACCATGATGTCATTTTCTACAAGGAAAAGATTCATAAGCAGCCTGAGCAAGTCGTTGAGATATGTAGCATGATCTTTCAAGAGGAGCCTCTTGCTCTTGTATAACTAGCTGGACAACTTGCAGCCAACCGATGCTCCAATGGCCCAGACCTCACATGTTGTGCAAGATTAGCTTGCTTTGAGATGCTCTACTAGAGCTATACATTAGCATGAGAGCATAATGTCCTCCATGGATTATGTTATGGTGACAAATGTAGGTGAGCCTCTCTCTTATGATGAGGCCATGCACAAAGATGATAGTCACTCATGGAACAAGGCTATTCAATCAGAGTTTGACTCCTTATAGACTAACCATACATGCGATTTGGTTCCTTTACCTAGTGCCAAGAAGGCATTGCTATGCAAGTGGATATACAAGTTGAAAAGTATCCCTAGATGCCCCAAGCTCACTTATAAGGCCAGACTGGTAGCTAAGGGTTTCAAACATGAATATAGTATTGACTTTGATGAAGTCTTTTCTCTTATGGTCAAAATGACAACCCTACACTTGGTACTAGCATTGGTTGCTTAGCTAGATCTAGGCCTTCATCAGATGGATGTAAAAATGACTTTTTCACATGGGGACTTGCATGATGAGATCTATATGCAATAGCCTCTACGCTTTGAAGAAAAATAGGGAACACCTAGTGCACAAGTTGAGAAAGAGCCTTTAAGGCCTTATGCAAGCACCTAGGGAATGGTACCATAAGTTTGATGCTTTTATGGATTCATAGGGATATACCTGTAATGCTATGAATCCATGCTGGTAGGCCTATGCTTTTGATACTCTATGTGGAGGATATACTTATTATTGGGAGAGCTCATGATGAGCTGGATGCCTTGAAAACTTAGCTCAAGAAGAGTTTGAGATGAAGGACATGGGACAAGTCTCGCATATTCTTGGGAAACACATCACGTGGAATCACTCCAAGGGGCTCCTTTATTTGTCATAGAAGGAGTATATCCAGAAAGTTCTTGAGCGGTTCTATATGTAGGATGGGAAGCCTATTGGTTGTCCTCTACCTTCTCATGTGAAGGTTAGTTAGGCTGATTGTCTATAGTCTGATGAGCAAAAGGTTGAGATGGCCAAGATACCTTATGCATGCATCATGGGTAGTTTGATATATGGCCTGATAGCTACTCATCTTGACACAACATTTGTAGTGGGAGTTTTGGCACGCTACATGGCTACACCTGGCAAATGGCATTAGGATGTCGTCAAGGGTATCATGAGGTACATGAAGGGTACAATAGCTATGTACATATGCTATGGTGGCTAAGATATAAGGGTTGTGGGATACATTGACTTTGATTATGCAGGACATGCAAACACTAAGAAGTCCACCTCTAGCTATGTATTCACATTTGCTAAAGGTGATGTTTCTTGGATGTTTAGGGTGCAAGAATGCACGGCCCTCTCTACTAATGAGGTTGAGTATATTGCAACCACCACTAAGGCTTGTAAGAAGGCTCTTTGGTGGCAGACCTTGGTCTTATTGATGTGGTCCTTACATTGCATTACGATTCTATGAGTGCTATCCATTTAGCTAGGAATCCAGTCTTCCATGTGAAGACAAAACTCATTGAGGTGCATTACTACTTCATTAGAGAGGTCATTGAGGATAGGATTGTTGACCTTGTCAAGATCTCAACTGACCAAAATCCTATAGATCTACTCACAAAAAGTCTCTCAACATAGCATTTTCCCTTCCTTAAGAAGTTGATGGTGTTGGATGAGATGACATCTTTCCTCATCTTGTTGTGCTTATGCACATTTTTCCTTTGTCACCTTTTTCTCATTCTCTCCTCACACTAGGGACACATTCGCCTTTAGGTGGGAGGTTGTTGGGGGTAAAGGCGCATGTGCCTAGCTGCCGGTGTATTACTACACTAGTAGTACATGCACACCAATATACTACAGGTAGTGAGTGCCCATCACTGTCACTTCATTCTTTATTCTTTATTCTTTCAGTGACATTTGACTTGTACATTATAGGTGGTGGGTGCCCATCATTGTTACTTTATTATCTATTCTTTTAGTGACATTTGAATAAAGGGAAGGTTGGTTACATATTGTGACTGTTGGAGTTCCCACATCTTGTGTCTCTCTCTCTTACTCTTGCTCCTTCCACCACAGCTCTTACTTCCACTTGCATGCTTCCACTTCGGGCTCACTCCCTTCAAGCTTCAATCTCCATAGCTATATTAAAGCAATCTAGTGGATTTTTGTAGAATCTTGTTCCACATGTTTGAAGGCATAGAGATCATATCCAAAAAGCATCCTCCATAAATCTCCATTATAAAGGGATGTAAATTTGGCCCTCCAGATCTAGCAACACTTACTCCACACTTTGTGGAGACATCTCCTTCTTGTATTTGCATATCTCACCATCAAAATGTAATAAGTGACCTATTGATTAGGTATTTCTACTTTTATAGCCAACAAATGTTTATTGAGTACCCTATTAGCAAGTCCAAATTATTATAATAGTTCATACTAGAGTTGATTCCAAAGCAAAGCTCATGGAATGTTTCTCCTAACCTTAAAGTTGCTTTAAAAATGATATTAATACAACAATCCTTCCAACATGTGGAAAATGGGCATTTTTTAATGTGCCTAACATAAGAAGTTTTTGACAGCTCCCCATGTGGAAAAGGGGTTTTTTTCACTTGTTTTTTTCTATAATGTTCAACATCATGAGCTTCTACTCAGGGGGATTGCACACCTACCTAGGTGCAGTGGTGGGAAAGGGGTTGCTCGCCTGATAGGTAGTTAGCAACTAGCTTCCTACTGCACCTAGGTTGAGTTGGCATGCCCCTTTGTTACCAATCACACCTAGCTATGTATGTGGCGCCCCTCGAGTAGAAGAAGCTCATGATGTTGTTGTAATTCACAATGTGGGGATTATAGTGGGAATTTGTCTAAAATAGGCGGGGTTGGGTTGGTAGCCCTTTGCCCCTAACTGCACCTAGCTAGGTATGCAGTCCCTCTCTCGTAGAAGCTCGTGATGGTGTTGTAATTCGTAATATGGGAATTTGTCAAAAATAGGTGGGGGTGGGCAGTCCCCTACCCCTCTAGCCACACTTCGCTAGGTATGCTGCTTGTTAGGAGGGGAAGCTCATGATGTTGTTATGATTGAGAGAGTGAGAATTGAGTGGGAATTTGTCTAAAACTTAGTGTGGATGTAGATGTGTCTATTGCATAAATTAATGAAGCTTAGGTTTTATGCTTGTGGGGAAGGAGAGAAGGGGACAGAGACGCACGCAAGAATGAAAGAGACAGAGAGAGAGAGCTCTCGCTCTGAAGAAATGTGCTGTTGGGTGGAGCTATGGCGGTAGCTTTCTCACGGCTGCTGAGAAGGCGCATCTGGCTTGCCCCTCGCAGGCTCGACCGTGCTGCCGCCTTCTCGTCAAGCGCCGCTTCCCTGTGCGATCCGCCGCCCCACCCAGGGCCTCCTCCACGCCGTATCTTGCGACACCTCGGCAAGCAGAGCGGGGTCCCGCACCACTTCCAGCGTGATGCCGTCGCCCTCCGCCGCATCATTGAGGACCATCGGTGGGACTCGACTGTGGAGCGCTCCCTCTCGACTGCATCCGTCTCCCTGTCGGATGGCCTCGTTGCGGAGGTCATCAAGGTCCTGTCCGAGGCTAGATTGGCTCTGCGTTTCTTCATCTGGGCTATGGAGCGCCTCGAACTGAGCGCCAACACAGTTGCTGTGCTCATGCGCCGGTGGTGCCACGAAAAGGAGTTCGGTCTCTTCTTGAAGATACTGCAGAATCGCCACCAGGTCATGTCTCCGGAATCATATTTGGTCCTGATCACAGGCTATGGATGGGCTGGCATGGTGGAAAAAGCCTTGGAAACCCTAGAAACCATGCAAAAACAGGGCGTGGACACTTCCCCTGCTCACTATATGTCCATTATCGGTACTCTATTGAGAGAAAAGCGGCTTGATGTAGTCCCTATTGTTTATGAGAGAATGGCCCAGGCTGGGCACTTGCCAGATGTGCATACATATAACAAGTTAATTTCAGAGTTCTGTGCAGCCGGACTAAAAGAAGAAGCCTTGAAGCTTCTGTACGAAATGAAAGGGAGAAATTTACGCCCTAAACTTGAAACTTACAATATCGCCATTTCTGCTTTTAATAAAGCAAATCGATTCAATGAAGTCATCTGGTTAGCCAGTGAACTTGAGGATAGAATGGAGTTAGATGTGAAGTCCTCCAATGCTTTAGTTAAATGCCTTTGTTTGGCTGATAAGACAATGGAAGCCTTAGAGGTATTAGAGTCAATGATACAGAAGAATTTTATTCCAAATTTTGTGTGGGTCACCATGGTGGCCAATGGGCTCTTCGACTCTGGAAACATTGATAAAGTTTTTGGGCTATGGAAACAGCTGAACAAATACTTGACTGAGACGTTGGCATTCCAGGAGAGGCTCTTGAAAGAATTATGTGATGCACACAAACTTGCTGAAGCAGAAGAAGTTTTTGAGTTCCTCAAAAGCAATGATTTAATGCCTTCCAAGGCCATATATGGTGTCTTGATCCAAGAGGCATGCAAGTTGGGAAATGTCCAAAAAGGGTGTGAAATTTTTCTAGAAATGCCAGAAAAGCTTGGGGCACATGACAAGGAGACATGCAATACAATAATCAATAGTCTTTGTGATTTTGGGAATATGGTCGAGGGAGGCAGGATCCTTCATCATATGGTGCACCAGGAAGCAGATGCAGACTTTAGTGCCTACCATGCACTTTTGATTGGCTTTTGCAAGGCAGACAGCAATGAGAAGGTCCAACAATGTCTAAACTCAATAAAAAAGAAGTGCAGCTCTCTTGAAACTGAGACATATTACTTAGTTGTGCACGACCTCTGTAAGTCAGAAAGTTTGATGGAGGCTTCAAGCTTCTTGCAGGAAATGGTAGACATAGGCCTAGTTCCTCCTTTGCCCCCCTGCAATGAACTCATCAATAGACTTCAGACTTTTCTTGGGAACAAAGGAGATAATACTGTGACCAAATTAGAGGATGCAGCTGCTAAGCTTTCAGTGCAAGAGATTACAGGCACCTGATCTACCAGGGCATGCAGTTGGCGGTTGTTGACACATCCAAGATTGCAAGACAGAAGGAGGTATCTACCAGCCTAAGTTTAAGGACACTGCAAAAAGTTTTCTGAATACACTAAGATACGTGCTTGTCAGAACATGATGTCTTCTGCTGCTTGAGAGTTATTCAATGGGCTTGCAAAGCTCTAAGCAGCTACTTAATGGTGGATCAGGTGGCAGAGATAAGTTCCATGTTGGTTGGGATTTTATGTCTGCGCATTATGGTGTAAAGGCATTCCTAACTTGTTTGCTTAATAATGTGATGACTTCATGAGCTACAGAAGCTGATTAATTGTTACACACCTTTTTATGCTGTTTCTGATTTGTTGAATGCAATTGGAGCTTGCAGGTGATGCACTGTGCAAACTGTGATGTGTTTGAAAGACGTAGCCATGCTACTGAACAGTACTCGCATGTCAGGAAGGACTTTATTGCTATCTTAGTGGAGTATTGTTTGCTTGATCTGGTATAGAAGCTTGGTCGGAAGTTGTGGATCAGTTTCATCCTACAAAAGAGATTATTTCCCTTTAGGTTGAAACATGGCAATGCAAAAGATATGCAAGTTAAAAGATGTCTTCAGGGGCATGCTAATATGCTCATGCAAAGGCTGTAGAATTGGTACTTTTCTTGAAAAGAAAGACCTGACCAAGTCTGAGGCCTTACAGATGATCCCCTTCATGGAAAGATCTTAGTGTTCACTGACCAGGGAACAAAGGAGTCTTACAGTGTTTTTAGTTCTCAGTTATGCTTTTGTTGCATGCATTTGCATCCATATTTCTGGAGTAAAGCGAGAGGATGGAAGCGGCCACACAAAGATTTGCATAATTGAGAAAGTGTTACTCTCGTGCCAACAACCTATATCTATTAAAAGTGACATGAAGGCTTGAAGTACTCAACTTGTCACAATTTGTTTGGTATAAGAGATGAGATATAGAAGAGATGGAGAGATGGTGAAGGCAAGTCCATGTGACATGAAGCCTTGAAGTTGTGTGTAAGATTTAAGTGTTATGTTCATTGATATATTAAAATACATATTTATTAGTTCAATGCTAAAATCCAGAACTCCTAGTCTCCAAAACTGATCGAAGCTTCAAAATTTTGGTTTTTGACATTTTCGTTGTACTTCGTTTCCGAACCTCCTTGTACTATTGAGAGGTGGGCGCATTGAAATCGGGAAATAATCATGAATGACAAAACATTATGGTCACTTGAGGGATACAAAATAAGAAATTGATTAAAAATGACAAGCAAAGTAGTTCTTGAAGCAGTGAGAATTGAACTATTTGGTCTCCTAAATTTTGAGACGTAGTCCATATAGGAGAAAACCTTGCTTGTGATTAGCACTCAAGGAACATGTTGAGACCTTAAGGTTTGAAAATAATCAATTTCTCCTTGAGTGCTTGTGAATATTAAGGTTGATGAACCCCATGTCTAAAATAATAGAGGTGAGGCACATCAAAGCAAGACTTTAGCATCTTCTTCCACTTTGCAATGGTCTTCTTGGTCTTTGTCATCTTTGTTAGCTTCAATTTGATGCAAATTTTGGCTCCTCATGCTTAGCTTTGAACCTTCACTAGGGTACGGCTTATTATTTACTACAATATTGGCACTTGCATAATCAAAAGGTGAGCTTGGAATGGCCTTTGGTGGCATCACTTTAAGGCAATGATACTTCAAGTTATTCAACTAGCTATATAGTTCAAGATCACGATAAACCAATGACTAGTTGGGGGGTTGCCAAAGCTACTATGAATGATTGCTCCTTTTCTTTTGTCAAATTAATTTATTGAGTACAATGCTACAACCCTAAGAGGGCTTCAAGAAATTTTGCATGCACTACTATAGCCAATATATGACCAAATATTTTGTTGTTCAACCACCTTTTTAACTTTAATACAAATTGCCATCCTTTTTTTGTGCAATGTCTTGATTTCTTATTAGGATAATGCAACATCATTAGGAGCAGTTCAAGTTGAGTTATAAAGCTCAAAATATTATATATTGTGGTTATTGCAACAAGGGAAGAATAAAAGCTACCTCTATTTGGCTATGGCTTCCAAGATTAGGGTTTCACCTCTAGGAGAAATGAGTTTGATGGATTGTTGAGAAGTAGTGTTATGGACATGATAAATACATTGAGAAGATTGATGTCACGATAAATGACAAGTACAATGGACAAGGAGATATTGATGCCAAATTAGAGTTATTGGCTAAGAAATATAACCAAGTTGTAGAAAAATGGCTATGGTGGATAGAAAAAATTTGGATTGGAAATAAGGAGGACACGAAGAGAGCATAGGCTTTGATATGAAAATGAAATTGTGGATCTCAATCAAGGTCAACATATAAAGGTTTATTTCAAAGTGATGAGAATGAAAGATTAAGCAAGAGAGTTGATGTTAAACACACACACAATATATAATCAATGGCAAGCCTCTTACATAGACATCAAGTACATGAGTTGTATGCTCCAAGAAACCCTAGATCATGGTTTCCTTGTGTATTTTTGGAATATTGAATAGATCTAATCCATTTCCTTTCTTTCAAAGGGATTTGAATGATCTCAAACTCTCGAGTTGCATCTTTGGTGTTTGCACTAATTCTAATCTAGCTACCATGCTTTAGATTAAACTAAAAAAAACAATATTTGACTAAGGATTTTAGCATTAGTTACCCTTGGCTTCTCAACCCTACCCTTATCCAAACATAGCATTGAAAGGTCCTCTAAGTATTTTGTAGTATTATTTTGTAAATCTCAATATATTTGGACTCACTTTGGGCTCTTAGCAAATCTACTTTTTCTTTCTTCCTACTCTCTTCTTCAGCTTTCTTCTGTGGTGGAGTCTTTTTCTTTGACTTCTTGTTCCCTCCTTAGCTAGATTGTGCTTGCCACTCTCCTTCTTCGTCACTCACCATCCTCTCGCTGAATTGCTCCTATTCTTGGTGCAGAGGGGACTTGTCTGGCGTCTCACCGACTTTCTCATCTTCTTGCGCTTCCCCAAGGCCTCTCTGATGATGGCCATCAAAACCCCTCCAAAGCCAATGGTGGAGGCCTTTGACAACGACAACTTCCTAGCTTTGGAGGCCGAGGACTCTCCCCACATGGCTCTTCCACTTGCGGCCAATGCTTTTGCCAATGTTTCTATTGTTTTCTACACGAAGCCATTTAGGTTGACCTGATCGAGCTACTCATCTCATAAAAAACATCTCTGCTCACTATAAACTTACGAGTAGAAGGGTTATAGCATCTATACCCTTTGTGCTGTAGAGAGTAACCAATAAATATGCACTTCTCAGCTTTTGGATCCAACTTGGATCTCAACTCATCTGGCACATAAACATAGGCAATGCAAAAAAAAAATTTCAAATGAGAAATATCTAGTTTCCTACCAGTATATCTCTCCTTTGGAGTCATGCCATGAATTGTTGTAGTGGGAGTCATGTTCATTATGTAGACTGCTGTAACAACTACATCAGCCCTGGCAGGTCTTTTTCATAAAGCATGGCATGAGATACCTCTCCAATATGCCTGTTTTTTCTTTCTGCAATTCTATTTTGCTATGGGGTATGACTACATGAATATTGCTTCTTTATGCCATGCTCCTGCAAGAATGACACATTGATTTTGCTCATCAATGTGTTGTACCTTTGACTGGAGAACAAGGCATGCACCATTTTGGCTTGTAGTTGGACTTTGAGGTCTGGGATGTCACTAGGCCAATGCCATCATTGGTGTGGACCATCACTTTGTCCATTCCCAACATGTTGTACATGTTCCTTTTTCGCCATCTTTCAACTTTGTTGGGCAGGCCTAATGCTCTATGCACCAACTCCAGACTCAGCTCGATTTTCACTTGGCGAGCTTCATTCTTTTGATGCACCATAATGGTGCCATGGTTCCTGTTGAAAGTCGGGAGGAATTCCGCGCACTTCTCATAGTCCACAACTTGGCCCACCTTCTCCACATACTTCTATAGCTTACATTGCTTCATGAGTTTCTTGATAGCTAGCTCCTCCATGACTATGTCTTCCAAATTCAGGATGTGCCTGAATTTGAATTGGTTGTAGGCCCTTGTCTCCACTGAGAGGCCATACTTTGCCTACTCTTCCTCTAAGAATGGCCGCTTGTTGGTTTTCTCCTATCCTGCCATTGTAGGTGCCTTTCATGAAGCCATAGCCCACCATTAGTATTCTTTAGATAATTTTTACGAAAAGACACATAGGAGATGGAAGAAATGCTAATGAAAATTGAAATACTTAAATATAGAACAAGAATTTTTCTTTAAATAGTCCATGCATTTCACAAAAATTTCTAACACTTTTACTCAATCATGAGTTGATTTTTACGCATTCTTTTCCATTTTTGAATATTGATTGAGGTTTTAGGGTTTGTTTTTATGTTCCACACCTTTTATCATTCACACCCTCCCCCCTTAGAGATGGGAAGAATCCTTCCTAGGATTAAAGGTTGAAGGGTGCATACCATTCAATGTGTGCTCACTGTGTTTCACCTTTGCATGAGCCAAGCGTAGAAGTTCGGGTTGTACTCCATTTGAGCATAATGGTCCATGTTAACAGGTTAGATGCTTACATGGGTGAGGTAAGTGAGGACATCTATGAGGAAATCACCAGAGTCCATTTTTATTGGCAATGTGTAGCTCCTTCTTGGTCAACATGTGATCTAAGTAGGGGTGAGTCATGATGTGCTCTTCGAGGGGCAGGTTGCGGATGGTGGTCAACACTCTATAGGAGGTTGGGGCTACATGATTTGGGTCGTATTTCGAGGTCTTGATTGCACGTCTCTGCCCAACATTGGTCATGATTTGGTAGCCTTCTTGCTTTCATTGGAGTCTGAGAGCATACCATTGGCGCAAGAAAGAGGAGTCATTAGCAGCCATCTATTTCAGCTTCTCAATTTCCTAGTCAGTGGTAAGGATCGTGCCCTTGGCGTAAGATGTAATGAGGCATTGCTTGTGTGCTTGTTCGCAAGTAATCTTGATGTCTATGAGTTTACTTGCAAACAAGCATGCAAGCAATGCCTCATTACATCGAGATTACTTAGTTGGTTGCCTTCGACGTTTGGATGCCATGTTTACCGCACTTGCTAAAAGCTATGACCAATTTGACCTAGATCTCTTAGACGAGCCTTTAGCAATAGAGGTACGCACACTACCTTGCTCATGGAAAGAATCGGAATTTGTATTCATCAAGTCTCGACCCCCTTCCTTAGACTTGGTGGTGGGTTCCTCTACCAGTGGCCTCACGAGCTTTGGTGGAGCCACACTACCCTTGCTAAAAGGTGTAACTATTCGTACATTGCCAATAGCAAGGTGAATACGTTGTGATTTGTAGTTGACATTACAATGTGCTTGCTTTTTAAATGAGTGTCCTAACGGCAATTCCTGGCCAACATCTTTTGTGTTTGGAAATATGTAAAAGATAATGGGTATGCTTTTAGACTCAATAGAGGCTGCTACTTTGCACCTTCCTAGAGGGACATATGATTGACCCCCAAATGGGCTGAGTTTGGTGTTGGTAGGTTGTAGTTGTGGGCGGCCAGTTTGAGTCCAATGATTGTGAGTTAATAAATTGAAACCATCTCCCTCGTCAATCAATGCGTTGAAGGTATGCATTTGTTGGGCAGTGAGGTGACTGTTATGCATAGGTAAGTAGGTGCTACTGCCTCCTCATCTTCCTTCTCAATTTTTGTTATTGTGGCAACTCAGACTTTCACACGGGGTTACCAGCATTAGAGACTTGTGTGGTAGGTGCGTTGGTATTGGTCGATTACTAGAGTTCTTGGCCAGAGTGGTATTGATGTTGGGACCCTATTCTTCAGTGATTGCTGAGATGATGTGACTTTTTAGGACTCACCAAAAGCCCTGGCAACCTGTTTATAATCCTCCTCTTCATCTGTGAACGGCAGATCGATAGTGGCTAGCATATGCATCCAATCCCACTCATCCTTCAAGGGAAGGGATATACTTTGTTAGTGGCCCATAGGATTTGCTGACTTGTGAGTGGAGTTTCAACATAGCATAGGTGGCATCTAGGTCGACTGGAGTGGTCTCCCAAGTGTCCATCTCGACTCTTACAGCTTTTGATCTATTGCCTAAGAATATGAGACCGTTGCCCCAATCTTCTATCACCCATGCATTTTGCATCTAAGGTCAGCCTAGCAGGATGTCGTAGTCAGCTCCCTTCATGACTATGGAGTTCACTAAGAATTAGACTCTCGCTATCCTCAAGGGCCAGCCTTTTAGCACTCCAAACGGTCTGACCTTCATTCCATTAGCCAGCGTGACATTAAACCTTGTGGTCTCCACATGTGGGTTACTCCAAGCCTGCAAGACTGCATGGCTGAGTACATTGACTCCTGCTCATGTGTCTACAATCTCTTTCTTATAGCATCTCCAAATGCATTGATAGGCAAGATTGCATGTATCTCTGTGCCTTCCCCAAAAGCGTTCACGTGCAAAGACCTAGGCACTGAGTTCAAGGTTAAGCTTAGTATGTGCGTTACTGCATTGTGGTCAGGCAAGTTGGTCATGCCAAGCTCATCATGTTATTCTACCCATTGGTTCAACCCTTGCCATAGCGTTGGGTTCTACCTGAGTAGCTCTCCTAGAGGTAGGGTCACAGGGGCTGATATCAACGTCATGAGAAAGTTTCCAACTATCTACTTTTCGTTAGCCTCTACACTCTTTTGCCAATGATCTTGGGCAGTCTGTCCAACTGTGGCATCTAGTCTCTGTCTGTTACGTGGGGTGCGGATGCATCTCTTGATTTGAACCGAGTAGGTGAGATTGGTGTGCTCATGCTAGAGAGCTCATCGATCTCGTCTTCCATGATGGGTTCCACATATTTTGGGTGCACTTGTGATTATCTCACCCACTCCTTGACCTTATCGATGACTTCTAATTAGTGCCTTGGATCAGAATATTCTCCAACCTTGGCACTTTCCTTTTCTGCTATCTTAGGAGCAGATGTCTTTGCTTCTGCATCCATGACTTGCTTTCCCTCTGGTAACGTGGTGGCACTATCTGTCGTCTTAAGTGTAATCCTCGTCTCATCTCACTTTTTCCTTCTTCTACGACTTCTCTTCCCTATTGAAGCTGCATCGAGGTTGGTAGGTCTTGGTAATGAAATAATGGCCTACTTTACTTGTGCTCGGGTCATGACATTCAGCGGAATTGGTGTGGCTTTGCTGTCAAAAGTGTTTTAACTCCAAACAATCCAAATGGTATAGATGGCACGATAGCTGAACTAGTGGATGGTTTTCGCTTGGGGCACTTGGCATACAAGTGTGTGATTCCACACTTAGGGCATCTCAAGTTAGCCTTGTCTTGATTAGCTTTCTCCCCTTCAAGACATTGAGATGAGATGTGTCTTGGATGACTACAAGTCCAACATGCGATGGGTTCCTGGTTCTATTCTCCTAGATCTCTACCTCTTCCTGTGCCGAACACCATCACTGGATTTGGTCTGAAATCCATCAAGATGGGATTACCCTTGTTGTCATACAAGATGTAAGGGTTTACATATGCTTTGTCCTCGTTTGGCTCCTCTACGTAATGTATTGGAGCATTGCTCATTGATGGATGGGTCACGTTGTGTGTAGGTGGTCTAGGTATCCCTGTGGGGTTGATGTCCATCCTAGGGATAGATGGCTTTGAATCATTAGGTACTGGAAGAGCTAGTGGAGCTCCCCTTTCGTAATGTGGTAGTCTACTCACTAGGTAGTAAGGTTGATTGTATGGCCTTGGTAATCAGCAGTGCATTGCATCATGGCCAAACCTACCGCAATTGGCATAAGGCTTGGATCTAGGATCCATATACTTGGTTGGAAGGTGGTTTCCTCCGCAATGCACACATTGCACATGAGGTCGTGCAGGCCTTCTCATCATCTCTTGTAGGTTAGCCAACTCTAGCTTCACATTTGCTAACTCTTGGCTCTAATCGACATTCTTTCCCTTGACTTGGGTGCTTTGACTGGATCTTTTACTAGCGGTCAAAGATCTTTTTGAGGTTCTAGAGGCAGTGATGTCTCAGGTTATGGGTCTTGAGATCCTCTCTTTGAGTAGATTATCCACTTGTATGGCTTCTTCGAAGATCCTAGCTAGTGCGTCTCTCAGCAAGCTTGAGTTGCCTACCATGGCCTTGTAGACTTCCTCACTACGTATTCCATTGATGAACACTACAGACACCACTCTCTCGGTGGGTTGCTCGTTAGTGGGGATTCTCTTATAGAGACTCTGCATGTGAGTAACGTAGTCCTTGATGTCCTCTTTGTTCCCCTGCTTGACATTTATCAACCGCATGATAAGATTATTCGAGTACCTAGTCTCTGAGAATCTCTTAATGTGGAGACTCTTAAGGTCATTGAAATTGTTGCACCCCGCACCATCTAGGCTTGTGTACCATGTCCTACCCTTATCACCAAAGCATAAGCTAAAAGCTTGTGAGTATTGGGTGAGATCTGTGAGGCAGTTAGCCTTTCAAACCTGCTCTACAAAATTGTATAGGTCATTGACTAGTACTTGTCTAGTTGTTTCACAACTACAGGGATCCTCGACTGGCACTTGGAGCCCTGGGTAACTCCTAATCCTGCAAGAAACAATGTTGCTAGTGCTGCCATGCTTTGCTCTATCGACATGTTGTGTATTAGTCAATTTGTGAGAAGCTCACTCAACATTAAATTTGCCTCTAGTGCTTTTTTCCTCTTTGTGTTCGGTCATGTTCACTAGAGCCTTGACCTCTCGCATTCCAATGTCTTGCCATAATCTCCTAGTCTAGTGCATTGGTTGTATGCTGCTATGCTCTGCAAGACCTTCCATGCCATCTTTCTTTTCTCCTCAAGGTCCATTATGATGTCTTTTGATAGTCTTCCATGGTGATCCAGCCTAGTTTGTGCGTCATATTTATTCACCATTCATTGGATTACGACTGGAAAATCTCTCAAGTCAAGCTATTCGTTTTCGTGGTTTACATTGGGCTCTACCATATCTGCGGTCTCTTGCTCCACTAAATTGTCGATGAGGTTGATCAAGTCGTCCAGCATCGCGCTCCCAATGGTGTTGCTCCTTCGATGAGTCTGGCCTTCTGTGTTGTGTCTGTCACTTAGTTCTACCAATTGAGTTGCTTGATCCCCTGTCTAGGTTTGAGGGTCGTCTCCTATGGGTGGGTTCGTTTTATTAATTAAGTCTGAGCATGTTCCTTTTTTTATTTACAAACAATCCTCAATTTATGACCACTCAGTGTGTGCATCGTGCTTTTCCATGCACTGTGAGAAATTAGGCTTTCAGTTTTTCCAAGTGTACTTCCAATGTTAAAAACAATGCGGGTGCAAACACAAGATAATGAATGCAGCTTCTGCACTCCAATCTAAGTTCTCGACCAAATAGGCCTTTATACTCAGTCACACCAACCTCTCTCTCTAGTCTCCAGGGTCTATGCTACTCTACTCAACTAGTGGTCCGATTTTAAGTGTCTGATTTGCATGAGTCCAATCATCCAAGTGCTTGATTGTCCGAATCGGACGTGCCACATGTCCGATCGGAAGGGTTGGATGGTGTCCAAGTGATCCAATTTCCAAAATTGGACCATTTGATTACTTGGAATCGGATAGTCTGAGTCTGATTCTGGGAATTATACTCTGTCAATCGCATCTGATTTCGTCGGTTGTGTTTGAAATCGAGACTAAAATTGAATCAATGGCAACGATTTTGGGCATGCCAAGCCACACAACCTTCCAAAATGCAATAATAGATAAGGGGCAAGGTTTGTAGATACCTAGGATGGATAAAAAAGTCTAGCACAACTTGATCAATTTGTTTGTTTGGCCCTGGACTCTCTCTTCTCTCACAAGCTCTCTCTCTCTCTCTCTCTCTCTCTCTCTCTCTCTCTCTCTCTCTCTCTCTCCTTCTCTACACTATAGAAGCTAAAAATGAGCCTTTGCATCCCCCTTCCTTGGATCTTAAACCTTTGTTCTAAAATGCCTGAGTGTTGTCCCGTTAGTGCTTATGCCTTGTCAATGGATTGCAAGCCCATTTTCCCCCTATTTTTACCCTATTTTGGGCATGTTTATAGTCAAAACCCTAAAAATATTTGATTCAATCTCTTGATCCTATCCTACTCTAAATGCAACAAAATCAAAACCCAAAAAAACCAAAATGTAGTGGGAGCTCACACTCAATCGCCAAGACCTACAGACCGCTTATTGCTTTAAGCATTCCAAGTGAGCACAAATGGCTATCTCTCACCTAGCCGATGCACCTTCAATCCTACGAGGGTGTAGTGAGCTTATCTTGATGCCAAAATGAGTAGCCTCCTCTCTCAAACGAGTCGGTAGCTCCACGATTCAAGATGCAAGCTCAAGTCTCCTTCTTCAAGCTCCATCCTCCATAGCCGCACACGAGACAATGTTGAGAGTATAGACATATGAACTCTCCTTTTGCAGGAGTGGATAAGGGCAGGCACGTGTAAATGGTCCTAAGGGGAAGAGGAAACCCTAACCCTAGCTAGTTGGGGCTATATAAACAACCCAAGGGTCTACGTCAACTTTTGAGTGAGAGTGACCTAAGTTATACTTTCATGAGCAACTGAATAAGCAAGACTTGTTCTTGTACTTGTGAGCTCTTCTCTCCCTCTTATGCACACTTCAATTCTTGCTTCCACTCTAATTTTCCACATGGTATCAGATCCATCTCTGATCCTTCAGCTTCTCTTAGTGTCTTTACACACCTAAGTGCACAAGAAGAACTCTTGCCCTCTCATTTACCTTCCTTTCCACCATTGCCAGCCTAACCCACCTCTATTGGAGGACTTGGGGAGAGAAAATGAGAGCATTTTAGCTCTTGATTCCTTCTAGAGATCTTCTCTCCAGCTCAGGGCGATTTGGAGCGGCACATCAAAGTCGGAGATTAGGCGATGTGGAGGGCAGCATTGTAGCAAATGCAGAATACGACACAAATTTGCAAGCGATATGTCCTAGAGCTCGACGCGACCTGTAGATGGCACAATCCTCCCAGTTACCATGGGGCTTTCTTAGCCCCCCTAGTGGGCCATCTCCACCTAAGAGGGCTTGCACTAATTCCTTCTATGCTGGCTGCTGTGAGCAAAACCTAATTGTGGGTTTCTAGCTGCCATAGCCAGGAAGCTTCAAGCTTCCTAACTTTTCACTTTCTTCAATCTGGAATCATTAACAATGATTCTAATCACTGAAGCATATGCTTTGAAGTGTATTCCTGATCTGTGAGTAGCTCCAATACTTGGGAGACATCATAAGTTCACCAAGAAGTGTGCTCTCAACACTGGTAATGAGTCAAGTGTCTCACCAAACTTGACAAGGTAAATACCTAAACATCTCAATCTTGATATGAGTGCATCTAAGTACTGAAAAGGCATTTAGGGACATCAGTATTAGTGCCCTATGTTAGAACATGAATATTGATGTGATTGAAATCTCCTTGGACTCTTCACCAAGTGTCGAAGTCATTAATCAACCTTGCTCAACCAAATGCTCGTACACTAAACCACAAGGTGGGGAGGAGCCAGAAGTCCAGTCAAGGTTCACATCATTGAAACCTAGGAAAACAGTAAAGCTTAAATCAAGGGTTGTTCGAAGGACAAGACCGCCAAAATCTTACCTTGAGATATTACATATGTATGATTTCCAACGTTTTTCATCCTTACAGCTTTAAAGTTGGTTATCATTTGTAGGGCTATCAATTCTGTTATTTGGTTCGTACTTGGCCACCTATAAAGGACTAGACATTGCCATTGCCTAAGGCAATAGGTAAGACCTTCCTATAATGGCCATGGCCTATGCAGATGTAAGGCCTCAAATTTGCAAGTTTAATGGAAAAGATTTCCATCCCTGGCAAGTCTTGGTAAAATATAAAATGATGAAATGAGGCTACTGGCCCTTCATAAAAGGGACCAAAGTTATTGACCCATCAAATCCCCTTGATATAGAAGACGATGAAAGAGCTCAGGCCATCATCATGCTTCATCTGGATGAAGCCTTAATTCATCATATTGACAAACTCTCCACTGCAAAGGAGAAGTGGAATGAGCTTGAAAGGCTCTATGGTGCTACAGGGAAGAACTTCAAGATTTTTCTAAAGATTGAGTTTTTTAGCTTGGAGTATAAACATGGAGAACATCTAAGTAAGTTTATTTCACATATGAAGGGGCTCATGGCATAGCTGGCCTCCGTGCAAGCACCTATTCATGATGAAGATGCCATTGCCATCCTTCTGAATTTTGTAAAGAAGGTCTTTCCAACCCTTGTTACTACCCTTACTAATATCCCGAACCCAACTTTGGCAAGTACCATCTAGTCATGCCTGGATGAAGAGAAGAGGAACCATAACAAAGGCTCTTAAGCATTTACTTCCCGTGAGCAAGTGTTAGTCCATACAGCTTCTACAAAGTGCTCCTTCTGTCATAAAAAAGGGCATATTGTAAGTAATTGTTGAAAGAAGTATCCCGAAAAAATGAAATGCAATAAATGCAAAAAGACTGGGCATATCACCAGTAAGCGTCCCAATGTTCCAGAAGTACCCAAGGAATCGGAGGCCAACTTTGCCTCCTAATCCACAGTTGATCGACTCTTCTGAGTCCTGTATCCCTTTTGCTTATAACCATCCTTGAAAGCCTGTTCTATAAAGGCATTCTAATTTGGGTTAAGGGGGGGCATTCTCTTATGCTTTGTATTCCAATGCCACTTGGCATTGAGGTGGGGTGTTGAGAGTATAGACATATGAACCCTCCTTATACAGGAGTGGATAAGGGTAGGTAGGTGTAAATGGTCCTAAGGGGAAGAGGAAACCCTAACCCTAGCTAGTTGGGGCTATATAAATAGCCCAAGGGTCTACGTCAACTTTTGAGTGAGAGTGACCCAAGTTATACTTTCATGAGCAACTGAATAAGCAAGACTTGTTCTTGTACTTGTGAGCTCTTCTCTCCCTCTTGTGCACACTTCAATTCTTGCTTCCACTCTGATTTTCCCCAAACAAGAGAAGAGAAGAAGAAGAAGAAGAGAGGAGATTATGGAGAGCTTCTTCTTCAAGATCCCTCACCCTCACATACTCACTCCTTCACACTCCCTCTCTCAAGCACACACAAGCAAGCAAGAAGGAGAGAAGCAGAGAAGAAGAAGAGACTCCTTTTGCCACACACCAAAGAATGAGCTCCTCATTCACTTTTCAGGTTTATATACAAGCCCTAAGTCCCTTGGGCACATGTCTCCTTTTTTACATGACCAGGCATCTTGCCAAGTCCTCTTTCCCTATTCCCTTCTAGTTGCCTTATCCCTTTACCTATGTCCGTTTAGACTTTACAACTTGCACATGAGGGAGCCTGGTGCTCTTATAAAATGAGTTACATTGTGCCTCACACTTTCCTTGCGAGAGCTCGGAGGTTCTCCTTGATCCTTGAGAGGAGCTCCTTCATCCTTGAGAGGACCTCCTTCATCTTTGAGAGGGCCTCCTTCATCTTTGAGAGGACCTCCTTGATCCTTGAGAGAGCCTTGCTAGAATATTTGGTGGTCTCCCATGTTTTTTCTAAGCTTGCCTTCTCCTCCACTTTTCCTACCTAGGCAGAATGAGCTTCTTCATTCACTTTTTGACTGGGCTTCCTTGGTCTTCCTTTGCTTCTTTTTGGATGCATGGTTCGTGACAGTGACATGTCTTGTTTAGTCTTCCTTTGCTTCTTTTTTGTTGCATGGTCCGTGTCCGTGATGTATCTTGTAATAACAACCTATAAATAACAAACCTATCCTGTGTCACAATACTAAAATTTGTATGGAAATCATTAGAAAAATCCTAATTGTTTTCTTTTTGTCATGCACTTTCAACTTCTCTTCTCTCTCTCTCTCTCTCTCTCTCTCTCTCTCGACCTTGGCTTTTATGGTGCCTCATGGATGCTATAGGTGAAGGCTAGACTCAAAAGTCATCTTCATATTGATATGTATGATCATATTGAGAGTGCTACAAATGCAAAAGTGAGATTGCAAAGCTTGAGACTTGAGAACAAAATGGCTTGGTCTTTGCATATTGTTTTTGTTGGTAGGGCCCAAACTATACAAGGCAATGCATGGCAATCCATATAATTGTGACTTAAGTAGTGCAATCTTCAATGTCCCTGCAACAAGTAGTGTTTCTACATTAGTTGGAGACCTACGACTCTCTCAATGTCAATGTAGTTATGGTGTCTGATTTGGCGAAGAGAAACATGTGTGTACTCTAGTTGAAATTGTTGCACCTACATGAAATGGCACCATTTTTTGTGTTCCTAATGCCCTTCTCTTCATTGTAGCATTCATTTGAATATCTAACATTGGTGTTTGGTCACACAGTGTTCACAAAAAACTCAAGCTTAATATAAAATGAATTTCAAAACTTTCAAAAGAACCTTTAAAAATTAAAGAAGAATATTACAAACCTTAATTTTTACAAAATTCTTAGTTATAAATATGGTAAATACTTGTAATTTGGTTCAAAAATCCATCCAAAAATTTTAGTCAAAGGTTTTTGTATTTGTTATGGAAAATGTTTTTCTTGAACATGTAGTTGGCTAGCACGCATACAATATGGTATAAATTAGAAAGGAATAATCAAGTAGCCAATCAAAGCTAAGTTGCATAAATGAAAGTATTTCAACAAAGAAAATCAAGGTTCAAGATGTACAAGGCAATATATGGTTGTCCATGCAGTTATCATTGTACATAGAACTTCCATACTAAACTTACATTAGCAAGCACTTTCTTTTGTCCAAAACAATGTGAAACTATGCATTTAAAGCATAATTCTTAAAAGACATTAGGAGAATAAGAACTATAGACACATTAAAACAATTCTAACAATTGTACAATAGATCTTGGTTTGAGATAATCAAGTTGTTTAACAAACTAGTGCCATGGACTCACCCTGCTATTGAGATTTTTCCAAAACATATAGTGTGTATCCTTTCTTACAAATGATGCCATGGTTGTTGACACAACAAGGATAGTTCTTCTCATACAACTCTTACTTCCATGCTATTGTTTGACATTGCAAAATGGTCTAGTATATTAGATGGAACACATGCAAATCATAAATGAATGGAAGTGCTCATGTAGCCTCTGTCGTGATTCATGTGTTCGGCTACACTCAAAGCATATTAGCATTTGAGTGTACCTCCAAAAATATAAGTCTAAAATGTAAGTAAATCTATAGGATTACACTTATAGAAAGGGGTGTTTAATCTTATAGGTGCATTAGTTGAGGTCTAGATAGTAGCTCCACACAAAGTTGGTTAGTGATATAACATATCTATTAGCATGGGCAAGCACAGTTTTTGTTGCCCATGGCACACTCCAATAGAGGTCTCTACTTGATAAGTCACTAATCTCCTAGCTAAGCAATGGGAAAGCAACAAAGTAGCAATTAGTACATCAAACATTGCCATGTGCTTGCTATAGCTTGCAACACAATTTGACTTTGAAGAGGTACAAGAGTATGTTGGAGTGGACTTACAAATGGCTTCAAATGTGCATGCTTTCTAAAGATGCTATCATAGAAAGGGCTTAATTAAATAACAAGCTCTTGTTGTTCCATCTCGTGAGTAAAGCAAAGGTACATAATAATTTTTTAGTCATTCATAATATGGTCGAGCATTCAAGGCAATGCAATTACAACACAAGAAACATGCAAGATTTTTGTTCCATCTCGCTTAGAGACTCAAACTTGCTTGAAAATTGAATGGTAACATTTGGGCACGATGGATTAATATTGAACACATTCTTGCCCCATTCTGGCTAATCACAATGTTTGAATTGTACCTCATGTTAATGTACAAACTAAAGCAAGTCATTGTGATCACAAATAGCACAAACATTGCAGTGCTCCAACATGACATCAATAGGTACAAGAGAGAAAACATTAATGCTACTTAACAAGATGTGATAGGGCATCTTGACTTATACAACCTAATGGCATCAATAGCAAGCACATTTTTATGCCATCCTAATGTACTAAATGACTGATCAACATGGTAGACACATGGGGCCTGCAAACATCTTCATAGTGTTCATAGCGGACAAAGTCACAAAAGTCAAGTGAATCAAGGAATGAACAATCAAGGCAATTATTTAAAAATTCAACCCTTAATGTTGTTGGAAGGAATGCCCTATCAAGGACATCATGTTCCATGCCAGTCTCAATTAACTCAAGAACAAATACATACTCCAAGGCAAGCAAGTACTTGATGAGGTGCATCACCACTTTATTGGTCTCACTCTTTGTCTTAAGCATTATTTTTGCCTTGGTCCTATTTTTTCTTTTTTGCTGACTCTTCTTCACCATAGAAGATGCATCCAGGTTGCTCGATCTAGGTAATGAGATATTGGCCTGCTTTGTTTGAGCTCATGTCATGAAATTTATGGGGATAGGTGTGGCATTATTGTCAAGTGACTCAACACGAAAGAATTTGAGAAGCACAGATGGTATGATTGCCAAGCTAGTGGAGGGTCTTCACCTAGGGCAATCAATAAATAGGTATGTGACTCCACATTTGGGACACCTCAAGTTGGTCTTCTCTCTATTTGCTTGCTCCATTTCAAGGTAGTGATATGAGATATGCCCTAGACGGTCACACATCCAACATGCTATGGGCTCTTGGTTTTGAGCTCCTCCTAGGCCTCTACCTCTCCCTATGTCTAAGGCCATGACTAGCACAGGTCTATAGTTCATCAATATGGGATTACCCTCTTCGTCATAAGAGACATAAGGGTTCACATATGAGTCTTCCTCTTGTGGTTTCTCCACAAAGTCCACTAGAGCATCACTTGGTGGATTTTCAAGATCCAATATGAAGGCTTCTTTGCAGATTGTTGCTATATTATCAATCAACCAAAGCCGTATTGCAAAAATAAAGAATGGGATTGCCACCTACATATATAGTGTAAGCACTAGAAGTAACCATGTTGACAGGCAAGATCCTCTGCAATCAAATGCACATATATCATAGCACTTGTTGAATGCACCATAGTGGTCCACAATGTAAGTACAACTTTTATTGTGAGCCACAATATATAGAAATGGTTATACTACTATCTAAGCTTCAAGCATCAGAACCTTGTGCCATATTTTTTAATGCCTATAGTACTATGGGATACACATATGAACATCTACCAAGGCATCAACTCATCCATCTCACAATACTTACTAAAGTACATTATGAAGGCCACACCAATAGTCTAAACATTTCCATGGAGGATGATGCAAAACTAGGTTTGGAAGTCATGGACATCATGAACTCAAAGATCATGATCGTGTAACTACTTACAAAACCAATCTAAAAAACAAAGGCTCCATTAAATTGCCTTCAAATATGCATCATTGCCAAGAGTAAGCCTATCCATTACATCACCCTAGTTGAAACAACATCTCGTATCAAAAACTAAAGTGATGATCATCTTTTCTTATTATTAACAGGAGGTCATTGGGGGGGGGGGGGGGGGGGGGGGGGTTTGGCCACATGGCACTCTCTCACCCCTTCTTATGCTTGGCAGGGTGGGTGCCATGTGGGATTGTGACCCTCCCACCGCCCCCATTTTCCTTGTAACATGTGTTCATCTTGTAGGCATAGCAATCTCCAAAGAACCCTTAAAAAGGAAGTATAAAGTGAAGCACAGGGAGAAACATTACTTCACATCAGTACATCCCTTAGGCAGACGATGTCCGCGTGGTGGGCAAAGCACGAAGTTAGGTATTTTTTGGAAAACAAATTTGAATACCCCTGCTAGACCACCTGCACGACAATTAGTTAAATAAAAAAGCTTTAATATCCCCTCATCTGTGTGGTGCACCAAGCGCACAATTATCTAATGTAAAAAACAATTATATGCCCCATGCTCCCTCACATGACGCTCTAGACGTGCGATTGTTTGCTTCTATAAAAATTTATAAACCCCCCCTTGCTAACGTGCTGCAATCGTTTACTATTAAAAAATAAAAACCCTCTAGAGGGCCCACTCGGTGCATGATGCATTTGCGTGTATTATTATTTGTAATTTGAATTTTATCTTAAAACACCCCCTCGCCCTTGGGACCCAAGGGATTATTAAATTTTAAACAAGAAATATAAACCCCTTGAGGATTATTTAAAAGTTTTTGAAAAACCTAACTTCTAACGTGACAATATGTGTGTGTGTGTATGTATGTATATATATGTATATATATGTATATATACATATACATGTGTGTGTGTGTGATATATATATACATACATATATTACACACACACACACACACACAAACACACACCCAACTTAGCTCACAAGTTGCTTGCTATAAGTGTGTGTATGGCTAAAATACAAAGGGCTTCATAAGCAAGTCGAAGGGCTATTTTGATTGCTTCTATTGTAGTAGAAGGCTTTGCACATTGAGTTAACTACTTTTAGAGGCCACCCTTTGTCCCCTACCATCCATAGCTTCCTCTCAACATCTACCATGAGTCTTGATGTAGCAACCTTGATATGTACATCAATCCACACATGGATCTAGCTATCAACTTCTCAAGCTAATGACACTACAACCTTCTACCTCAAACTTCTTAGCATGCATGAGGTGCATGAGTTGTAATAGAAGGCTCAATAACTTTGAAGGTCTCCAATAAGCATATTGAAGAAGGGATCATGATTTTTACAAAAATGTTGATGATCATCAAGCCCCTTGATCATCTTATGTCATCGAAACCTTTAGTCACTACCTTTGGTATAATACAAGTGCTTCACAATAGTTTTGGGGTCTCTCATGGTTTGTTTTTTAGGGACTCAACTGACCATGAATCATATTTCCACGTAAGACATTCATCAAGATGTGAAATGTGTTAACCAATAGAAACAATGGTGCTTCAAAGTTTGGCGTGGAGTGTGAAATGTAAGCTGGTGCATAGCACCAGCCTTGCACGAATTGTCGGGAGGAGACTAGGCACGGAGTGCCTAGTGCACCCTATTGACTTGTGCTTTACAAAGCCTAGAACTCTTGAGAATGAGATGTTCTGAAAGTACTACACATGCTATGTGGTGGACAAACCTAGTCACATTAACAATTGTGACCCACTCATTGCCATGTTAGGGAACACCATCAAGTTGTACAACAAGCTCATGCAATATACTAATAACCATTTGAATCACTAGATAGAAACCTTCTTCTACAATGTTTTTGTTGCACCACAAGACATTCCACAAAGTTATTGTTAATAGAGAGCATGACTAGGTCTTACTTTGTGAAGTGTTAATTATGAACCTCATGCAAAGAGTAGACCACCTAGTTGCTTACTTCTTCTTCATTGCCCCAATGCCAATGCTACTCAATCCAAACTAAATATTTCATGCAATATCTCATTGTAGTAAAAGCATGAACAAGTTCAAAGAACATCAACATTGTCATATCGTGAGAATTTAAAGTAAAATAAAGACAACCAAGCAAGACTAGTTTAGACGATCAATGTAATATTATACTTTTGTTTTGTTGCTTTTATTAGGCTTTACTCATTTCTAATTTTTATTGCAACAAGTCAATTTTTGACATTTTTCTTTAAATGGTTTTCAATCATGTTATTACAGGTGTAGCTATGTTACATTTTGTAATGATCTTTAAATGGTTTTCAATCATGTTATTACAGGTGTAGCTATGTTACATTTTGTAATGATCTTTTTTGTTATTTTTTGGGTTAAAGAAGGAAAACATAAGAGTACACCCAAAATTTTAGGCTTTTCAAGTTTGTAAACTACAAAAGCTTTAAAAAGCTTAAATGAAAGCTTTGAATGTTGGGAAGCCTTAAGCCTATATAAAGGGGGGGAGAGTTAAGTAGTATGGGCCATTCTCTTCATTACAAAATTCATCTCTTATTTAAGGAAAGAGGAAGGTCATACATAAGTGTGTGGAGACGTGTACGTTGGTTCCTTGATCATCATGTTTGCAAGCTAAAAGATTAGATTCAAATCTTCATCATTTGTTCATTTTAGGATTAGTTTAAACAAATTTATCATTTGTATTTTTATTTGATTAAGATTAGATTCAAATCTTCATCATTTGTTATTTTTAGGATTAGTAAATAGTAGTGAAACGAAAATGATGGAAAACGATCTTTTGAACGTATGGCGAAAATGAAAGCATAACGAACTTTTGAACATACTAAAAAAAATGAAAACATAAAACTTCAACAAACCAGATATTTTGAATGAATGGGAGAATAGCACATTCTTCCATAATTATTTAATTACGAAGAGATTTGTGCCAACTCTTCGGTATGCTATATAGCATGCTTTCTCATTTCAATTAGTAGTGAAATGAAAATGAAAGAAAACGATCTTTTGAACGTATGGCGAAAACAAAAGCGTGATGAACTTTTGAACGTACTGAAAAAAAAAAACCGTAAAACATCAATAAACTAGATATTTTGAATGGATGGGAGAATGGCACCTTTTCCCATAATTATTTAATTACGAAGAGATTTGTGCCAACTCTTTGGCATGCTATATAGCATATTTTCTCATTTCATTTAGTTTTTAAAAGTTTTTTAAGTACTATTATTGTTTATTGATTTCATTTATTTATTTTATTAGATTTACTATAAAGAGGAAAAAAATCATCATCCTTGCACGTCGAAAAATAAACTATATTTTAGGAAAAATAAAGTTACGAAGTATATCATGTTTTTTCGTGAACAAGTGCACTACAGTTTTATGATAAAAACATATTGTTCTCATCAACATCAATGGACACTATGAATAAACAAAGTCACAAGGCATCCTTTATGACTTCTAGAAAAAGGAAAACTATGGCTTCTAGAAAAACACCACTAAAACTGTTTGATGCAACTTGGTACAATATATAAAAATTCGAATCATCTTGGGGTGACAGAATGTGAAAGCATCATTGGAAGAGTAACAATGTGCATATCCGGTGGTATAGTCACAATGCAACATCATGCTATCAACTTGCAAAAGAACGATCCATCTATAGAAGAAATACAAGCCAATGGCTTTGTCAAGCACTATTCTCATCCTTGCATGCCAACAACACAGAGTCAACATGATGATAACTAAATGCCGACCATGTCTTGCGAAGAAAGAGAGAAAGAAATACGTAATTCTCAGTGCAAAGCCATTATGGCTTCAACTATTGAGCATCATTGATACATCCATCTCGGTCTACAAAATGATAAGAGCGATTGTGAATGGAACCTTGGACTGTCGATCTATTCTTGATAACCCTCTAGTCTCTTGGAATGATGGATCGCTTTTGCAGCCATTTACTAGAATTGACTTGACTACATTTGATATTGCAGATGTGTCTACATGCTACATAATCCATTGATCCAGAAACATATGGTTATAGTAGAACATCCACATCTAAGGACATGGCTTTGCATCCTCAATAGGAAATCCATTGAAAGGATTATAGAGCTCCATTGTGAAAGCTCTCCATTTGATCTAATGCTCCAAGTAGATCATGAGAATGAAAGATGTTACAGTTTGGTCGAAAATGCAGTCGAGCCAAGCTGAAAGGCATTCCAAAGAATCGATCAACACGAGTTCGCATGCATCATATTACGGAATAGTAACCGCCTCATTGAAAGAAAAGCGACGTTTAGGATAGATGGCTTGCCTACAAGAACCTCACCTTGCCTAGATATCACCTTGGAAAATGTGGTGTTTAAGTTCTTATTCCCACTTGGCCATGGCACCTACAACCAAAAGAAATGTGAACATTCAAAATCTCAATCAGTGACTCAAACTACATATGCATACATATTCTCCTTTTGACATCCTCCATGTATTTAAACAACACAAAAACTTATCTACAAACATACTTCACTTTGAAACATGATGCATGTCTAAACACCATTAATAAAACTGCTACATAATAAATATGCAAGAACTACATATAAAACTTCAAACTTCTTTATTGAGCTGCACATGTCAACCTAGTTTTGTGTATACTTCTTTCATAATTATACATCTTGGGTGCTTTGGCAGGCATGACCTTTTACTTTCGAGACATATTTTTTAGTGAGAATGGATTGACCTTTGAGTAACTATACTCATTTTCCTTTTAAAATTGATGGGTTTCTACATATTGTTGTGTGCAAGGAGCACCATTTGTTGTGCATGAAGCGCATTGTAAGCTAATAAAACTGTGGGATGAGCTCCTCTCAAGTTTTAAAAAAAAGCAATTGGACATACACACACCCATGTGGTTACTTACCTTGAGGCAACTTTCTATTTCAATCCTTCTCAAAAAAAAGGACACACTTATTGTGCGTAAGAGCATTGACCTTTTTTCACAAAGAGAGAGAGAGAGAGAGAGAGAGAGAGAGAGAGAGAGAGAGAGAACACCCTTTTTCTTTAATTTTCTAAAATAAACTCTTCTTTCTTGAAAAGTAAAATATCCACACAATTCAAAGCGAAGTGGATCACTTGATTAAAATTAATAGTGGGTAACCTTTTTTGGGATTTACACCATCTTGTCACACACCGTCGTATAAGCATATGCCCTAAAGAGCAATGCTAACAAAAAACGAACAATTTAGAAGATTATCATTATTTCAATTCGCAAAAATGACGCGACGGATCGTTTTAGGGATCCAATTGTAAACAAAGTGAAGATTGCCATTATTTCAATTGGGTGTCTTGCACTCACTTGGTAAAGAAATACTATTCTAAAATATGAAAATTTTAAATTAAAAATAGCCTTAAAGTGTATCAAAGGTGGGTTTAAAAAATGAAATTAAGAAAACGCTATCATATTTGCACGGGAGGTTCCTGCACACGGTCTGAGGGGGCAAAATGGCAGCACCCATAGTCTCTACCACCTTCATAAGCAGTAGGGGCAGCAATGCATGGCTCACCTACGAGCCCGAGAAAGAGAAGCGACTGCTCAGGCACGTATCAGCATATGAGAAGACGTCAGTCGCACTGGTTTCCCCCCAATTGTACGACAAGCAGACATACAAGGTATTGCAGCCATGTCTGTTCACAATCTAGACATGGATTCTATGTGATTGCACAGATTGAAGCCTCCTTTTTATGCTTTCCAGAAAGGTCATCAAGTTGAAAATGGCACCTCCATATTGCCAAATGCTACTGTTGAGTGGCCTCTGCAGGAATTGGGGTTACCAATTCCTGCACAAGCAAAAGAGACCGGTTTTGTGAACCCGGACAGGTGAAATTTTCTAAGCAGCCTCAGAAAAATGGATAATCATTGCCTATTTCATTACAAATTGGAATTTCGGAGTGGGCTTTCCATTTTATTCAAAAACAATTTATCAAGCTATGTCACAAGAAGTTTTAGATGAATTTCCACTAGAATTCCTACATTGTGAACCACGACAACATAATGATCTTCTGTGCGGAAGGGACCATATACCTAGCTGGGTGCATTTGGGGGCAGGGGGACTGCTGACCCCCGGATTTGTAAACTCGGCCAGGTGACATTTTCTAAGCAGCCTCAAAAAAATGCATCATTGCTTATTTCAGTACAAATTGAAATTGGATTGGTTTTTCCATCTTGTTCCAAAAAATTTATCAAGCTATGTCACAAGAAGTTTTAGACATTCTTCCATGTGAAAAAAATGGCATTTTCCCCTACAATGTCGAACATCGTGAGCTTTTGCTTGGGAGGCACTACATACCTAGGCCAACAGTCCCATGCCCCTTGCCATACCTAGCTAGGTGAAACCGGCCTTCCTTCTTGGCAAGGGTGGTGATAACCTAAATTAACTCAAATTAAAGCAAGCATAAAATACACAAATATGGAGATACACACTTTACCACTTAATCTTGGATAGTCGACATCTAATTGGCCCCAACAATTGGTGCCCCTTATGGTTTTTCTATAAGGTTGAAGTACATTGAGATATAGGCTGATATCTTGCAATCTTCCATACAAATGACTGTCATAAATAACCAGCACTGCTTGGTCACAATTTACTCATTGATCGTACAACAATCAGGGCTTAGATTGGGTCTTCAATCTCTTGCATGTAGGCCACAAAAATTTGGGAATGGGCTACCCCTTGGATCAGCTGCAAATTTGGGCACGGATCCTGAGGTGGATGTGGAAATCCTAATGGCTGCTGCAAGTTAGGGCTTCAGCAACAATATCTTCAATTGCTCTTCACCAATGGCTGGAGTATGCTAAGAATTGTTGAGGGAATGTCAAAGGATGAGAGAGAAAATCAGCTGAAAGGATTATCTTGTGAATGATAACTCTAATGGCAATTTTGATGGCACCAGCAATTTTGACAGGGGGTGAAACCTTAGTGCTAATGACGAGCCCTCGTTTTCTCTCACCGCCTCTTAGTGAGGTAGAGAAGCAAACTTTTTGCCCTAGTCCTATCACGCTACACGCGATCAGCTATTGCCTCTCTCAAAGCTTATGTAGTGGCGGCAACTCCTTCCTTCCTCAGCCTTTAAATATTGGAATGACCTACAAATGTACCCCCTCTTAGCTTGCATGGGTAATCTTGATAAGTGGCAGCCTCTTTTGCCACTTGGTAGTCTTCTAATTGTAATTTTCAGCTTTAATTAATTATTTTTCAGAATTTTATATTCTGAAAATTAATTAATAAACCATTTGACCTTACCCAATGACTAGCTAGTGTCTATTCACAATTAATGTGCTAGCCCTTAGTTGCACAGTGTTACCACTAGACATGTAATGGCCCAATTAATGGCCTAGATCCCAAACTGGCACCAAGTACCCACAAGTACTTGACCGACATAACTTTGTATAACTTTTGCAAATGTCATCCACTGTTCACTTAAGTTACTTAGGCCGTCTCCATAACTTAACTGACTTGCACTTCACGTGTGCACAACTTAATAATATTGAAGCTAAGTATTAAAAATATACATCCTCACAATAGACCTCCTTCTTGAAATCCTTGCAGTTGTTCCTGATCGCACCAACTGTAGTGTAAGGTGACAAAAGAAAAGGAATACTGAACTAGAAAAAGCACAGGCATCATAGTCAAATAACATTGGCCTTGATTGTTCATACCATGCTACGGCCAAACTCATGGTGACATTTCCAGTCATAATTAACTAAAAATGAATCATAATTGTTGTCAAAGCCGAATGGGGTGCATCCATTAACTCTAAACCAAAGGCATTCTAACCAAGCAACCATAATAAAGCATAAACTAAGCATAAACCATGGTTGGAACTATCAATGGCATCCAATAACACTCTACTACCCATAAAAACCAGCTGAATACCATTGATTAGTGATGATTATCCATGGAAAACCAGCAACCGATATTAATCTTTGATGACCATAAACTAATGCAAATATATAGTTTCAAAGCCATGGTAAAAACTACATCCATCCATATACCAACTACAATGCACTATCCACCCGCATACCAACTACAGTGACTATTGCACTAAATATTGATCTCATGGCAAACATGCTATGGGGCCAAACAATACCTTGAATGCGTAGCGAATACATCCAATGCTCCGGACCCTTGCTTTGATGAACTTAACTACGTCCGATCCAAAGTTGGCTCCAATTGAAAGGCATTGATGTAAAGTTGCAACAATTCTGAGTGGATTGCCAAGTCACTCTCTTCTATTCATTTAGCATCCATTGGTGAGAGTAATTTTGAAACTTCACCACGTATCTCTTGGAACTTTTACCTTCGATCTTTCTTTCTTTATGTGCCATTGTGCCAGGATTTTCTCCCATACCAATATCTCATCTAGATTCTCAACCTTCTAGTTGAATTCTATCTAGTAGGTATATCCTCTGGCACATCACCATAAAAAGGCCTCAACAAGCTCATGTGAAAGGCATTATATACCTGCTAGTGTGGGGGTAATTTCAGCCTATAAGCAACTTCAATGATTTTCTCCAATACATGGAAGGATGTGTCAAAAGTGGATGTAGGAATGGAAGCATATATGTATGCTGAAATAGACTATTAAATACAAGACAAAGACAAAAGAACATTGCAAAAGAAGAAAACTTAGAAGAATACTTGGGAAATGGAATCCATATACCAAGACACAAGACGGTCACGTACAACAGTGAGTCATTGGCTGTGAGGGCACTGGCACTGGCTCTTCTCTCCAATGAGGACCTCCAAGTGATGAATACAATGACTGAGGAGGAGGAGCATAGAATCTATAGGAAATAAATATGCCATGAATAGTATGTGTATCGTTTGTATCCCATGTAAGCACATCTTCCTCATGATTGTCCTCATCAAAATCCTTTGGAACTAAAAAGGACGTTGAGGATGTGAAATAGCTTGATAAACAATGTACCATAATTGCTTCTGCATGAATGAGGCTTTCATAACAGCACTCCAAGTTAGATAGTGAGGTGTCATGATTGGATGCAGTGATGGAAGCGTGGAAAACTGCTGTAATAAACTGCTGCACATAAGAGAGAAAGGAAAGAGAAAGAGAAATATTGCAAAAGAAAAGAACACTGCACAAGGAACTCAGAAGCAAAGAGATGCTCAGGAAATGGAATCCTTATATCAAGATATGAGATAGTATAGAACCAATGTGAGTCACCAGTTGAGGCAAAAATAAGGCCATAAATAATGTCAGGTCGGCCAACAATAAATGCTAAAATGACCATCATAAAATGCCAAGAAAAAGTAAATAATGAGGATAATATCTTGGTGCCCTAGCCCTCTGACATGCATAGACTCAGCCATGAATTGACATATTTTCTAATATCAGGGTCATGTAACTTATCATTAGTAGAAGTGTATAGAGGAGCCATTTGGAGAGGACAGGAAGAGAAGATAGAGGATAGATGGTGGACAAAGAGAGACGATAGCCAAACCAACAGCAAAGACTATACAAAATGAGAGTTTATAGGTAGTGAAAACTAAAATCTCATGTTTGGGACGAGTGGAGGAAGCCCTAGCATGCATTGCGTGTAGAGTCAAATGGGCTGCCTTTGTTTTTATGCAAGTTATTCAAGTGAAAATATCTTTTGAGATCGACGGAGAGTTTCAAGCTATCATAGACTGTAAGATCCCCATGTTACTGGCTCTTCCTTCAGATAAAAAACTTAATGGGGAGAATTACCGCATCTGGTGGGTAATGGTACTTGCCATCCTGGAGTCTTATGATTTGGCAGAGCTCGTAACCTAGGCTATAAACCATCGTACATCACGTGATGCCTCCAAGCTTTCTACAGATGGATAAATTGAATACCTACATTTGCTCTTTCCTATTTCTCTCTTGCACTTTAGCTGTTATTGCTCACATTGAGCACTTAATTGTGGCTCGAGAGATATAGCTAGAGTTGGATCAAATGTATAATTGGATGACTGTCATGAAGCGGGTGTCTCTAGAGGTTTAGATGTGGATGTTGAGTGCCAATAAGTCTTATTCTATGTGAAAACGTGCCAATAAGCTTCGGCAATCGCAAATGGAGGTTCATAATGCAGGAAAGGTGATTACCTTGGAGGACATGGCGATAACTCTTCTTTCATAGTTACCACCCTGATTCAATGTATTCTATTATACTGTTGATTGCTTCAGGGTGGATAGATACGCTTAAGTGGGAAGAGTTGGTTCTGACGATCTTGGACCAAGAGAAACAACTCAAAGGTCAGAATGCTTCCAAGTCGGAGGCATTGATAGGTTAGTCTTCCCAATAGCAGGGCAAGGACAAGAAGAAGAAGAAGAACGAGAAGTCCAAGTAAGATAAAGCCAAGGAGTCTACTTGCCATATTTGTGCTATTACAAATGGGTAAGCATTTTCATTCCCTTTAATGACATGTATCCAAGTCGATGATGCCATAACGATACATGTAGTACTATAGCCACTGCCAAAACATAGTTAATAGACCCAGATATAAGTAAGGGATAAAGAGTGCCAGACTTGGCACCTTGTGCTAGGACAAGATTCTCACGGGTAATCTTCCATGAGGAATCCCCAAAGGATACAACATAACCTGTATCATCCAACTATCCAGCAGAAAATGGGCTTTAACATGGCATACACAATGCAAAGTAAACATATTGCCTGAAGCAAACTACAACTGGACATCTCTAATATCAACAATATCTAATGCCAAGTCATTATCTGATTTGACAGATTTAGTCATGTTGCGATAGGAGTGGAACTACTCCTGATGAGGGGTAATATGAAATGAAGCACTTGAATCGATCAACCAACATTGAGCATAGGTGGACGAGACATCAATCAACAAAGAAACATCAAGAGAAGAAGTTGCAAGTATGTAATCATAATTAGAATTAGTCTGCAAGATATTAATCTCTTCAATCTTAACACTGAACTTGCTAGGGACAATGTTGCGATCATCATTCTTTTCCTACACATTGCCCTTTTCCTTTTCCTTGCGCTTGTCATCACACATTTTATGGCCATGTGACTGAATATAACCCTACTTCCTACAATAATGACAAGTCAATGCAGACTTACAGCCAGGGGACTTACTGCGAGATTGTCCACATGACTGAGAACGAGACTTCTAAGAGTCTCTTCCACGGCGGTTATTACCGCTCTTACCATTATTGCCTCTGACTGTCAAAGCATGAGAACTACAGGAAGTATCAACATTCTTTCTGTTAATTACTTCATTCATTAATGCGCCCTTTACATCCCACAATTTCAATTCATTAGCATGCATATTTTGCATACATAGCAGTACGAAATGTGTCCCATGACTCAAACAATGTAACCAACAAGAAAAAGGAAGGAAGATTATCCTTAAAGTCAATCCCTTGTGAAGACAAGTGGCTGAAAATAGAATGAAACTCATTTAAGTGGGCGGACATGGAAGTCCCCTTCTTCATACGAGAGTCTATGAGTTACTTCAGCCAATACATCTAAGAGGCAAGGCTCTGCTTGTCATATATATTATGAATCTTGTCCCATAGCTCCTAGGCCGGTCTGTCCTTCAAAGATAACATTATAGAAAACCTACATAGAAAGTGACAAAATGATTGTAGATTTACATAACTCATCCAGTTCAACCCAATCCTTTGTATCAAAGTGTTTGGGCTTCACACCCTCATGTCTTAATGGCTTAATCTGCAAATTTTGCACCAAGACTTGCCATATCTGTGCCTTCCAATAGCTGTAATTAGTGCCATTTAGTTTGTCAATATTATAGATAGCACTGTCATTTGACCCACCAGCCATAATGCAATAAATGCAAGCACAATCCAAGACAAATAGGCTGTTGTAAAAGACAGCAAAACGGGCCAAAATTGAGACGAAGACAATGTCTAAATAGATGAAATCAGCAAAGAGTAAGGCTGTCCACTAAACTGCTAGTAAACGACGATCAAGTCAAAGCATATGCCATCATAGATGATGCATAAACCTGCAATTAAGCATGCTGAAGTAATGACAGTGGAAAAACCAAAGCCAAGTGTGAGCAATCAATTGATAGAATCCAATTTGCAACTGCTACATGTGACAGACATCTGGGAGTGTAAGACCCAATATCTTCTTCAAGTTCGTAAGTTGAATCGCTGAAGTACCCAAAGCATAAGGCCAATGCTCAAATACATGTAACCAATCTCAAGATCAATTGCCAAGGCAAACCATAAGCATATCCAGGCATATCTCAATGCAAATGTATCAATGTCATACATCAGTGCATCCAATGGTATGCCCGAATAACCTCCAAGAGCAATAGGCATATAGTTTCTTTGAGAAAAGAGCTTGCTGCCCTGTTATACCAGCAGTGAAATAATGTCTAAAAACTAAGCCAAAATGAGCTCAATACATCCCATAAAGCTTCTAAAGACATGTCCCAATGATATACCAAAGGTTCAGCATCAAATGAGCACCATGAGACATCAGTAAGAGCTCCAAAACTCTGAGAAATAGGCTGTCCCAAAGGTATTACAGTAGACCTGTCATAAACAGTGAGACAATGGTTGATCCCATGAGCTCCAAATGATGCCCGAACTCATGCCAAAGGTATTATAGTAGACCTGTCATAAACAGTGAGACTATGGTTGATCCCATGAGCTCCAAATGATGCCAAACTCATGCCAAAGGTGCCAAGTACAATGCCAAGTGGTTGCCCAAGGCTAGGAGCAAGTGCCACAAGCTGGAGATCAGGTGGGATGAATCAGAAATAGGGACATGGTTGCAGGTGCAAACATGTTGATTGCTGTTCTTGTGACTGCTGTAAATGCTCAAGGCAATGGAGCTCCAAAGGCACTCTGAAGTGCTCAAGCAGGCCCAATGAAGCTCTAATACAAGGCCAAGAAGACTGGGAAGAAAGGGAGCATCAATGTTTACCTCTTCAAGCTGAAGCCATGGCTGCCATGAGGGAAGTATTGTAGGTATTCATGGGCTGAAGCAAACTGAAGGAGAAGCTCCCCAAACCAATGCTTTGATACCAATTGAAGGGAGAAGACCGAGTGAGAGCACAAGCAATTGCAAGCACTGGAGGTGTGAGCTATGGCAGATGGAAGAAGAGAGCAAGAGAGAGAGATACAGAAGATGTGGGAATTCCAACAGTCACCATATGTGACTGGTGTTCCTTATTCTATTAGTTACTAAAAGAATAAAGAATAACGTGACAGTGATGGGCGCTCGCCACGTGTAGTGTACAAGTGTGTAGGTATTGTTAGTATAGTGAATGCACAGGTGGCGTAGGCACAAGCACCTTTACCCCCAATAGAGAGTTTCTGTGTCCCATATGCAAAACCCTAATTTGAGAGAATCCTTCTATTATTGATAAATAGATAGGTTGCCCACCATTTAGCCCTATCCTTCTATGCAAGTTTCTCACCTCCACGTGTAGCTTTCAGTCTCATCAATCTTTTTCCATGGCTGTTTAGCCCCACTAGATTGTTGCCATGCCATCATTAGTTCCTCCAGACTATTGTGTTTGCTGATCATGGAGGCCACCTTGTTGTCGAGGTATCTGCTTGGCATCGGATAGGCTGTATTTTGTAGTGCTAGCCCTAACATGTCATCCAATACTCTATCAGTTGTTGCATTTTGCAGATTTGCTGCTCTCTTCATTACCAGACACTTCCTCTTGTTGTTGTCTAGCTGCCTAGTGCATTGGTGATTAGTGTTTTGCACTTTCCCACACTCTGATAGGTTTGATTGGGGGTTACAGCACTCAAGATTAGTCTTTGGTGGACATCGCCCTCTAACATCTTTCACCGCTTTGCCCTTGAGCATTTTGTACACTCTTACATTCATTTACTACATTGATTCATTCACTTCAAAGTTCTCTTCTCTCTTTGTTTGTATTTGTATTTTTGCATTTTAAATTTTGAGTTTGTGTTTTGCATTTAGGGTTTCCATATATTGCATTACTATCTAAGTTATTGTGTTTTAGTTGTGTTCGTACATTGTGTGTTTTCTCAGTGTAAACCCTAGCATCTCTTCACATGGTATTAGAGCCGGTGCTCTTTAAAGAGTATCTTGTGGTATTGTGGAGGCTTGGTTTTGTGTGAGATACACAGACCACGCGTAACTATTTCACAATGTCTCAAACTCCTTGGGATCCTACTATGTCTCATCAAGCTGCTTCATCATAAGATGCCCTAAGGAGGCATTATGGATTCGATGAGAAAGACAATGCTTCGCCTTCACCTTCACTTTCTTCTTTTCTTGACTTCATGATGGAGTTTGAAGGATTCACGGGCAATAAGTATGGTCCCAAATACATCCCTCCTACTAGCTTTTTTGTGACATTTGGACCAGTTGGTGAGGCTAGCCACCTCTTCGATCAAGGAGGACATACAACATTTGGGACGATTGGCAAACCATCTTCTTCATTTAGCCAGGCCTAGTGTCGAGCTCATATAATCCTTTTGAGTCTTATGAATCAAAGCCCTCCCTTGTTTCTCCTTTTGGTGTGTAGGATTTGGATATTTTTCAATATGTCAATTTTAATTGAGGAGGCTCTAGACGTAGATATATATATTTACAGGTATACCTGATACTATATCTTTTGTTTCTTCTGAACATGGAGTTGGCACTTCTCTTTCACACTTCCCTCCCATCCCGTCCACATCTCTAAAATCTCTTTCTTTTGCAATGAGTAATCTAGGATCGCACTCCACTTTTGCATCTAGAACATAGGGAGTTGGGTTTTCTATCTCTTCTCCTAGTTTCTTATCTTTCTCTACACCCCATGTCACCTATCCTCAAGTGAATGCCACTTTGCGCCCTGATACATCATTAGGGGGAATGCCACCCTTTAACACTTTGCCTTCCACATACCCGCAAGTGAGCACATCTATTTATCTTGGGACGGCAATGATGGGTATCCCCCTCACTTCCCCCAGACACTCCCCTCCTCATCCATTGGTCTCTCAGACACAAGTATTCCCATCCTCTGCTTATGGTGCACCATCATATACTCCATGGGTCACTCCCAATCAAAGATTTTCATCCTCTGTTCTACATGTCCCTATTCTTTCTCCATCAGTTACTCATGCGGTCACACTACCCATACATAGTCAATCCATTCCAACTTTGGATCCAATGTGCACATGTCACGCATGTATGGTAGGCACTTTGGGATTACTTCCCAAGTGTGCTCCACTCCCCCACCCAACCCACCCTACCCTCCTTTCCCATCCTACAGCACTACCACTCTTGTTGCTACGGCCAAGAATGCCTTCATGGATAAGACTTGTTTTAATGGGTCGAATTTCACCCCTTGGTTGAACCTCAAGCAACAAGTGCTTGAATCTCAGGGTGTTTGGGACCTAGTTGTTGGCCTAGAGCCTATATTGTGTTAGAGATTTATTCATCCCTTGGATAGGAATTCTTAGGCTATTGTTGCATACTTAGTTCTCTTGAGCACAATTACATATTTCTTTTTATTAGGTCGGATAGTTCTACGTTGTCTACATGTGTTTTCCAGCTTTACCGGGCAGTCGAGTAGGCACACGATGTTGCATAGAGTGCCACGTGGGAGTTGCTAAGCTGCGCAACATTTTTATCATTATTGTATTCAGTGATTGCAGTTTTGGTGCAGTTGGCTGGTTTAAAACTGGTTGACCTGATTATTATATCGTACTTTTTGAGGCCTGCCTGTTGTTGGTTTCACTTGTCTGCTTTAGGTGGAAAGAGAGATCAGCTCGAGGAGATACTTCGATAGCCGGTTTGTACATTTGCCTTCTTCATTTCAGCATTCATTTACTGCAGATTTTTACATTGTACTATCTCTTTTCTCTCTCTTTCTCTCCTATTTATTGTTTTTAGTCTTGTCCATACACTTCCACATTTGCTGCACTCTGACATGGTATCAGAGCAGCTTAAAAGGTCTATTTGATCATGGGCAGTAGATTTGAATGGGAGATTTCTTCACGATAAAAGTTTGTGTTTTCAGCATTTGGAGGCTGAGGCAAACATGTGAAGCATAGGAAAGGGGCAAAGTTGTTTTTTTGCAGATTTTTGCTGTTCGTGAAGGAGAAAAGGCTGTGTTTTCAGCCTTTTGGAGTAGATTTTGAGTTTCATCACCTCTAGTGGTTGAAACATTTTTGGAACGAGTGAAGGAAGCCCTAGCACGCACTGTGTGTGGAGTCAGAGAGGGCTACCCTTGTTTTTGTGCAAGCTATTTAGGTGACAATGTGTTTTGAGATCAATGCTGAGTTTTAGGCTATCATGGACTGTAAGGTCTGCGTGCTACATGCTCTTCCTTCAGATCAAAATTTTGATGGGGAGAATTATCTCATCTGATGGGTAATGATGCTGGCCATCCTAGAGTCCTATGATTTGGCAAAGATCATGACCCAGGCTATAGACCGTCCTATAGCCCATGATGCCTCCAAGCTTTCTACAGATGGATAAACTAAATGTCTGCATCCGCTCTTTCCTCTTTCTTTCTTGTACTCTAGTTGTTATTGCTCACATTAAGCACTTGACTGTGGCTCAGGAGATATGGCTGGAGTTGGGTCAAATGTACAATCGGATGACTATTATATAGCAGGTGTCTCTAGAGGTTAAAGCCCTAAAACATGTAAATTACTAAGAGCATCATTAAACAGGCAGCAGTTCTAGAGAGTTTCTATGTCCCACATGCAAAACCCAAATTTGGGAGGATCCTTCTACATCTATAAATAGATAGGCTGCCCACCATTTAGCCCTATCCTTTTGTGCATGTTTCTCACTTTCACGTGTAGATTTCAGCCATCAAATTGTAGGTGAAGATGTCTTATGAGGTTGAGACAGAGTTTTAGGTGATCATGGATCGAAAGGTGCCTGTGTTACCATCTCTTCCATTAGTTTAAAAGCTCAACGGCGAGAACTACCGCATCTGGGGGGCTATGATGCTTGTCATTTTGGAGTCCTATGATTTGGTGGAGCTTGTTAACAAAGGCTATTCATCGTTCTTCTTTGCGAGATGAGTCCTGATTCTCTTCAAGTGATAAGTTGGAGTTGGCAAAGGCTCAGGCACATTGGGACAAACTCAATGCTTGCATCCACTCGTTTTTATTTCTCTCATGTACTACAGCTGTAATTTCTCATATGGAGCATTTGACGGTGGCCTGAGAGATATGGTTGGAGCTTGATCAGATTTATAATCGTATGATCGTCATGAAACGAGTTTCTTTGGAAGTGCATATGAGGGCCATGAGTGCCAACAAGTCATCTTCTATACGGGAGCAGATTTATAATCGTATGACCATCATGAAACGAGTTTCTTTGGAAGTGCAGATGAGGGCCATAAGTGCCAACAAGTCATCTTCTATACGGGAGCATATTAACAAGCTGAGGCAGCTTCGGATGCAAGTGCAAAACGCAAGGAAGGTGATCACTTTTGAAGACATGGTGGTAACTCTTCTTTCACAGTTACTGCCCCGTTTAGTGGTTTTTATTCCGCCTTGATTACTTCAGGGTGGTCTGAGACTCTTTGGCGGAAGGAGTTAGTTTATATGGTCTTGGACCGGAGCAATTAAAAGGAACCAATGCTTCTAGACCAGTCCTCTTAGAAGAAGGGAAAGGACCAAAAAAAGGAGGACAAATCCAAGAAGGACAAGGAAAAGGAGTCCACTTGTCACATCTATGGCAAGACAGGTCACTGGAAGAAGGATTGCCCCAACAAGGAGAAGAATGAGAAATCTTCAATGGATTTTGGAGTGGTGGCTGCTCCCTCATCAGCTGCTTTCGTCCACTTGGAGGTGGTTGAGGCATCGACCCTGAAGGCCTCTGATGTTGAGTTGATGGTCCCATACACTCAAGAGTGGATTGTTGATAGTGGTGCCTCACAGCACATGACTCCTTCTTTAGCAAGTGTTGCTCATTTGCGGCCTTCTCAAGGCCAGATTCTCATTGGTGATAGTTCTTCTATCCTTATTCAAGGATAGGGTCACATGCATCTTATTCCAGATGGACAAGGTGGTGCCAATACATCCGAGGTACTTTATGTGCGGCCTTGGGATACTATCTACTTTTGGTGCACAAGATTTGTACTCTCGGCCTCTTGGTCGAGTTTGATGTGGATTCTTTTCGAATTCTTGATTATGGATCGCGACAAGTTCTTTCTTTAGGTTATGAGGAGAATGGAGTCTATAAATAGTGGTTTTCTTCTGCCTTGACTTCTCTTCTTCTTACCTCTCAAACACAGTTTGAGCTTTGGTATGCTTGGTTTGGCCACCTCAACTTGTTCAAGGTTTGCCGGATATTGTGGTGAGCCAGCAGCCTTGTGTATCCTGTATCTATGGGAAGCAAACTTGTAATGCTATTCCCATCAAGGCTTTGAGACAGTCTTCAACACCCTTGGAGCTTGTTTCTACCGATCTTTGTGGACCAATGCAGACAGAATCCCTTTGAGGGAGCTTGTATTTCATGCTAATTGTGGATGATTACAGCAGGATGACGTGGGTTTATTTCTTAAAGCTAAAGTTGGAGACTTTCTCCAACTTTACAGATTGGTTCCTCTTTGAGAATAATTGATTAGGCCAGAAACTGAAGACCTTACGATCAGATAAGAACGAAGAATTTGTTTCTAATGAGTTTGATCATTTTTGTGTAGATCATGGTATCCACTAGGAGTTTGCCCACACAAACACCCCTCAGGAGAATGGCATATTGGAATGGAAGAATCACAGTGTGATCGAGATGGCCGGTACCATGATGGAGCATTGATAGACACCTTAATGTCTATGGGATGAGGCTGTGGCTAGTGCACTCCACATTCTTAATTGATCCCCTACTTCCATTGTTGGTATGATCCCTTATGAGGCGTATTTTGGGTCTAAGCAAGATGTTTCTTATTTTAGGGCTTTTGGGAGTGACGCCTATGTTCACATCCTGAAGATATAGCATGACAAATTTGAAGCAACTTCCAAAAGACGGGTGTTTGTAGGCTATAGCTTGCAATCTCAAGGTTACTGATTGTATGATCCCGTTAAGCGGAATGTCTACACGAGCTGTGATGCTCGGTTCGTGGAAGTTCTAGCCTCAGAGGGGGGTGAGGAACACCCTATTCTTGGAGGTCCCAATGATAGCTAGGCACCTGCAACTGTGCCTCTAGAGCCTGTGTCTCTTGAGGACTCTTCTTCGGATTAGGAGCTTAGTTCTCAGCTTGTGCCTCTTGAGGACTCTTTTTCAGATGAGGAGCTTAGTTCTCAAGCACCAGACTCACCAATTGCGCCCCTACAGTCAGTGGATCTTCTAGAAACTTCAGCAGATGGTGAGCGACGAGGCGAGATCTGTTAGGCAGAGTCATCCCTTGGACAGGCAGTCGGACACGTCAGCAGAGTACGGCAGTGCCACGTCACCACAGTATGGCAGAGAAGACGTCAGTAGGCGTGGCGTCAGCAATGCAGTCGGACAGATTTTCTATCTACAGTCGGCTAGTTTTCTACAGCCAACTTGGTGCTGGGGATTTTCTATTTTTTGGCTATTTAGAGCCAGTTTGTGGCACACTCCAATATTCACATTCAGTTTCTGATCTTGAGATCTATTGGCTGAGACAGACTGTGCTCGGGGGATTGACGAAGATCGAGGTCATCAAGTCGGAGACACATGCAAATATTTCCTCTACCCCCGTGTATATGTCTGCACTCTTATACAACATACTACACTTCAAATTTTATGCGTTTACATTGTCTCATTTTCTCTCTCTCTTTTCTCTCTGTGTTCACTCTCTCTCAGTCTTTGTCCTACGCTTCCGCATCGCTGCACTCTGACATGGTATCAGAGTAGTGAAGATGAACTGACTAAGTGCTGAACTTACCTGAAGAGGAGATTTCTGTGCGACACAAGGCTGCGTTTCCAGGATTCGAGGGCGAGCGGGAGGGCTGCGCATCGGATTAAGGCTGAAGCGAGCATGGGCATGTGGAAAAGGAGTCCAATTGGTGAATTTGCTGCAGGTTATTGTTGTTTGAAGGGGAGGAAGGCTATGTTTTAGGCCTTCCATCGTAGATTTTACCTTTTAATCGCCTCCGGCGAGTGAAGAAGGTTTTTGGGCAGTGGAGGAACCAGCCCTAGAAGGCTGCGTTTACACAGTCAGAGGAAGCTGATTTTGCATTTGTGCAAGCATTGCAGGTTAACATGTCTACAGAGACTGATTTGGAGTTCCAGGCGATCATGGACAAGAAGGTGCGTGTCCTACCGGCTCTTCCATCGGATCAGAAGCTTGATGGTGTCAATTACCACATCTGGCGGGTGATGAGGTTGGCCATTTTGGAGTCTTATGATTTGGCGAAACTGGTGGAGAGATTAGCAGGCCCTCGGTGAGAGATGAGTCCAAACTCTCTTCCAATGCTCGTGCGGATCTGACGAAGGCCTAGTCTCATTGGAACAAACTGAATGCCATGATTCATTCTTTTCTTTTTCTGTCTTGTACTACAGCCATGATAGCTCACAATGAGCACTTGACGACGGCTCGAGAGATATGGCTAGAGCTCGACTAATGTACAACCGGATGACCCTAATGAAGAGGGTTTCTTTGGAGGTGCAGATGCGGACCTTATCCGTGAATAAGTCTTCTTCACTTCGAGAACACATCAATAAGCTTCGGCAGCTTCAAATGCAGGTTCAAAATGCGGGGAAGACTATTTCTTCCGAAGACATGGCGATCACTTTGCTGTCCCAGTTGCCGCCACGATTCGGTACCTTTTATTCTGCTCTTATTGCCTCAGGGCGGGAGTCGACTCTTTGGTGGGAAGAGTTGGTTCCTATGGTCTTGGACCAAGAGGAACAATTGAAGGAACAAAATGCTTCCAAATCGGAGGCTTTGGTTGGTCAAGCCTCTCAAAAGAAGGGGAAGGACCAAAAGAAGGAGGACAACAAATCCAAGAAGGACAAGGAGAAGGAATTGACTTGCCATATTTGTGGTAAGACATATCATTGGAAGAAGGATTGTCCCGACAAAGACAAGAAGGACACGAAGGATTTTGGAGCGGTGGCTGTACCCTCATCAGCTACTTTTCTACACTTAGCAGTCATTGAGGACTCTACACCGAAGACTTCTGATGCTGCGATGGCAACTCCCCAGGCTCGTTAGTGGATGATAGACAGTGGTGCCTCCCAACACATGACTCCTTCTCCCGTTGGTGTTGCCCATTTGCGACCTTCGCATGGGCAGATTCTCATTGGAGACAACTCTTCCTTGTCTATTGCTGCGCGGGGTGAGATGCAGCTTATTCCAGATGGATGTGGTAGTATCCACACTTCTGAGGTGTTGCATGTGCCATGCTTAGGATATCATTTACTTTCGGTCCATAAGATTTGTACTCTTGGCCTCTTGGTGGAGTTTGACAGTGATATTGTTCGAGTCCTTGATTGTGGATCGAGGAAGGTTCTCTCTGTAGGATATGAGGAGAATGGCGTCTACAAATTGAAGTCTTCTACAGCTCTTACTTCTCTTCTTCTTACTTCTTAGACATAGTCCGAGCTATAGCATGCTCGGTTTGGCCACCTGAACTATGAGTACCTTCGGAAGGCGTCGCGAGGATTGTTTGTCCATGGTTTGCCAGACATAGTGGTGAGCCATCAACCATGTGTCTCCTGCATTCGTGGGAAACTGCATCGTGATGCGATTCCCAACAAAGCTTCAAGGCAGTCTACTTCACCTTGGAGCTTGTCTCTACGGATCTTTGTGGCCCGATGAGGACCGAGTCCCTGAAGGGGAGCTTGTACTTCATGTTGATCGTAGATGACTACAACAGGATGACATGGTCCTATTTCTTGACATTGAAGTCGGAGGCTTTCTCTCACTTCAAGGTTGGCTTCTTTTTTAGGAAAACTGATCTGGCCGATAACTGAAGACATTGCATTCAGACAAGGGCGGTGAATTTATGTCTAATGAGTTTGCTCGTTTTTGTGCAGATAGGGGCATTCACCAGGTGTTTGCTAACACCAACACTCCTCAAGAGAATGGCATTTTGAAGCGGAAGAACCGAAGTGTGATCGAGATGGCGTGCACCATGCTGGAGCATTGACAGACGCCTTAGTTTCAGTGGGCCGAGGCAGTGGCTATCGCAGTTCACATCCTCAATCGATCTCCCACTTCGGCCATTGACAGGATGACCCCTTTTTAGGCTTACTTTGGGACTAAGCTTGATGTCTCTTATTTCAGGATCTTTGGATGTAATGCCTATGTGCACATCTCGAAGACACAGCGTGACAAGTTTGAGGCGGCTTCCCGACGACAGGTTTTTGTTAGCTATAGCTCCTAGTCCCAAGGTTATCGTCTGTTTGATTTCATCAAGTAGGATGTCTACACAAGCCGAGATGTGCGGTTCGTGGAAGTTCCGGCCACTGAGGGGATTGAGGAGCACCCCGTCCTTGGAGATCCAGGGGAGAGTTGGGCTTCCGAGACAGTTTCTTTGGAGCCAAAACCTCTTAATGGAGATTCTTCTTCTGATTCAGAGTCTTCTCTTCCACCGACTTCCTAGTGGAGCTTCCACCGGCGGATGCTTCGGAGTCTTCAGCAAATGGAGAGCAACGGCGGCCTTCTCCTCATTGGGCCCGTGACACCCTCCGAGATTCAGGGATCGAGGGGGTCCCTGAGGAGTGGGAACCGTAGGATGGACCGCGGAGGTCATGGAGGAACCAGGCCCATTCTACGAAGCTTGTTTGCTCTAACTATTGTTTGATGACCTGTATTATGCAAGATTGTGAGCCCACTTCAGTGAAGGAGGCTTTGTAATCTGATTATTGGCGGACAGCTATGGAAGCCGAGTTGGAAGCTATTGAGAGGAATGGCACTTGGCCTCTTGTGTCTCATCCCTCTCACAAGAAGGTGATTGGTGTCAAGTGGGTCTTCAAGACCAAGTACCTTAGCGATGGTTCTTTGGACAAGCACAAGGCTCGCCTTGTTGCTAAAGGTTTTGCTCAGCGCCCCGGCATTGACTTCCATGATACTTTTGCCCCCATTGCTCGTATGGTGACTATTCGAGCTGTTCTTGCCTTGGCTAGCCATAGGAGATGGCATGTCTATCAGTTGGATGTAAAGTCGGACTTTCTCAACGGTGACTTGCAAGTGGAGATCTATGTTGAGCAGCTTCCTGAATTTGGATCCTCGGATGGGACAGTTTACAGGTTGAAGAAGGCCTTGTATGGTCTCAAGCAGGCTCTGCGTGCATGGAACGAGAAGATTAACTCGTTTCTTCAGTCGAAGTTGGGATATCAGCGCTCCAAGGCCGATCCGTAGCTTTATGTGCACACTTCCGAGGTTGGTCATGTGTTGTTTGTGTTGTATGTTGATGATTTGATTCTGATAGGGGATCATGCACAGAAGGTCCAAGAGACCAAGATAGCTTTACATCAGACATTCGAGATGACGGATTTGGGGCTTCTTCATTTCTTCTTGGGTCATGAGATTTATGGAGGGGAATGTTCATCTCTCAGTAGAGATACATTCAGGAGCTCTTGGTGACTTTTGAGATGGAGACTTATCGGAGCCTTTCTACTCCTATGGATCCGAACTAGAAGGCCACTTCACACTCAGATTCTCCCATGACGGTGACTCCTCAACACTCATGTTGATCTTTGTTTTGCTATGGGTCTTTTGGCGGGGTTATGAGTGAATCCCAACAGGTGCATTGGCAGGCTACCCTGAGGATTCTTCAGTATTTGAGGGGGACCTCTGACTTAGGGATTTCTTATCCAGCAAGCACAGATGCTTCAAGTCTTGTTTTTGTAGGTTGGAGTGACTCAGATTGGGCTGGCGATGTGGATCACCGGCGGTCTACTACAGGCTATTGTTTTACCTTGGGTACAGGCATTATCTCTTCAAGTAGCAAGAAGCAGACCATGGTCGCCCTTTCTTCTACTGAGGCAAAATATCGGGTTGCGTCTTCCACCACATGTGAGGTTGTGTGGCTTGATGCCTCGTCCAGGATCTGAGAGGGAGTGTTAGAGGTAGAGTCATCCCCTGGACAGGCACTTGGACATGTCAACATAGTATGGCAGTGCCACATCCGCACAGTACAACAAAGGACACGTCAGCAGGCGCCACGTCAGCAGTGGAGTCATACAGATTTTCTGTCTGCAGTCGGCCAATTTTCTGCAGTCGGATGCATTTAATACAGCCGACCTGGTGCTGGGGATTTCCTATTTTTTGGCTATTTAGAGCCAGTTTGTGGCACACTCCAGTATTCACATTCAAATTCTGATCTTGAGATCTGTTGGCTGAGACAGAATGTGGGCTGACGGAGATCGAGGTCATCAAGTCAGAGACACACGCAGATATTTCTTCTGCCCCCGTGTATATTTCTATACTCTTATACAGCATACTACACTGCAGATTTTTTGTGTTTACACTGTCTCCTTTTCTCTCTGTGTTCACTCTCTCTCAGTCTTTGTCCTATGCTTCCGCATTGTTGCGCTCTGGCAAGATCTAGCCTCCTCCTCGTTGGGCTCGTGACACTCTTCGTGATGTCGGGATTGAGAGGGTCCCTAAGGAGTGGCAGCTATAGGATGGCCCGCAACATTCTTGGAGGAAATAGGCACACTATATCAAGCTTGTGCACACTAATTACTGTTTGATGACTCGTGCCATGTAGGATCAAAAGCCCACCTCCATGAAGGAGGCTTTAGAGCATGATCATTGGGGCGGAGAGCGATGGAGTAGGAGCTGGAGTCAATTGAGAGGAATGGCACTTGGTACCTTGTGCCGAAGCCTCCTCATAAGAAGATCACTGGAGTCAAATGGGTCTTCAAGACTAAGTACTGCAATGATGGTACTTTGGACAAGCATAAGGCCTGCCTTGTTGCTAAAGGTTTTGCACAGTGCCTAGGCATTGATTTCCATGATACTTTTGCCCCTACATCTCGGATGGCTACTATTCGTGCAATTCTTGCCTTGGCTAGCCATAGGAGATGGCCAGTCTATCAGCTGGATGTGAAGTCTGCCTTCTTGAATGGGGAGTTGAAGGAGGAGATCTATGTTGAGAAGCCTCCAAGCTTCAGTTCTTTTGACGATAAGGTGTATAGGTTGAGGAAGACTCTCTATGGGCTTAAGCAGGCTCCTCGTGCTTGGAATGAGATGTTGGAAAATAGGTTAAATGATGTATGTTGCATGATGAGGAGACTTGTGTCCCATAAGCACAGTGAGGAGAGTGGAGAAGCTGGAAAAGCTATAAAAGCATGTACTTGGTTCATCTTTCAATGTAATGCTATTGTACTTTGTACTACACTCTTTGTCATTGTCATGTCCTACTTGAGATTGTGTTTATGAGTCTAAGCATTCAATCTTGTAACCTAATTCACTCAAGTAATAGTTAGTGTCATTTGTCCATGTTGCAATGATTCTAGTCACCACTTTCCAACCTCCATAGCTGCAGCCATACTAAAGATCCATGCATTTTCACATGAGAAGATTGACTCGTTCCCCCAAGGTGGAGGTCGTGTTTTGTTTGTCTTTTATGTGGATGACTTAATTGTGACAAGTGACCATGCCAAGATGGTCGAGCACATGAAGGCAGCACTTCATGAGAAGTTTGAGATGACAGATATGGGACTTCTTCATTTCTTTCTAAGTCATGAGATCTATCAAACTCTTAAGGGGGATCTTTATTTCCCAGTAGCAATATGTACAGGAGCTCTTCACTACATGTGGGATAGAGGGATGCAAGTCTCTTACGACTCCTATGGACCCAAATTGGAAAGCTACAACTCATTCTGATTCTTCTTTGGTGGATGCTACCCGTTATAAGCAATTGGTTGGCTCCTTGATCTGGCTTCTCAATACTCGTGTTGACTTATGTTATGCTGTAGGTGTGCTGGCCAAGTTCATGAGTGAACCCAAGATGGTGCATTGGTAGGTTGCTCAGAAGAATTTTAAGGTTTCAGGGGACCCTTGATCTTGGGATCTATTATCCAGTAGGTACAGGTGATGCAGCCTTGGTACTTACAGGATGGAGTGGTTCAGATTGGGCTGGTGATGTGGATCATTGGACGTCCACGACCAATTATTCCTTTATCTTAGGTGTTGGTGCTATTTCATGGAGCAGCAAGAAGCAACCCACGGTTGCTCTGTCTTCGATTGAGGTGGAGTATTGGGCAGCGTCTTCTACCACATGTGAGACAATGTGGCTTCGCAGGCTCTTGGAGGAGCTTGGCTACCCGTAGACAAGCCCTACTATTCTTGCTGTAATGCAGCCGACCTGCATTATTTCTTGCATTTTTTGTTGCCTATTTATTGGCCCTAGTCTCCTCACACTTTCTCAGTTCTAATCTCAAGTTTCCAAGTTGTTGATCATGGAGATTTCCCTCAGGGTTCATGGAGTGTGAGATCTTCAAGGTGGAGACATATGCAGACATACTCTTTGCACCCATGTACATATTTGCATCCTTATATAACATTCTTCACTGCAAATTTTCTACGTTTCACTATCTCTCTCTCTCTTCTCTTTCTGCTCACTCTTTGTCTTGGTCATGTAAAGAAATACTCTAACACAAAAACACAAATAACAATTGTACGACAAAGCATAGGCTGATAAAAGAACACAGTTAGGGTAAGGGTAACTCAGAGACAATGAACATAGAAAATAACCGAAGTGATATAACTACTGAATATACAATGCTCATGCAGCAAACACACTATGCAATGAATGAATACTGAACCTCAAACTCCTGTATCTCAAGGATTAGGGCAAGGATAATGAGCTGGAGAGTGTGTTGTACTCTGAATGGATCCCGAATCGCAGCAAGGCAGCCTCCGGATGTCGAATACCAACAATCGCAGCAGTGAGGAGCTGGTATCTGATGCAGACAGCAGTGAAGAGAGAGAAATACTAAAAACACAGGTTGCAGGAGAGGGAAAGACTAAAAACGCAAGCAGGACAGCCTGCAAGAGAGAAAACTGCCAAACGCAAGCTGGACAACCTAGCGACAGCCTGCAGAAGCTGGGCGACAGCTGGAGGAGAAAGAAAACTGCCAAACGCAAGGTGCAGATGACGTGGCAGGTAGTACGGTAGCAAGTCTATGCAAGAACAATAGTCACCTGGCTGGGATCTGGGATCAGCTCCAAACTGCGAGAAGAGGGCTGGAAATAAGGCACCAACTGATGTAGACAGCAATGGACAGCTTCTGCTGAGATGTCCTCCATGAACGGGGTGTGGGCAGCAAGCTGAAACGCCTGAAATCTGCAAAAACGAGATTTAAGATTGAATGGAGGGTAGAATATATATTTACAGAAAGTTTAGGCCCTCTCAAGTGGGTTTATGCGTATGGGACACAAAAACTCTCTAGGATCGCGTTTCTTTTAAATAAACAAGGTTTCTTCACTAATTAAGCAAGTTTTGGGGCTGTTTAAGTAAAGCTAATGCATTTTTAGCTCAACAGGTCAAACGCGTCTGCGTTGCTTCACTCTGACACATCAAGCCCCGGCAACCTGTCCACTGCTGCCACCCATCACCCCTAGCTATTGGCGACATCATCAGTCCCTCCAGACTGGTGTGTTTGCTGACCAAGGAGGCCACCTTGCTTTCATCTACGTGGCATCAAACAGGCTGCATTTTGCAGTGCAGGCCCCAATACTTCATCCCACACTCCACCAGCTGCTGCATTTTGTAGATTTGCTGCTCCCTTCATCATCAAATACCTCTTCCTGCTGTCACCTGGCTGCCTACTGCGTTGGTGATCAATGTTTTGCACTTTCCCACACTCCAACAGCTCTAACTCTGTCTTTGGTGAACATCACCCTGCAACATCTTTCACCACTTTTCCCTTGAGCATTCCGTACACTATTACATTCATTTACTGCATTGATTCATTCACTTCAAAGTTCTCCTCTCTCTATCTGATGAGCTTCTTAAGATTCAGGTCAGTGAAGTATCTAGCATGGACCAGTGATAGGAAGGCCAGCAAGTAAGAAGTCAAATCCAGCTAGTTGATCAACTTCACATGGCAGTGGGATAGGTGCAGGTGGCTGATGGAGCAATAGGTTGATACGTGTTCCAGCATCCTGGGTCACTTTCTGTGGTAGAACTCCAATCATGTAAGTATGACAATAGTGTTTTCCATTTCCACTTAGTGCATGTGAGTGCTGCAGGAAAGCTTTTTATATGTGCAAGCAATTTGTTTGTGCAGGCTTTCAGGCTAGGGTGAGGCCGAGAGGATATCTGGTAGCTATATTGTACAGAGAGTTTTTGTTTTGGGGTTGTTAAGTGCATCTGCTCTCTGAGCAGAACCTATAGCATGTTACTTTTTGAACTATACATAAAGATTCCCTGCTGTCTTATGTGCATGTGAATGAGCAGTGAGAGCTGTTTGAAGGTTTATACTGCATCGATGAAACATCTGACACAGTAACATAGGACTGTCCTGTAACCAACAAAAAGCATTTTATGATTTGTAGTCATGCTCACCATTTTGTAATACAACCCAGTCTATTATATAGACTGCATGCTATGTTTAAGATTAATAAATACACGTGCAATTGTATGCGCCCCAACAAGCAACTCCGTTGGTTATGTGACTTAGAATTTTCTAATCACCATTCCTTACATCTGCATTCTGGTTTTATCTCTGTAATTCCATGTTTCCTCTCCACATTCTTGCATAGCATGCTGAAACAGGCCAAATTTATACGCTCTCTGTTGCTTCTAGAACAAGAAAAGATATCAATGTGCAACCACTGCCGCCACTTCCTGCCATGAACAGGTGCAAAATTATGGCAGCAGTGCAACTCTTTGGCTTGAAACCGTCAAGAGTCCAGATTTCATCCTTGCTGTTCAAGAGCTCTGTTGTTGGAGTTTGATAACCCGAACCAACAAATTGAGTTTCTGCCATCTCTTGGGTTTCTGTGATTTTACCATAGGACTGTGTGTGTGGTGCCTGAGACAGTACTTGGGTAAGCAAATAGTTACAGGACATAGGTTGAGCTTAATGTTTTGAATGGTGTCCCTTCAGGTTTCTTAGAGACCCTTTTGAAAATTTTCATTTATTTACTTAGCAAATTTGGAATTGATGAGGGTCAAATCTAAACTGTTCTAACCCAGTCACAGTCTTCTTGTCGTGCGTATGCAGGATTGACGTAGAGAAGATGTCTTCCTGCTGTGCATTGGTTGTTGATATTTTCAGTAAACTGTCCAAGCAAGGAAGCCTGGGTGCTGTATATGGAGCACTGAACTTAGACCAAGATCAAACTCATGTAACCAATAACGTCCTTTATTGCCTTCTGCAGAAATGCATTGATGAGAATGATCAAAGGGCAGGAAGATTATTCTTTTATTTTCTGGTGGAAAGTGGTCTAGAATCTGATACTTTCCTTGGAACACATGTTATCCGCATGTTCACTACATTCAGAAGCTTTTCAGATGCAAAGCAGTTGTTTAACAAACTCCAGGAGCCAAATGTTCATACATGGAGAGCAATTATATCTGCTCACACTAAGCTGCAACTGTATGATCAAGCGATTGACTTGTTTCACCAAATGCAGAAATCAGATGCAAGTATCAATGAGTACATATACGTTGCTGTACTTGAGGCATGCGCTTTTGCAAAAGCTCTTCACAATGGTGTACAGTTACATAGCCATGCTGTTTGTGATGGATTTGAGTGTCATCTTTTTGTCGGCAACACGCTTATAAACATGTATGCTCAATGTGGCAATGTAAACGTTGCTCAAATTGTATTTAATAAATTGCCAAAACGCGACACAGTGTCTTGGAATAGTCTTATTACAGGTTATGGTCAAAATGAGCATTACTCTCAGGCCCTTGAAGTTTTTGAGTGTTTGCTCTTGCAGGACGTTGAACTGGACCAGACTACATTTATTGCCATCTTAAAGGTATGTTTGAGCATCAGAGCCTTAGATAAAGGTAAACTGATCTATTCCTACAGCATTGAATGTGGATATGAGCTTGATTCATCTATCAGCAGCCTAGCTATAAGATTGTTTGGAACTTGTGGCATGTGTGAAGATGCAAAAAGTTTGTTTGACAAAATGCTGGAAAAAGATACAGTTGCATGGAATGCTTTAATCGGATGTTATGCACAGCATGGCTATGGTCAAGCAGCAATTGAACATTATCAACTGATGAAAAGAGAGGGAAAGGACCCAAGTGACGTGACTTATGGTTGTATTTTGAAAGCCTGTTCAAGTTTGGCAGCTCTGCAATATGGGAAAGTGGTACATGAAGAGATTGTTGAAAGGGGTCTGGAAAATAATGTATTTGTTGGTAGTGCTCTTGTGGACATGTATTGCAAATGTGGAAGTCTCCAGGATGCACACATCACATTTCACAGGCTTCAAGAGCAAGATGTTGTCACCTGGAGTGCTTTGATTGCAGGGTGTTCCGTGTATGGCAAACATGAACTGGCTTTGCAGCATTTCAAGACTATGCAACAAGCAGGCTTGCGGCCAAATAGTGTCACTTTTATGTGCCTTCTCTCAGCTTATGGTCATTTGGGTTTGGTAGATGAAGGTTGTCTCCACTTCAAGTCGATGAGAGAACAGCATGGGATTATACCAACAATAGAGCACATAAACTCTATTGTTGATCTATTTGGCAATGCTGGGCTATTTAACGAGGCAGAAGATCTCCTTGAGTGTGTCCCTACAAACGCCAACCTTACAGGTTGGGTGTCTTTGCTAGGTTCCTGCAGAACACATGGCAAAGTGGACATTGGGACAAGGTGCTTTGACCGAGCAGTGGCAATGGACAGTGGAAATGCAGCTGGTTATCTGCTCATGTCAAACATATATGCTCATGCTGGTTTAGCTGAAGATGCACAAAGAGTGGAATTCTTGAGACGTCTCGCAAATGCAAAGAAAAAGCCAGGTAAGGCTCTTATTGAGATCAACAACAAGGTGCATGAATTCAATGTGTCGGATAAAACCCACCCACAAAGTCATAGAATAGATGAGAAGCTTAGGACATTAAGCATGCAAATCAAAGAGAAGGGCCACAAGCCACGTGTGGACTTGATCTTAAATCCTATCTCAGATGAAGAAAAGGAGGAGGTCTTGTGTGGCCATTGCGAAAGAGTTGCTTTAGCTTTTGGTCTTATTTCTACACATCCAGGAACAACCATTCGAATACAGAAAAACCTACGAATGTGTCCAGACTGCCATAGTGCGATAAAACTTATATCTGAGATTGAACGCCGAGAAATAATAATTGCAGACACCTACTGTATACACCATTTCATTGGGGGGACATGTACCTGTACCTATTGATACGTTTTTACGACAATGGCTATGCTATCAAATGTATAGAACGTGTCATATAAATTCAGACTTCGATAATCATTGTTTGTCTCCTGTTCGTTTTCCTGACATCACTGTCACTGATCCAGACAGAAGGATTGCTGTTTATAGGGTAATTATTTGGTTTTTAAAATATAGTAAGAGAGCCAACCTATCAGAAGATGTTTTTGCCCAACAGAATCCAGTGAACGCCACCTGCATTAGTCTTCCATAGGGATGCTTTTGGCTTGATAATCCATTTTCCATGGTGCTACAGCATATGCAATATACTTGGGGAATATTGAAGAGATTGGTTGTTTGGCTTCTTTTGCAGATGTCTATACTACAGTTATTGACTTTGAACTATCTGGGTATTGGGAGGCATACATTGTCCGGCCATTATTGTGGAGAACAGAACAGACTGATACTTTGCCCCATCTGTAATATTTCCGGCCATGCGAAGTTTCAGGGAAATAATAAGGTTACAGTGAAGTTTCGGACGGGATAATCTAAACTAACACACCTCCACTGAGTCCATACAAGTCACGGTTTTTCGAAACCGTATATTTCCCATAAGAACCTCCTCTTGGGAGGAGGACAAGGGATAATAATGGGAATTTAGGTAAATTTCTTTTTCTTTTTTTTCCCTCAGCCGAAGCGTGCCTGAGGGAAGATAATGATGCCTAACTAAGATGGATGAGTCGTGGGCTGCATGGGAGGGGGGGAAACCCATGCAAGGGGCCACGTGGGGGAGCCCTTCTCTCCCCCCCCATGCCTATATAAACAACCGCTTACGTGCAGAGGGGGGGATATACTAGTCGCCGTGCTGAGGAGGAGGAGGCTCTGACAACTCGTCGCCGTGCAAAGGAGGAGAGGAGGATTGCGAAGTGGAGCCTGGGGTCGCCGCCTGCTCAGGCCGGCAGTCATCGTGCTGCATCCGAGGAGGGATAGGCCGACGCGTTGATGAACGCTGCCGTGCTGCACCAGTTTCCGCCAGGCTGCCGCCACGATCACAGGGGTCTTCTTCACAATTTCTTTTTTCCCCCTGCCGTCGTAAAATTTCCCCCCCCAATCATTACTTCTCCCACCCACGTTTTCTGTAAAGGATAGAAGCTTCCTAGAAGCTTCTAAAGGGAAGGCCCTAAGCCCTGTGCACGCGGTCTTTACCCAGTGAGCTTAAAATCCCACACCTTGTGACGGGTATTCCGGCATAAGGGAGAAGCGGATAGACGGGGAGGTTGTTTTGCCAAGGATAGGAGGAATCCGCGGAGTTAGAGTCATCAACGATGGTGCCCAAGAAGACACAAGGCGCACCTGCGGGAGGTTCTTCCCCGGACTTACACGTGGATATCACCGCGGATCCACAAATCCAGGTTCCGTAAATATATTTCCACATGAAGAGATGTTTTAAATACACTTAACTCCATAGGGAAATTCATACTACGTTATCATTAATTCATGGGTAGTGATAATAGTACATTCGATAAATTATAGATAAAGGATCCGTGCATATCATGCATCTACAAAGTTATGAATGAAAAGCACTTATTCTCCTTGTGAACTTAGTTGCAAACTGTCTCGTCATGCATCTTCAAAGTGGAAGCCACATATGGCCTAGGATTATTGTTAAAGTGCATTGGTCATGTAGGAAAGGAGTATTTTTTTTGCATTTAGTCAATAACTCCCTTCGTTATGATTCGCGTGAGGGATTTATTAACTTCTGTTTCACGGCATGATAAAGAACCCCGATCTTATAAATGGCATGGAGGATGATGCTTGCAAATAGATTAAATCGACTCTTGCCTTAGTATTGCATGAACTTCACTCACGATGTTGTTGTATCTAAGGGTCGCACTTTTACTTTCGCAAACTTCATTTCATCATGTAACATTTAGGAATGATTGCATGGCTTATAAAAGCAGGAAATGCAAATACTTAGACACAAGGTTGTAGGTGTTATCCCTTGACCTAAATCCTAGTAAGCCCTATGTAGATTACTCTTCAAATTATCTTGCCTTTTGACTTTAACTAAAGGAAGGGATAGGACTACTGCGGATCTTATGGCATGTGAAAGTAATGAATTACAGGTTTACATGTATTGTAGCATTTTGCAACTATTTTCCTACTTTAGATAAAGTATATCATCTCTAGGAAAGAATTGTCCTTGTCAAAGACAAGTAGGTCAATTTACCCAAGTCATTTGTAGTATCACGACTGCTAGGGTTTCGTATAGGCATAGCTAGCCGATTCAATAAAAACCTCAAGTACTAGCTAGGGCTTGGCACGTTAGAGATGTGGCCAAGTAACGTAATTGGACACCAAGTCGAAGTCCTCAAACCCAAAGGTCCTACCCACCTTCCCGGAGAAATTGAGCCAATGGGACACGCACGCAAATAATGATCTAGGGTTTCTACCCTAAGGATCATTCGACCTTGTGCTAGAACTTGGTTTGAGTTGGAATCCCTAGGACCGAACGTTGTCGGTCTAGTGCAATTAGGATTGGGGTGAGTGAGAAGACGCCCTAAACCCTACTTCGAGTCTAATCATAATTCTTGACCAGAAAACACCATTCAAAAGTGAAATGATCTCTTGGAATGGAGGCGACACTTGTGCAACAAGTTGCAACGTCGCATAGCCTTGTGGTTTGATCACAAGAAAGTTTTGCCAATCCTTGGAATGAGGTTGGCAGGTTCTTGCGCAAGTTTAACTTGCAAGGGGATGGGTAGTCATCCTGTTACATCGCCCTCATTAGGGGAAATTTGCCAAGTTAAGGGAAGTTAGGTATTTGCTTGGACGCAAATGATTAATCAATAAATTAAAGCGACATGGCCGCCGGGATTTACTATTAATAAAACCTAAGGCATTGGTTAAGTTGGGTTAACAGGGTATGATCCTAACCCAAGGACAATAGGAATCTTGCCAAGTTGCAATTGATTCCGGATCGAATGCTGGATGCATTCGGAGAGAAGGATTCACTCCTTAACAGTTTGCCAAATAAACAATCACTGGAATTGATTGTGCTTGTAACAGTTTAGAAAGCACTGTTTGCATTGTTTGCTCAAGGAACTAAAGGATGAAAAGATATATAAATGCTTCAGGTTGAAGGCCTGAAGGGAGGGGCAGCTTCAGTTACCCCCGACTGCCTGCCTGACCCTAACCAAGGGGGTTGTTGACCGTGCCGGGAACGTGGACCGAACCCGCCACGAGAGGTCTTTCCGTTGTGATCTACTTGGAGCAGGAGGACGTTTGGGTGCCAGGGGGGGCTCTGGCCGTAAATCCCTCGCCTTCCGGGTCCTGCACAAGAGTCTAACGTGACTCGGGATTGGATCTCGAGGCCCGCATACTAGTCTACGGGCAGAAGCTTGGAATAGTGATCCCTAGCGGATTACTGGATAAGCCTTCGGGCGGATTATAGACAAGCCTACGGGCGGATCTCCTTGTATTTCAAAGATAAATGATGATATGATAATAAAGAAGTTGTTTGATATTGTTTTTCTATGTCACGTGATAAGATTACGTGAAGGAACCAGTGCTTAACGGGATTAATCAAGGGAGCTGTTTGTTATATGTCAAATTAATGTGTTAGGTAATTACATAACTAAAACAACCGAGGAAAGTGCGGAGGATGGACCATGGGTCCGTCCTATGGATGGGTGGTCCCGGTTAGCCGGGAACTTTTCTCAAAAATCTTGAAAAACAACAGGATGATCATCATCATCAAAGCGAATAACGAGAACGATGACCTAGAGGTACCTCTTACCCAATTTACGCTGTTTTAGGGGAACGGAATGGGACTAGGCCTTATGGCAGAGAGGTTGAGCCTTGCATCCCTCTCGTTTCCCATTCTCCTTGAACCAAGTGCAGCGTAAATCCGCTTCGGACCTGGCGCTTCTGCGTAAAGTAGTTCGCTCGGGTCTGACGCTAGTTGCTGTTAGCTAATGACCAAACAGGAAAACACTAATTCCGGTCGATCCTAAGTGGGAAACGGCCAGGATACTTCCGCTACGTGACAGACGCGGAAAGACCTAGATTGCAAAACCCGTAACATTCCATGGGAGTGCCGGGCGGAGTTTTCTAAACATTCTTCCCGATGGACTGCTAAGACGTGTCCTAGATGACTCTAGTGGACACGTTACACCATCCAACTTGTTTTATAAACCTTGTAACTTGCAACTTTAAGGCACGTGACATAAACTATGAAAACCTTAAGCCTCAATGTCGAGAGAAGGCTTGTAAGTTTCTCAAGTACATGTGTCTCTATACAGATGAGAGTGTGATCCAAGGACCCAGATGTTCCTGCAGTTCCTGAAACGTTGGGGACTGCCAAAATTTTGGACAGCTGATGGATTGCAGCTTGGCTGCTGTTTGTGTCTGGATGGACTTCACCAAAGCAGTCTGAAAATACCTTTACAGCGTTCATGACATTTCAAGTGACAGATATATAAATATGCACCCTTGTGATGCCCACCGTGATGAACCAGGAGTTACTCGTGTGAAAGGTGACTCTGAGAAACCTGTAGAAGAATACAACAGGATATAGGGTAGATCAGTTCACTAGGCAGGGAGTCTGCAGGAACAAGCAGGGATTCAGATTGTTCAGTGTTTACATGAAGACCTTCTATCAGCCGTCGTCTTCATATGTCTTGTATGGTTGGAGAAAACTCAATCGGGTACACTTTAAGGCAAATCTGTCAGGATCATATTAACCCTGCCCATTGTTGGATTGTAGTGCAGAGGGGTGTGTATCTTTTGTACTTTCCTGAAGGAAGACATTTTCTACCAGTTTACTTGACAGAGCAGCTGCCATTTTATTTGTGTGCATCAACATTAAGTCCAATCAGCAGGTTGTAATTGAGCAGATTTTACACCACAATTAGTACAATCAGACCTGACAAGCTGGACTGGGTGCTGTTGCCAGTGTCTGAAAATGGTGGATTGTTGACTCAAGGGATGCACTCATGGTCGAGGAGTTGTTACAGGGTTTGCATCTTGGTTTTTAGTTAAAGATTGTGGCATTCACCAAAGGCAGATTAATTGCAATCTGATCAAATTAGAGCATTGCATCCGATAGACTCCAGTGCTTGAAATAAGGAGAGCATAATACAGTTTGGCAGTTGAGTTGGTCCCTCTACTGTATGCAAATTGCAAGTTTTTTTTCTATGGGCTTTAGATTTTGCAAAAACTACCTTTAATACTCACTGTTAGACTCTGTTGATGAGCACAATGGAGTAAGACATGAACAGGTGATCTATACTACAGGGGCCAGCTGTGACAGTTGCCAACTCTGCCATTAATAACACACCCTAGGGCGTAGCAATGTAAACAAACCCTAAAAACATTGAGAATCCTGCTTAGGTGTCATTATCAATATTAGACTACTTACAATCCATTATCAACTCAACTGAACAAAACCTGAAAATTCCCCCCCAAGATGAAGGTGACAGTGGTGACATATGAAGACAACTACCAACGTAGCATGCCTCGCAATCGTTGAATGTGTTCATCCACTCCAGTATTGTTCTTAAAAGTGAAGGCATTTTGCATGGATCGATTGTGTCCCAATCCCTAGTATTGAAGTATATCAAAGTGGAACATAAATGTGATGAATGTTGAGCAACAAAGGACTGTCTGGAAACCCCAACTCAATGGGTTAATGTGCTCATTAACTACCTATATAGATGAAGTAAAGGACCAAATATGATGTGCTACTGGGCATTCAAAAAATCTATGGAAAAGGGACTCTTGAATTGTACTGCAAAAGAAGCATGTCCCATGCATTATTCTCCATGGACATGCAGTGCAAAAGAAGCATGACCCATCCATTACTCTTCAGGGACGAAATGCATTCCCAACTGGTAAATCATCAACCATAGTTCTCCATACAAAAACGTTAGCTGTGTATGCTAATAGGGAGTGCCAACCATGGAAGGTTGTTGCCTTCCACCAAGCGGCTGATTATGTAAGTGCCATGCTTTGTTAGCCTTTCTGTCAACCCACTTATTTTGTTCTAATCAGCAGTTGATAAGTAGCTGCTGCTGCTGCTGCTGCTTCTTCTTCTTCTTCTCCTCCTCCTCTCTCTCTCTCTCTGTAATAGGTCATTTTGGCCTCTAATAGATGTTCATGTGATTTTCATCTTCGTCATCATCTTCTTCTTCTTCTTCTTCTTCTCCTCCTCCTCCTCCTCTCTCTCTCTCTCTGTAATAGGTCATTTTGGCCTCTAATAGATGTTCATGTGATTTTCATCTTCATCATCTTCTTCTCCAGAGTAGTTACCATCCTATACAAAGAGGAGCTTTAGGGGATGATACAAATATATAGACAAGACAGGGAGGCTAGATAGATGTGGATAAGAGTCACGATTGAGAGCTTCAATTATATTTACATTGTAATAATTTTATTTTCCCCAAACACCTCTAGATATGCTCTCATAAGTCACTAAACCTCCACTCTATATCAATAGCAGGGAGTTCTCTAGCATGGGAGAGAAGATTCTTACAAGATAATTCAACCCACAAGTCCAAGCATAGGTCCAATTGTTTCACACATCAACGTATAGGCTATAGACTATATATGATGAGATGGGTATAAAGAAGCTAGACCTTACTAAGACGTCACATGATATTGTGGATGTTACAACATGTCGAAGGATCTCCTTAATCCAATAGCAACGCATAGCCTATCCATTTTTAATGGCATGGCACATTGACCATCATCATCACACGATTCAGGTGCTTTGCATATGGACATGGTGGCTAGTGCAGTGGATCATATCATGGATTATTGATCTATAGTGCCTTTGACTGCTAGATTCTACATTCATATTCATATATCAACTTATTGGAGCAGGGGTGAACCATGCCTATCTGGCCCTAACCCAAATATGTACCTACCAACATACTACTAGCATTATAGCCCTATCTTGACATCAAAGGATTTGCTTATCGTGAGTCACCACTCTTGTATATGTCGGTCATATGTTATGTATAGCCCCATCTCGACGTCAAAGGATTTGCTTATCATGAGCCACCACCCTTGTATATATGTTGACCATATATATGGGTGGATCTTAGACATAGCACTACCATTGAAGGATCTTAGTTCTCTTCTTGGTGGGTCTCTACATACATTAGCCATGATAGCTTTTCTTAAGGGGAGATCTAGGCTACCATGTGAGACCGTACAATAGAATAGTTGGTATGACTATAAATATTACATCATAGGAGTGCAACTCCATAGAAGGGTAATGATAGGGCAACCCATGCACTAAGTCACCCCACATCATTTGATGTCTCATGAGATGGAAGAAGTAATCCCATTACACTAGGATTGAGGTGTTTTACAAGTTGTTTCTAAGCTAGGCCTATAAGGATGCTTATAGGATATTCCAAGTGCATCATTATTAACCACCATTGCCTCCTTAGATGTTTGGCGTATGTATAAATTTTTACTTTCATCATGTGCCTAATTAATTCCACTCCAATCATCTCTCATAGACCTTGCCTCCTACTTCCTTCGTTTTCCATAGTAGAATGGCAAGGAGCACTATTGACCTTATTGTAGAATGCCAAAGGACAGGACCATGATGGATTTGAAAGGGAAGTGGAACCCAGGAGGAAGAAGCTTGGCGGTAAGAGCTATGGCGGATGGAGAGCAAGAGCAAGAGAGAGAGAGAGAGTGAAACTCAAAGTGGGAACTCCAACAACCACAATGTGTGGCCGGGCCTTCCTTTATTCAAATTGTCACTAAAAGAATAAAAAATAAGTGACTGTGACAGACGCGCGCTACCTGCAGTGTACAGTGGCGGGTACTGTCAGTGTAGTAATACATGGGTGGCTAGGAGGAGGCGCCTTTACCCCCAACAACCTCCCACTTAAAGACGAATCTGCCCCAGTGAGAGAGAAAAAAAAAGAAAAGACAGTACAACATGTATACATGTACAACAGGATGAGGAAAAAGACGTCATCTCATCCAATGCCCATCAATCTCCTAAGGAAGGCAAAGCTCTTGGTAGTTCATGAGCAAGTCTGCAGAATTCTACTCAGTTAGAATCTTGACAAGGCCAACAGACCTGTCCTCAACGACTTCGCAAATGAAATGATACCTCACCTCAATATATTTCGTCTTCGCATGGAAGACCGGATTCTTGGTCAACTGAATCGCACTCATAGAATCCGAATGCAGTGTAGACATAGCATCTGTCATACCAAGGTCAGCAATCAAATGTCCTTGCAAGCCTCTGTGGCTGCAATATACTCGGCCTCTGTAGTAGAAAGGGCCGTACACTTCTGCGCCTTGGACATCCAAGAGGTAGCCCCTCCAGCATAAGTAAACACATAGCCAGAAGTGGACTTCCTACTATCTGTGTGTCCTGCATAATCAGAGTCAGTGTACCCCATGACTCCTATATCTTGGCTGCCATAACAAAGACATATATCTGCTGTGTCCTTCAGGTACCTCATGATACCCTTTACAGCATCCCAATGTTTCTTGCCAAGTGTAGCCATATAATGTGCCACAACCCCAACTGCAAAAGCAATATCTAGGCAGGTGGCTATCATGGCATACATAAGACTGCCCACGGCTGATGCATAAGGAATCTTGGCCATCTCGGCCCTCTGCTCATCTGATTGCGGACAATCGGCCTATGAAACCTTCATATGAGAAGGTAATGGACAGCCAATAGGCTTAACATCCTGCATACGGAAGCGCTCAAGGACTTTATGAATATACTCCTTCTGTGACAGATAGAGTAGTCCCTAAGATCTATCACGCGTAATGCGCATACCAAGTATATGAGAGGCCTGTCCCAGATCTTTCATCTTAAAGCTCTTCTTGAGCTGAGCCTTAAGAGCATCTAGCTCCTCACAAGCTGTCCCTACTAAAAGCATGCCATCCACATAGAGTACCAAAATCAATAAAGAACCGTCACGGGCTTTCTTCATGTACAAGCATGGATCCATAGCACTGCGGTTGTAGCCCTGTGACTGCATGAATGCATCAAACTTATGGTACCATTCCCTAGGTGTCTGCTTCAAGCCATTTAGACTCTTCTTTAGCTTGCACACTAAGTGTTCCCTGCCAGGGTCTGTAAAGCCCTTAGGCTGCTCCATGTAAATCTCATTATGCAAGTCCCCATGTAAAAAATCCGTCTTGACATCCATCTAGTACAAGTCCAGGTCAAGCTGTGCAACCAAGGCCAAGACTAAGCATAGGGTGGTCATCTTGACCAAAAGAGAAAAAACTTCATCAAAGTCAACACCATGCTCCTACTTAAAACCAATCATGCCTTGTATGCCGGCTTGGGGTGTCCAGGGGTACCTCGACCACTTTCTCAAGCTGCATATGCATTTTGTCCTCATGAAAGATGACATCATGGCTTGATGATTTTCCGCGCATGCGGATCCCATAGACAGTAGCCCATCTCTCCCGCATCTCCATAGCCAATGAAAATGCATTTGACACTTTTAGGATCCAGCTTATTGCGTTTGTCCTTGGACACATGACAGAATGTCTCACATCCAAAGACACGCAAATGATCATAAGAGGGGGACTTGCTTACCCATACCTCCTCTGCAACCTAAAAGTCAATGCCATTGCTAGGCGACCTGTTAATGAGATGCACTGCAATAGTAACTGGCTCAACCCAAAAGTGCTGCGGTAAGCTAGCCTGGCTAAGCATGCTACGGACCCTTTCTTGAATGGTCCTATTCATGCGTTCAACCATACCATTCTAGGGAGGGGTGTAAGGGGCGGTCAACTGACGCTTAATATCGCGCTCATCACAAAACTGCTCAAAAGCACATGATACATGCTCACCCCCATTATCTGACCTTAGACATTTGAGCCTTTTTCCAGACCTACCAATGCAAGCCAACGCTGAAATGTGTCTAAGACATCGGATTTTCTCTTTATGGGATAAGTCCAAAACCTTGCGTGAGTAATCATCTATGAAAGTAACAAAGTACTTTGCCCCACCAAGTGACTAACAAGGCATGGGCCCACATACATCTGAGTGCACAAGAGCCAAGGGCTTACCCATGCGTTTCTTACCAGACTTTTTATGTGTATTTCTAACCTGCCTTCCATACAAACAATGATCACAAGAATCAAAATGCAAAGAGGCAAAAGGCGGAAGATACTACAAAGCACGGAGCATTTTCATTCCTTTAAGAGACATATATCCCAAACGAGCATGCCAAAGGGATACATGGGAAATAGAACCCACAGACAAAACATGATTCGATTTAGCTCCAGATACAAGTAAGGGATAGAGGTTGCCAGACTTGGCACCTCTTGCAAGCACAAGCCTACCACGAGTAATTTTCCATGCAGAGTCTCCAAAAGACACAAAATACCCTGCATCATCAAGCTGTCCAACTGACATAAGACTGCGAGTCAACGCAAATACATGGTGTACATCAAGCAAAATAAAAGAATTGCCAGAAGGAAACTGCAGCCTAACATCTCCAATGCCCACAATCTCCGGATTTTGTGCCCTACACAGCTGCGTTTTCACCTCCTGGTGATAGGCGACCTGATTTCCTAGAGTTTGGTGGTTCTTCTGGTGGTTGGTGACCCTTCTGGTGGTCATTCTTCGGCATTGGCACAGTTTTTCTTTGGTGTTTGGTGTTTTGCAGATTTAGAAGATGTCTTATCATCAGTTTACAGGTTTTGATGATTCAGATGACGAGCTTTTGTCTCGACACTCATCTGAACGGAGGCGTGATTTCTATCACGGGGACCGTCGTCCGGAGTCTATTTCTCTTTCCCGTCCCCCTTCTATTCATGTATCTCGGCGGGCCTCTTCCAGTGGGCCGAAGATGCAGCCTTTGGTACCCCCTGTACAGGTACCCGTACTTCCTCAGCTGCCCAAAGAGGACCGGTTGGATGGCTCCAACTTTTCTCTATGGTCCTGCAAGGTGGAGTGTATCTTGGACTCCTTCGATCTTTGGGAGCTTGTTTCTGTTCCTATTCCTCGGCCTAAGGTGGATCCCGCAGATGGGACATCTATGGATCGTGCAGCCTTATGGGATAGGCTTAATTCTAGAGCCAGATCTTTCCTCTTTCTGAGTTTGCAGGATTCTGTCCTTGTTCATGTTCACAGGTTGAAGACTGCAGCGGACGTGTGGAGAAAGCTCGCGTCTCTCTATCAACAGAAGACGTTTGCCCACCTGATATCTCTTGAAAAGAAGTTGCGGATGCTCGCTATTGATGATAGTCCTTCCATGAAGGACCACATCAACAGATTACAGAATATGAGGGATGAGCTTGCATCCCTTGGTCGGACGATATCTTCTGAAGATATGGCCATGATTCTCTTGACTCAGTTGCCATCGCCTCGGTTTGATGTCTTCTACACCAGCCTACTTACATCGAGGACCCGTGAGAAGCTTCTATGGGAGGAGCTATCCCCGCTTGTCTTGGAGCATGACGAGCGACTCAGAGAGGTCAGTGCTAGTGGATCCGACTCTACTAGAGCCTTTGTTGCAGGTTCGGGAGGACAGAAGAAGACGAAGAAGTCAAAGGCTAAGAAGAAGGACAGTTCTTCAGGCTCTGACTCAGATTTAGAGAGACCGAAGTACCCACACTGTGGGAAAGGGACACATCCCGAGGAGACATGTTGGAAGAAGTACCCTCACCTTCGTCCGGGAGCGAAGGGTGGATCTACATCAGAGCCTTCTTCTACCTCTACACCAGCTGTTACCCATGAGTCAGTGTTCCTTCATATCCATGCTTTGGAGGAGGATCCTTCTTCCGTGGCTGCAGTGTCTTCTATGCAGCCTTTGTTAGTGGACAGTGGTGCTTCGAGTCATATGACTCCCCGAGGTGATTTGTTACAGGATCTCCATCCATCAGAGGGTTCAGTCACTGTTGGTGACATTTTATCGGTGCCTATTAGTGGTGTTGGCACATTGCCTTTGTTTACAGACCGACCTACGAGCTTCCTTTCACAGGCCCTACATGTTCCGGACTTGGGCCTTCCCCTCCTCTCAGTTTATGGCCTTACAAGGCTTGGCACACGCGTGATCTTCACCGAGCATGCCGTTGTTATTGAGGATTCTCTTACAGGAGCTGTCTTATCTACAGGTTGGCAGGAGAGCGGGCTTTACAGGCTCCATTCCTCTTCTTTGATGCAGGGTCCTCCGAGGCATTCTATTGCTACACCCGTTCCCGCTTGTGCACCTTTTATTCCACAGGTTTCTTCCCATCCCCCACCTTCTCCTCCGGTGGTTCCCTCGTACCCCCCATCCCTTTCAGAGAGAGACGATCTCGGTGATGCGGCTATGGATTCCCTGGCCCCTAGTGTTTTAGAGGGGGATTTCCAGGCTCGTGAGGAGCTCCTTCAGCAGCAGTCTACTTCGACGGACTTCATCGACATTGGCATTCCTCTTGCCATCCCCGGATCTATTTCCTCTTCGGCCTTCAGCCACATCCAGGATTTGAGAGGGGGTGTTAGCAGTCATGTTTGTCATGCCTTGTCATCTCCTGCCTGTGAGCCTCAGTCTGAGTCAGACGAGGACATTAGGAGCTCTGACATGCCTGTCATGTGTTATGATGAGGGAGGCTAGTCACTCTTGACTGGCTGTCTTAGGTTGTGTATTTCTTTCTGGCCTCTTTTAGTGGGCAGCCACTGGCTGCCCGGCCACTTTTTGGTCACTGTTGTGGGGCACCCATTTTAGGGCACTTTTAGGGTTTGCGCCCATTTTTAGGGTTTGCGCCCATTTTAGGGTTAGGGTTAGGGTTTGTCCATTGCCTATTTATTGGCAACCCCCCTCCCCACTTTGTCACTTGTCTTCTTGCAGATTCCGACACTCCTCCCCCGTGGTGGTGCTGCCATCATCATCAGCCTGATCTGGTGCCCTCACTGACGCTGTGGGCTGCGTGCAGGGACTGATCAGTCTCCTTCCGCCTTCCCGTTTGTATTCAGCATTCATTTCAGTCAGTGCAGATTTCTCTTCCTTATTTTCTGCTTTCTCTCTCTCTCTCCCTCCGTGTTCGTATTCCCTCTTCCGCAGCGCACTCTCACAATTACTACACTAGGATTGGTGACCACAAAGCACCCCTGATAAGAGACTTGAAGGGAGCTTCAAGCTCAACCCCCGAGACCTACGGACCGCTTATTGGTCAAGCGTTTTAAGCCGAGTGGCCATGGCTACCTCTCACATAGCCAACGCGCCCTCCCTACCTATGGGGTGTAGTGAGTTTAACTTGATACCCAATCGAGTACCCTCCTCTCCCGTGCACACCGGTAGCTCCACGATCCTTGAGGTAAGCTCAAGCAACCTCAATCCCTCTCCAAAAAGCTTCATCCTCCATAGCCGTGAGAGACAAGAGAAGAGAAGAAGATGAAGAGAGGAGATGGGGAGCTTCTTCTCCTCGATCCCTCACTCTCACACACTCACTCTCTCACACTCACTCACTCCCTCTCTCAAGCACAAGCAAAAAGGCAAGAAGAAGAGAAGAAGAAGAAGAAGAAGCTTTTTGCCACACAAGAATGAGCTTCTCATTCACTTTTCAACTTTATATACAAAACCCTAAATGCCTTTTGGGCGGTCATCCCCTTATCCCCTTTTTTACATGGCCGGCTGTGACCTAGGCCCTTTTTTCCATTGTCCTCCTATCTTCCTAGCTTCCTTCCTACCGCTCATCTACCTTTACAATTTGCACGGATGAGAGCCAGCGCTCTTTAAAATAAATCCTAGTGCGCCTTGCGCTCTTTCACACGAGTATTAACTTGCGCTTCTCTTATGCGCCTTTCTCCTTAATTTAGGACTTTTCTGCACTTTTTGTGTTTCCAATTTCTTCTTGGCACATCTTCGTCTTCTGTTTCACTTTTTCCTTGGCCTTGTCTTCTGCTTTAGATTTTTCGGCTTTTCCACCTTGTTTATTTGAGGGTTAACATTACTCCCCTCCTAGACGAGTGCCAGTCCCATGGCACTCACCATCGTAGATAGCAGGCTTGGGCATGCACCAAAGATGTGGGTAGAAGGGACTGCTATGGCGGGTGTTGGAGGAGTTTTAGTGGTGATGCGGATGAAGGTGGTTAGGAGCACTTTGTTGGCCTGCTTGGTTGATGATAGGGGTGTTGAAGTTGGGGATAGGACGGGATAGGACCGGTTGTTGTTGGGAGTTGCATGCATGGGTTGGCACAGGTGTTGATGTTTGGGGGATTCTGGGGCAGGCTATCACTGGTGGGTTTGCAAGATGATAAAGGATAAGAATTCAAAGTGGAGTGCTAATGAAGAGCTAACGGTACTTCCGTTGGAGTCTACAATACCTGCAATTGAAAAGCCTTATATGTGGTCTCCCCTTGGGGTTAGTGCTAGTCTTCTTATCATGCACAAGACGTAATTTGATTAGTTTGAGAGACAGGTCGAGCTGAGAGTATTGTCCTGCACTTGAGGACCCAAACTGTGTATATATTATGGTGCAGATATTATGTGAGTGCACGTGCATACTTAGATACTACGTAGGTAGAAGACTGCTGGTCTGGTTCCTCATAGCAATGGGTGGATGAAGCAAGGGTTCGATGGGGTGGGAAAAAATTTTGATGTTGAGAAGACGTACACTTGAAGGCTCTTGAGACATCATTTGTGATTTTGACAACACGATATAGCATAATTGAGCTCATTGATGCCTTAGCTTTGGTAGCTGGTGACTACTTGTAGTGGTTGAAGAGTACAATGTACTTTCCATAGTCTTCCATGCCTTGTGTACCACTATTGATTGCAATGGCACTGAGATGGAGTGCAAAAAAGAATTTTGCAAATAGTTCAGGGTGACAGGTCTAAGCCTAAGCGAGACGAGCTCCCTAGGTATGTCCTGCCCTTGATGTGCCGCCCTGAACAATTGTGCGGGATGTGGAAAAGGGCTAGGGGATTAGGGACGGAGCCAGCCGACTATGGTTACTGAACATACCTGATTTGAGGACCCCTAGGTATTGGTGCTGTGATCGTGGATGCCCCCCTCTTTTTTTTTCTTCTCTCTCTCTCTCTCTCTCTCTCTCTCTCTCTCTCTCTCTCTCTCTGTTTTTTTTTTCCTTTCTTCTTTTGTTTTCTTGTTCTTTTTTTTTTTTTTTTTTGTGGATAAAATGAATACAACCATTGCAATATGTTAAGGCTATCAGTCTTTCATTTGGATTAGGAAATATCGAGATCCAAAGGCTGTGAAAAATGGATATTACAAAGATGATTGTGTTACTAGCCTCGATGCTAGAGGAACAATTGTTGAGATGGAGAGATACACTTGAGATTTTGCAAACCTCTTTGTAACATGTGAGACATCGATACAATTGAGGTAGCGAATGCAGTGAGCTATATATGGACAAGGGATAGAGCATCTGGTAGCAAATGGCATCCTAGTAGACAAAGAACTGTTTGCCTTGTCATTGTTGAGAGCATGGTTCCTACCTGGCTGTTGAGTTTGGCCAAGAAAGAAAGAGTAGCCAATGACTATGCTTTGGGCCATGCTCAAATGCACTCCATGCTTTTTGTATGGTTGATTTTCTCTTCCGACGGGACTTCCGTCATGGCTCTTTGCACTTGGTATTTATGTCACTTTCTCCGTAATGGTTCTTTGTGGGGTTGGTGGTCTTTAAGTGACTTGGACCTTAAACACTTTCGTTATCCTGCATCCACTTGATGCTTCGTGAGAGTATATGCAAATCACATGCGTCAATTATGATGAACAGATGCAATGCAAGAAGATATTACTTCATCTAAATCCTATGGGGTTGGCCTGCAATGCATCTCATCGGCGCTTGTTAAAGACATGCCATCTTGTCCTTTTAACCACTTAAGAACAAAAAGTTATGGCAAGATGGCCTTTGTTAAGCAGCTTATACAACATAGGAGCTATTCTATTTATATGAGACAGGGTGAGTTTGGGTGGTCGGGCGATTGGGACTGTGCTGGTGAGGGACTCCCATCAAGTCGGGCAGGGAAGATATCGGCTAGGACCCGAATGGTGTAGTCTCTGGCCACAACTGTTTCAAGAATGCTTTTCGTCAAATTCCCTCTTGTTTCTAGCCGCCTTCTCCTCTTTCGAGCAGCTGGTGCCTGGGTGTCTGGTGAGGCCCTGCACGGCAGGTGTTGCTACACCCGGGTGCTCCCTTGAGCCTCCGTCCTCCTGGCTTGGGGAGTTTTTGGCCTGCATCCTGGATGGTGTCGCTTAGGGCCTCTTTTTGGTGCGTACCTCTTAAGGGTAGGCACATATCGCTCTAGTGGAGGCGCTTGTGCCTTATGCTCCCTTCTATGGAGGAGAGATTCCTTACATGCCAGCTGCATCTTGTGCTCCATGACAGCTACTGTGGGGGAATCTGCAAAGTGTAAACCAAGGTTAGGCTTTGAGGTAGGATAGAATTATTTACATGAAAGGGATTAAATAGTGGATTATCAAGCGCATATGATGAGGAGGGGTGAGGTGAGGTATGCAGTGTTTGTTGTAGAGAGACGACCCCCATCATGATATTCATCTTGCTTCGAGTGCGGGGCGTATTCCAGCCATTAGCAAATCTTGGCTTATGTTAAGTTGCGCAGACTGGATGTGATGGAGTGGAGCAGGGCTCATCCCCAGAAGGATAGACCGAAAAGGAGAAAGGTGTATAAAAGGGGGCGGTGCCCCATCTACACCATCAGAGATTGTTGGTCAAGGCTTCCTATGGCGGTAATGAGGGTTGCATGCCCTCCACCTGGAGGCGGAAATAGTCATACGACTTCTAGACGTACGGTGAGAGAAGGACCTAAGGAGCTTAACCTATCAAACCCAACTCTTCTCCCTACGCCTGACTATCATTGCTTGTGTATGTTGGTATTATCTATACATGGTCACAAAACTCATTGTTTATTTATGTACATATTCACGAACCCATGTCACTTTTGTGAGGATAAAAACCAATTGTAGAACTCAGGATTGTACTGAAATCTGGCACATGCATCCAGTACTCGTGGCAGCTTACTCAATAACAATAGATATTTTGCAACACCAAGCAGCATGGTACCTTATCCGAGTCTATTGGCAACATGTAGCTCCTCCTCAATGAGAACCTTATCAACCAGAGAGCTCCTTTAGCTAGTCCCGGCTAAGTCCATACCATGAATGGCAGTCAGTACTCGAAAGGAAGTTGGCGCCACATAGGTTGGATCTCTTTAAGACCGCCATTTGGCCAACCGCTCCTCTAAGACTGTCATGATCTGGGCTCCCAGTTCGGCCATTGTAATGCAGTTTTCGAACCCACGCTTTTCAACTTGACTTCGACCCTCTGATTGTCGTTTTAGTTGCTCTATCTCTAAGGAATTTGGTTGGTAGAGCACGTCATTGAATGTCATAGTTAAGCGTAGTTCATCGGCTTCCTCATCAGAAATGAGTCGCATGCGTTCATGCAGGAGCCTGCCATAGTGCTCGTCAAGATATTATTGTTCTTCCCAGGATAGGGAAAATGGCAAGTATTCTTCGAGCTGCTCCCTAGGGAATGCACCCATGTCTTCAAGGATGTAGACACGTGCGAACACTTTGAGCTTAGCATCCAACTCAATTAAGCATTCTACGGCACTTCTATATTCAATGAGGGCTTGCTCAGTTGCTATCTTATGCAAGGTTCTAGGAGTTTCCCTAGGCTTTAGCATAGCTGGGGGATTAGGCCTAGATGAGCAAGATTGGTCAATGCTAGGATTGCTTATGCTCTCGGGGTTTCCATGTTTCTCCTGAGACCTTGCTGCTATTGTATCATGGTTCTCCTTGGATGTAACCGGTATAGTCTTGTCACCCTATTGTGACAGTGTTGTATCCACTCTTGATTGGTCAATGCGAGTTATGTTATCGGTGGATTGAGTGTTGCAAGCAACCGTTGATGGTAATGGTTGCTTTGATTTTTTAGAGCATACAGATGTGTTTGAGGTTTCACCACTGTTAGGAGAGATGGCAACGGGCTCATTGGTAGATGGACTCGACGCTTTATTCCTTAGCTCATCAGCACTCTTGGTCTCAAACTTCTTGTTGTCTACAGCCACTAGCAACTGCCGTTGTTTTCTCCTCTTTTTCTTAGGCAATTGCGGTGCATCCTTTAAGGACTTAAGACCCTGAACTAGGTCAACCATTGATGTATTTGGTTGGGCCTCAACATTCTCTTTCTCTAGTGTGTCCTTATGGGGCATGGCTGCGGCTTGCTGAATAGCCTTGCTAGGTTGATTGGTCAGATGCACCCTCTCCTTGGCCACCCTTTCAAGAGACTCTCCTCAAGCATGGCATTTACCGTAACAGCCCTGCAGGGGGCCGGGGGGGACTGCCCCCCCAGACCCCCGTAGAGGGGGCTCCTCCGCACCTCCCCCAAGTAGGTTGGAGAGAAAACGCGCACCGTGACAAGTCCTCCAAATTAGATCCTAGTGTAGTAATGGCCCTTCACAAGCATGAATTCGCACTTGCAAAAGAGCAACCAAAAGCCCATACCCAAACAAAGACAAACAGAGATCCTAGAACCTCAATGGGCTAATCTAGCCAACAAGGGAAAAAAGGCCACACCACAAAAACATGTAGAGGTTGCATTCGGATTGCATCTAGTCAAAGCGGAACGAAACAACATCAAGCTACAACTGGGAGGATGACTAGAAATGATAGTCCCAACGATAGATGCACCTTGAGTGCCACTGCATAGACAACCCAAGACATCAATGGAGAATCCACATCCAGTTGTGCAATTAGGGACTCAAAGGCATGTATCAGAAGGCTTGAATTTACAAACCAAGACCCGGAAGACGAAGACATAGTACCACCTGCTTATCTTAGGGTCAAACTCACCGCAAAAAGGGAGCACTATGTAAACGCTCTCATCGACGAAGGAGCTGATTTTAATATCTTGACCTATAAAGCATGGACCCTACTAGGCCAACCAGAGCTCACACCAACTAATGCAACTCTTAGCCCTTACGGGGGACACTTCCAAGCACTTATGGAGAAGTGTAAAATCCTTGTAACCATTGAAACGGAAAGCTTGCCTATCCTATTCCATGTTCCTCCAAATAGTGCTAATTGCGGAAAAGAAACCCTCCTAGGACGACCCTTCAAAAAGGCGATGAAGTGTGAGGCCGATTATGTAGCACAGAAGATACACTTAACGCTACCAGGGGTGAGGGTAATCACAACCTTTAGCAAAGGTGACCTCATCAAACCTCGAGGAAAGGACAAGGAACATTTTGACATACCATGCAAGTCTAGTGATGAGAGCAAGGACTTGTTGAAAGAGTTGATAGAAGTGCAGGTTGAGCAGAGAGAACCAATGAGCAAGGCCGGGCAACAAGAAGGTCAGGAGGCAATGCCAAGGACAGGCTTTGGACTTACAAATATCGTAGAAGACCACAAGAAAAGCCTAGGCCTTATAGACGAAGGCATCAATGGAGAGCCAGCACAATGTCGAGATGGATATCCAAAGCATTGCTACATACTCAAGGGTATTATGTAGGTAACCGATGGATTTGGGTGCCAAAACCCCCTGCTAAACAACCTCTGACAGCTAAAGGCCAAGACATATCAAGAGTGGAGAAGCGTAGGAGGAAGTCTAAATGAAAAAACAAGTCTCTAGTAAAAAAACATTGGAGTGGCCGAGCCCCTTACGATTGAAATCAAGAAACCAAACGGGACTATTCGAAAGGTAGATCCTCAGCCTAGCATACTTAACAAGCGGACATTAGATGTAACTGTTGAGTGTGCACAAAGACCATTAGTGCCCAAGGAGCCTTTGACTTTCCAAGAGGATAATGAGCATCACAGGCACAACGCTGCTCATGATAAGGCCAATCGCTCAATGAAGCAAATGGCAGAACTATCTAATAGCCACGAGCAAATCGTCCAGCCAGTGTCAAAGCCACTTAGGAGTCCCAAGTCTCCTACACCCTCTTTCCCTAAATGGACACTGAAAGCACAATAGCAGTCGTCAAGTGCAGCTGCTCAATCCCAATTTCTATCCAAGCTTCCAAATATCCAAGAGGTGGGACATGACACCACCCATAGATCTCGGCCCAAGGATATCCTTGTGCAATCTAATGTGACTAGATCAACTGAGACTCAATCTACACAAGTGAATGCTCAAAGGGCAACAAAAGACACAACCACTTTCGATCTGCTTGAGGACCTGATGCGGCAATCTACTAACAATAGCCAGTCCACTAAACTAGCCATCCTTTGGCCATGACGACACCTCTGGTGGAAGGCATCCTTGGCCATCCACCTGTGAAAAAGGTGTCGCAACCAACATCTTTGACACCCTTGGCATTGCCAAAGCACCTGAAGCCTAGGGGACTATTTATAGCCAAGTTTTGAACTACTTGCTCTAGATTTCAGCTGAGTGATAGATCTATGATGTGGTTTTGGCTCTATACGGTCTCTCGGTTCTATGGCCTGCTACTAGAGGTAGACTCTAGGCTGCCCAGGTGTGGTTTCTCCAATTTTTGGCTTCTGAGAGCCGGGTCAGGTACTCACAGATATTTGGGGATATGTTCAGAGTGGCCTTGGCCTGAGGAGGTGGCTCACTTACCAGTTTAGAATGTTCTGCCCTGGTGGTCCAATTCCCAGAATCGGACCGTCCGATTCTGGGTGGTCCGACTGTCCAAGTCGGACTGTCCAATCGGACCGGGTGGTCCAATCCTAGTCTTGGTCGTCCGATTGTCTGACAGCGGTCCGCGATCGGACCGAGTGGTCCGACTCTAAGGTGGTGCGCTCAAGTTGGGTGGTTCGACTGGTAGACGGTTCAACTCCGAGAGTCGGACAATTCGAGTGTCCGATTCTGGGACACGGCCACCTGTAGAGTGGTCCGACTGCATTTGCCGCGACACAGTTGCGAGGGCACGAATGATGAATGCAACGCATGGGGATCCTGGCAGAAGCTCCAACTTTCGAGATCCAACAAGCACAACTCAGAGAAGGTCAAGGAATACCTGGGATGGCTAGGCGACAACGAAATGACCGGATCCAATCCCTTCTGTACCTGCACTCACAGTCTCTCTCTCAAGCTCTCTCTCTCAATGTCTATCTGTAAAATTAGGCTTCCCCTGACCTTTTGAGTCTCTTATTGCCCTGCACAAGTCTCCTTCAATCTTATGTTGCCCCTCCTGCACCCATCTACTCAAGATTTAGATTTAATGCCCCTTTCTCCCAATTTTTAGCCTATTTTTAGCAGCAGAAAACCCTTCTGTTTTTCCTGTTTCCTTGGTCCTAATCCTATCCTAACGCGACAAAAATCAAAAACAATGTATGAGGTTGATTTACCTACTTGCCTACTCAACAACAAACCAAAATACTTACTTGTTCCGAAGATCAAACCACTTAAATCTCCTATCTATCTCAAGCACTGGTTCGGGCTGAAAATCCTACTTTTATGCTCGATTCGAAGTGCGCAGCACTCAGGCTCAATTCCGTCGGTCCTGGCAACGAAACCAAAATGAAGGGAGCTTCAAGCTCATCCCCGAAGACCTACCGATCGCTTATTGGTCAAGCGTTTCAAGTCGAGCGGCCATGGCTACCTCTCACATAGCCGACGTGCTCTCCCTACCTATGGGGGGTGTAGCGAGCTTACCTTGATGCTCGATTAAGTACCCTCCTCTCCCGTGCACGCCGGTAGCTCCACGATCCTTGAGGTAAGCTCAAGCAACCTCAATCCCTCTCCAAAAATCTTCATCCTCCATAGTTGCGCGAGACAAGAGAAGAGAAGAAGATGAAGAGAAGAGATGGGGAGCTTCTTCTCCTGGATCCCTCACTCTCACACACTCACTCCCTCACACTCACTCACTCCCTCTCTCAAGCACAAGCAAGAAGGCAAGAAGAAGAGAAGAAGAAAAGAAGAGAAGAAGAAGAAGAAGCTTTTTGCCACATGCAAGAATGAGCTTCTCATTCACTTTTCAACTTTATATACAAAACCCTAAATCCCTTTTGGGCAATCATCCCCTTATCCCCTTTTTTACATGGTCGGTCGTGGCCTACTAGGCCCTTTTTCCCATTGTCCTCCTATCTTCCTAGCTTCCTTCCTACCGCTCATTTACCTTTACAATTTGCACAGGTGAGAGCCCAGCGCTCTTTAAAATAAATCCTAGTGCGCCTCACGCTCTTTCACAAGAGTATTAACTTGCACTTCTCTTGTGCGCCTTTCTCCTTGATTTAGGACTTTTTTGCACTTTTTGTGTTTCCAGATTTTTCTTGACACGCCTTCGTCTTCTCTTTCACTTTTTTCTTGGCCTTATCTTCTGCTTTAGATTTTCCGGATTTTCCACCTTGTTTGTTTGAGGGTTAACAAGACTCAATCCCAATCTTACTATATGCTGATGATAATGTGCTAATTTTAGATTTTATTGAGGGATTACAATGCCACCTTGAATGCTTTCTATTAGGATAGACCTCAACATTCAACTCTAGGAAGATCAAATCCATTATCTCTAATATCTCATCTAGTTGGGATACTAGCTTAGCACAATAGTTCATCTACAAGGGTGATATTCTAAAGCACAAATCGTGTTATTTCTACCTTTGGCTCACTTTTGCAAGACCTCAGTTTTCCATGATAAATATGTAGTGCACCAAATCTAACTCTAGGATCCAAGGAAAGCTATAGCTTTTTGACACTTTGGGCACATCGTCCCTAATGTGAGCAATTGCATTTTGTGGATTCAGCCTCCACAGTGAATGGTAAAAGATGGACAAACCATTAATTATGTTGATAGCCCAGTATGCAACATCTATTGAGGCTTTTATGCACTCAATATCAAGACATGGTCGGAGCTCTCATTCTTTCAAGAGTTCAACATACTAGCTCTCACCTAGTTGCTTGCTTCCCCTCTCCAACCATCGAGCTCACTCTCACATGCATGCAGAAGCAACCCAATGACTTCGAAATTGTAGTAGACACACCTTGGCCCTTGCTCTCATTGTAGTCTTAATCCAAAGTTGGAGATGGCCTCACAATTCCCATGCTACCTCCTTTGCTCCAAGGCTTTAATCCACACTCGTATACCTCCTCCAAGCTTGGGCCACTATTGTGAGAGTAAGATGATGATGATGATGATGATGATGATGATGATGATGAACCCATTGGAGTACTTCACCTCTTGTCCCTCACACTCTCAAACCAATGTTTGCTCTCTCCCTCTCACACACACATACTCTCTTCTATAGCATGTAGCTAGGTAAGAAGCAAGAGCAAGACACACATTAGAATGAGCTTCATTCACCTTTTCCAACTTTAATACATAGACCAATTTTTTGGATTTCCCCCTTAAAGTTGGATACCCATCCTCTCTTGAGGTTCTTTAATCGGCCCTTTTATATATCATACTTGTCCTATAGGAACCCCATTTTTTAAACATTTACTCCTAGACGTAAACATCTAGACTAGACTTTTATTGGGAGAACTTACAACTTGCACAAGAGTGAGCTCAACTCTCGCAAAATGAAGTACATTGGTAAATCCATGATTTTTTCTATACATGATGCTTTCACTTAATTGGAATAGAATTCGATATAAGAACTTGGAGGCCCCTTCTTTCTCTACTGAGAGTTAACATTATCCCCCTCCTAGATGGGTACTAGTCCCTTGGCACTTAAGTGAAGGTTAGTTCATGGGGTGTGGAACAACTGTACTTGATAGTGCTTGTAGACGGAGCAGTTATTGATGTAGTTTGACATAGAAAGAGGATCTCCATCTTGAGCTGGGAGGGCAAATTAGTTGTGTTGAATCAAAATATTCATCATGATAATAGAGATGGATTTTAGAGCTCACTATCCAAAGAATGATGCTTAATGAAATAATACAAGAATTATCTCTTTGGGTTTTGGAATTTCTTCCTCTCAATAATATCCTTTGGGATTATTAAAGGCAGAAAGGGATAATAAAATCAAGTTACTTTTAAATCATCTCTCTCACTTATATATGGATGAAGAAGAGACCTAAACAAGATCAATATCACAAATCAAACATAATTTAGTAGAAAGAGGAAACCTCCATGTTACCACTTCCAATTCTCTTTAAATTAAACTAAACCATCATGTACAATCACTGATTTGGTAATATACTTCATTTTGAGAGAGTTGGGGTACATGCAAGGTGTAAGATCACTAGGTAGAAGGTTAGGTGTTTCCATCTAGATTCAATTTTTTTTTTAAAGATGAGTTCTTATAGCCAAATACGATGTGTAAATGGGCCAACCAAAGAGCCTCAAAAGAGGATGGGGTCCCCAACTTCAAGGAGGAAACCCTACAAGTTGATCTATTTATAAAATCTAGAAAAACTAAAAGAAAGCTTATTATATTGTGTACCTTTTGAGTAGAGATAAATGAGCTCTCAATGCAAATTTTGTGCAAGATACATAATGGGAATTTAGCATGCAATGAATTTATTCTCATTCTTTAAATGTTTCTTGCGTACCTATTGTGGATTCAAATGTATGGCACTTTGACAATGGTGCCACAACACATATTACTTCTCTACACAATCTATTCATTGAGCTTGCCCCTAAGGGCAATACTATAACGTGCCAATAACTTCTCTTGTCATGTTAAAGAAATTGAAAAAGTTGTGTTGATTATTGTTAAATGGTAGTACTTTCACAATTATGGATGCTTTGAATATACTATGTACACAAAAGAATTTGCTATCAACTTCTGCACTTACCAAGATTGGCTTGATTGTGAAGTTTGTTGATGATAGATATACAATTTATGATCTCTCTTGTGGTGATATGATTATTGCACCACACTCATTATGTTATAGGAAGCTTAATAACTATGGAAAATGTGTGGAATACATGGCATGTGTTATTGTAGATTCATAGGCAACTGCAAAAATCTAGCACGTGCATTTTGGTCATCTTAATTTTGTTAGCTTGTTTGAGTCTGTGTAGAAATTTGATATGG